>NC_091318.1:22980547-23068047 GCF_038502225.1 Cherax quadricarinatus
GTTGCTCACATATCAGGTGAACTGGCATGTTTTATTGCCCCGCTAGAGCGAAGATTCGGGGGGGGGGGGTCGCCGCACCAATAGAAGGAAGTATTTCCCTCGGAGGAATAACTTGCCTCGTCGAGAATAAGGAGGAACGTGTCAAATCTGAACCTCGTTGAGGAACACTCTTTCTCTCTGCATGGAGAGTTCCCAAACGATGGTACGTGTACCACCAGTGGTACACGTACCATCGAGTTGCGCATTGTAGTGATGTACAGTTATCTATGATACTAATGATACTACTACTACTGACAACAATAACTATTCACATATACATTTCTCAGGCAGTAAGTGTAACATAATACCATCAAAATTAAGCGCTAAGCCCAAAAGCTTCATACAGTAGTAAGAAAAATCTAATCATTAATGACCGATAGAAAGGCAACTAAACACTTCCGTGGTCCATCAGTATTTGGGAGCCATTACTTTTCATAGTTATTTTTTTTCTAGCAATCATCCTCGTTACTGGTAATTTATAAATTAACATCATAGCTTGTATGTATATATGCCATCAGAGGTCTAGCACAATGTCAGTTTTATGTGTGTCCTTTTACACTAAGCTTTCTAACAGCCTTACACTTTATGATATGCCCGCTATCTGAAATTTTGTTTTTCATTAGTATTCTGTTGTTGTCCTTCCAGCAGTACTGAGAATTCTCTTATAGCAGGCACTCTATTGTTCTATAAACCTAAACACTATGTTGCAGTACACTAGATTATATATATATATATATATATATATATATATATATATATATATATATATATATATATATATATTAGTGTATGTGAGTGCCATGTCTTAGTCCATAATCACAAAAGAAAGCAAATTATTAAGCTGTAATTCAGCATCAGTTTAAAAAAGAATATGTTTTTTAATGTTCGAGATTAGTAAAAGTTCCCCGAGGTCCCTACAGGAACTCCCGTAATTATAAAAGAAGCACGAGGTAAGTTTCAGGCCTAAACTGTAAACCAAAGTATGAAAATAGCGCTGAGGGCGAGTTGTGGAATGACTGAAGGCAGAACATTTCTTAAGCAAAACTATTTTTTTTCTTTTTGAAATACGTACACGTGTTTTATAAACACACACACACATACACACACACAATGAAGGTACGTACGTGTTTATAAAACTGTGTGATGGTAGGATTATAAAACACAACACACACAAAGCATATAAAATATCACCACTACAGTAACACTTTTATATACGTTATACGAAAAATTTTTCCAACTCGTTTCTGCGGGACGAGTTCTTCCTGAGCGCCAAATGCTTCTTAAGCTGCGTTAGCTGGGACTGAGCTCCAGCTCATGGGCAAGTTTGTTAACGGAGCATGATGATTCAACACCATAGGCCCTCACTGTATTTACATTTGTGTTTATGTATGGAGTAAGTTGGAGTTGTTGCTGTTCTTTTGTTTTCTACTCAGCGTCCTCAAATTGACGGTCTTCGCCTCCCCCTCTCCCCCTCTCTTATTCATCCTGGTGTTTGGATTCCATTTGTTTTCCCCCTAGTCCTGTCTCAGCACTTCATACCTTTCTATCCACCGTGCGTGCACGTTCGCGCGCTCGCGTATAACTACTTAACTAATTCTGGTTGAAGGACAATAAGGGAGCAACGGGGGGGGTGAGGGTGTCGATTCTCGGCTTTTGGCTACACCCGTGTAAAGACCTTGATCAAACTGCCTCCCTTGTCTCACGGGTTTCACCATTGTTTCATAAATTTGTATGTCGAGTCTCCCTTCACTACTCTCATCCAGGTCATTTACTTAAGTTGAAGGTAAAAGACATCTATGCATTGATATCTAAAAAATACGTTTCGTCAGACTAATACTGCAGCTCGTGGCGAAACGTTTTCTTAAATGTCTCGTTCAATGCACATTTACCTAAATAACTCTCTTGCATCCCTGAGGCTCATTTAAGAGTAACTTCAATCTGTGATACACTGTCCTTGATTCCTGCTCTTCCCTCCGACCCTTCTTCCCTCTTAATACCATCATCATCAGTTAATTATTTTCTCTTCCAAAAGTTATTTTCTATAACTCGTATACTAATCTCTTTGTGAACCTTTGCGAGTGGAGGTGATTTTGTAGCTTTCCCTTATATTCTGTATTTATTGCCTCCGTAAGATTTACATCATCTGCAAGACTGCTTTATACCATTTTCTCTGCCATGTCATTTATGCAGAGCATGAACAGTGTACCAGTAATGACTCGTGGGATTGATAAATCTCCCATGACCAATACCCCCGTCCTCCTCCTCATCCTCCTACTGCTCCTCTGGTATTCTTTGATCCATTGTAGACTCTTTCCTATTGTCCTCTACAAATACTTGTGGTTTTCTGTGTGTTACAAATTCAAATGCCTTGTGTACCAGGAATGTGCAATCCACCCACCCTTCTCATTTAGATTATAAGTTACCTAGTCGTAAAATTTCAGCAAGTTTTTAAGATAATTTGCTGGCTTTAAATATGTAATTATACATTACGAAACCTCTTTCTCCAGGTGTTCCACTAATGTTATTTTGATTTGCCTCCCAATTTTCTTAAACAGTCTGCCGGCCTGTCGTTCAGAGCCACTAGTCAGATTACAGTAGCTGTTTTCCACCATATATTATTATTCAAAGTACAGTGGTTGTACGGGTCCATTTTAACACGTGTGTGACGAGCTTTTGTGACAAAGTAAAATCCATTTACCGCCTTAAAACAGAGCAAAGGCCTCTTGCGGTCTGGCCTCAGAGAGAAGGAAGTAATAAAGGGTCAACGTTGACGCTAGAATTTGTCCGCGAAGATTAATGTGTAACCCGGACGAAACGTTCTTTAAGGAAAAACGAAAACTTATGTTCAGGCGAATCAAGATAGGGATGTCCTTCCAGGAACAATGGCTGCACTGGGAATCCGCTGCATTATTTTTGTTACATGGAAAATGCAATATATCAGGGTTTGGCAATCCCTAAGTACTAGATTTTTCGAAATTACATTTAAGATCTGAAGAGATGTAACTGTTCCATATCTCACTGTTAAATTAGTAATACGAAATGTACCTTGCTTACTCCAGTGTTAACATGGAATGTTAACGCCGCTGTTAAATAAATAATGAGAAGTGTATCTATCAAAAAGCTAGTATTTATTTAGAAGTTGGAAGTCTGCCTTCTATACAACAGTGTTAAATTAGTAATGGGAAGTATGCCTTTTTCTTAAGCCATAGTTTGCTCAGCAACAGGTGGCGTGTTTTCCATAGGAATGTTATCTTAGCGATGAAAATAATGTTTCTTCAATATGCCATATTTAAATTAGTAATGTGAAAATGTGTGGTAGGCCACTGATAGCTTAGCAATAAGAGGCGTGTCTACCATACTCTCGTGCTAATTTAGTGATAGGAAGCGTGGTCTCCGCATGCCAAGATGAGCACAGAGATGGAAGTGTACCTTCCTAGAACATTGCAAACGTACAGCTTTCGTAAACTCAGCGGACAGAGGATTCAACCTCCAGCACTCCTTATGCTGTAGGATCCACACAGGATTTACACCTCGCATATATTAATATTTTCTTATATACCATTGTTTCAGTTACATGATGCTCTCACTGTACTCCACTTTCGCCGAAATTATATTTTCCTACGCACTACTCAGAAGGGGAAAGGGGCAAGAGAGGCAAAGAAAAGGGATGAAGTGGATAGAGAGGGAGGTATAGGAATTGAGAGAATAAAATGGACGAGGAAGGAAATTCAGAAAGACTTAGCTAGAAAGGAAAACACTTCAGCATCCATCTCTCAGTATTCATACACTAAACTCACTAGAGCGAGTGTCAAGAAGAGGACGCTCACAACTTCCCTAATGCTATTTAGTTGCAAAACTTCGTCGTAATGACCGGAGGCTTACAGAGGTTTCCGATCTCAAGTCTCGTCCAAGTTCTCCTCCGTTGCAAATTGTCTCGCGCTGTCTTTGCCACGTTCAGACAGTCTTCCGAGGAATTTTCTATTACGTTCCGTGGTAATGGAAGAAATAAATCGTTAATGTTTCTTGTGTGTCTGTGGATCGATATCTATATATTAAGGGTATTTGAACTTGGATTATTGCATTCAGGGGTGAAGCGGTAAATCCTCAAGTTTATTAGTATTTACACTAATAATAGTAATTATGGTAACAATAGTAATAGCAATAATAGTGACAAATATAATCGTAAAAATAGTAATAATAGCAAGAGTAGCAGTGGTAGTAGTAGTGTTTCTTTGAGGACATCTCACTATTATGATAACAGATAAGTGCTAAGACCGTAGCGAGCATGGAGTGCCCGAGTGATGGGAAGTATCTGAACAAAGGAAATTGAGGGTAACCCCTATGGATGCTACCTCCTCCCTACAACTTACAATTTTGGAACACCGTAGAGCCTGAGCTCTGGTCGTGGGTGTGCGGAAGACCGTGATAAAGTTTGCTTACACTGGCTTTCACGGGGATTAAGTAAAAAAAAAAAATGGTCTCTGTTATAATTTGATCTAATCAGTGGTGACGGGTATGCGAGAGGAAGGCATTAAGTTGGTTATTAAATGTGCTGGTTGGGTATCCGAGTGGCCGCTACATCTAGGTTACCTGTGCTTGACTCAAGTGGTGGTCTAGTTCATGTAACATAATATACTTGCGGATAACTTCACTGCTAGGAAGTATAATTTTTCGGAGACACGTTGGCATAGCGAAACACTTGCCTGATTGTCTTGATTATCAACTACGAGAGGCTCATTAAGTCTACACGTCATCTGTACACCACCAGACAAGGATGCCTTATTTCCTAAAATAAGGATCCAAATACACGCTCGGTATATACATAATATACACCACTAGGTATATACAGCCTTCCCCGATAATAAGAGAGATGTTCAGTATACCACTGAATCCACACTAGCCCATCGGCCAGGCCCACATGTATATCTCTGGCTTAGTCAATTATTTATGATTTTTTAAATTAATAATTTGTGCGCCTCCGGAAATATTTTAATTGAAATTCAGCCAGTGTCCATATTACTAGTAAACAAATAATATATGTGCAATAAAATCACGTAGATTCATTTCAACTCGAGATCCAGAGTTTTAATATGTATTATTTATATGACAGCTCGTTCAGTGTTGATGCTGCTTGTATTCGTTGTGTCTCTGGCTGGATCACCAACAGTGATCTGGAGAGAGATGGAGCTGCTCTTAGTAGACAGATGATCGAATTTTAACTAATCCTTGTGTTGAATGACCTAAATGAGAAGTGCTTCATGAATATTCATGATTATTACTATTATTAATGAGGGAGGCGCTTTACAGAACCAACATGCGTGCATATACATATTGATATACATGCTCATATGTACGCACAAGTATTTAGTACTATATTTTAATGCATCAGAAATCTTAAACCGCTCTGCATTATTTTTGTTACGTGCATTGAGATTCACTGGGCTAAGGATAACGAAGCGACTGGAACAAGTTCAGTTCTAGGAGTACGGTGGAGGGAGCACCCACGGTGAACAGTCGCATAAATCCGTTAGTCACATGATGGGAAAAATCCGCAATGCACCTTATTTTATATTTTAGTTACAAGGGGGAGAGGGAAGCCCATAATGTGTGGCTACCCTATTCTAACATAATAATTACACTGTAGGAACATTTGCAGTGTCTTATCCAATTCCACGCGGACTGAATAGTGGAACAAAAGCTTTCTGTATTTTCCTTACAAAACTAGAACTGTCATTGCCTGCTGAAGTTGAATACACACTTCAGGGTGACTACAGAATATAAAGCTACTATGGGATACAAATTAAAAGTTAAGGTATATTCTGAAGCACAATTATAAAAAATATCGTAATTATTACTGGGCTTCGATTAGTTTCAGGGTACAACTTTTAGGCATAATTTTAATGGAAAATGTGCGTTAAACCTAACAAAATTATCTTAACTATTACTGGTTTGAAATAAATGTTTAATATTGGGCTATTTTCCTTGCTCTTTGAAGCTCTGACACAGGCGCACAAACATCAAATAGAAATTCATTTGAATATTGTATGTGCGATATATCTACAATTTCCAATGGCATAAATTATATAGTGAAAATTTGGCGACTTCTAAATTAAAGCATAATCCTGTGAGCTATCTTCAGTGTTCATCTACCATGCAGCTCAGCGATTTTTTTTTTCGTTCGGTACCAATAAGTACAATTTTATTTCCTTTTATACATTATTACTGCAGTTCATTTCACAAGTTATTGGGCGATTCATAACATCAGCTGACAGCCGAAAGGTCCCGGGTTCGAAAAAGGGCAGGGCGAGATGCGGCCCCTGTTCACCCAGCAGTAAACAAAGACCAAGGAGCTGGTCCTCCACTTTTGAGTTGCTTCGTATAATTTTTCGTCTCCGTTCTGCCCCTTTTTCCTGTTTACGTCTAATTGTCCTGACGGTCTATTACCTATTTTCTCTGACTGGTTCATAGCTTCATTGTCGTTATTTCTTTGGTCCTTTTCATGTATAAATGTAGTTACATGGAGTACTTCCTATGACTGTTGCTCCTGTGGAAAATACTGTATATATTTTCCAGAAATACAGTAGTTATATGTAAATAGATGGCCATACTGTATTTAATAAAATTTATGTTATCGAAAATGGGAACCTGCGCCTGCGCAGGACACTCGCCATTGTTGTTTGTTTTGAATTGAGAGTAACAGACGTTAATTAGTAATGGGAAGAATTTTTCGTGCTCTAGAGGTTAAAATTGAGCTGACACCTCTCAAATAGGAGACGAAATTGTTGGATGTGCAGTCTTGCATAATTTGAGTATTAGGCAACAGGACAGGACAACTCCAGGAACCTCAGATAAGCTGTCTAATTTATGTTTAAATTCTGGCCAGTAAATTTTTCATAAATATAGGCAAAAGGGGGGGTCCTGTACATGACACAATAATCTCCAGTCAAATTGGTGAGTGTTATGATTTATATATATATATATATATATATATATATATATATATATATATATATATATATATATATATATATATATATATATATATATATCATTTATTAATTTTAATATACAGTCCACAAATTTATATATCTACCAGAATTCCTGGTGATGTATCTTTTATTTATAATTAATAGGTCTAGAGCAACTTGTGGATATGACAGTGGTAGGTATCGAAAGGGGACATTTTTTGTGACTTAGGTGTCCCAAATTCCTACTTTTCTATGTAACTCTGATAAATAATAATTATCTTTATCATTTACTGTTATGTACATAATGATACATTCAGAAAAATGCAATTTTCCACAGCTCCATTTAATTTTTACTAGATTTACTTTTTTGGCTTGTTTAATCTACAGACTACTCTAGAATTACTGTAATTAAAATAGTATAAAATAGTTTCTCCTGGCACTGCTGCCTCCCTGGTGGCCACCTCCAGAACCATACCAGTTGCAGCCTCCACCCACTAATACTCAGTCACTCACTCTCTCATGTGCAGATTTCAGTAGCTTCTGTCTTCCAGCACCCGGTCTCCAACACAGTCTTCTCCCCCAGTCGTCTTCTCCCCTTCTCCACCATCACAACTCGTATCTGTCTTCAATTCCGAGCTGCGTTGCACCTCAGTCACTTAGTGAAAATGAAATTACCATCGAGATCCATGTACCCATCGCCATCGGTATACAACTCCTATCCTCACCCATAATTGCCTACCATAACCTTCCTCCCTCCGGAACCCTACACACCGCTCCGTCCAGCTCTCTACACTTTACACCCCCCAGCTGCTTACTAATACTATCAATCCTTTCTTACCCTGCCCCTTACCATATGGTCTTTGGTCCAAAACGGACCAAAAAGTCATGTGGTTTTTCTCCCCTGAGTTTTTTTTTTCTTTTTTTGGTGAACTGCCTCTCTCATTAGGAATAAACATTCACTGAGTGACAGTGCTCAAGGTCCAGTAGCTAAAAGCATCAGTTCGAGTTGAATTATCACAGGGATTATCGCAGATCCCATATTTCAACATCGGAAACATGTCATACCTTCGGGAGTTCCGAAACAAAGTTATGAAGCATCTTAATTTATATCTCGGAGATCTTCCACAGGAAGACATCGGGGCACTGAGAATTTTCCTCCCGACTGTGCCGTAAGTGAAACTAGTTGTTAAGCAACCATTTATGACAGATTTTTTTAAACTTAACCAAAACTCCAGACGAAGACGCACTATTATAATTATCATTATTATTCTGGACGGTATAATAATTATAATAGCGGGAGGTAATCAGGATTAATTCATCTGTCGGAAAAGGTCGCTGAAATTCACTGAGTTGCGATCACTTCAGCAATATCAAGGAGCCCCTCTTTAAGACTGATATTTATTTCTAAATCATCTAGTCTGCCGTATAAAAAGTGGACACAAATGCAATATAATGCGATCATTTAATAACTACATTTCTCCCAAACAGTGGACTTTGATAAGTCACAGACGTAGTCAATAAAGGATCGTACTATACTGCATTTGTGTATTTTTCCATCGTGTTGGTATTTTATACCATTTATCACCGTCATCCCTATGAAGCAATATCGCTGTCCTGTCCCACTCTTGGATATACCTGCAAACTCCCACAATGACTTTCTGTGCCACCACCTGTGTGACGACGATGCGCATACTTTAAAGTCTTTGCTCAAACCCAACTACCTCTCAAGGAAGGTTCCTTGACGTTGGTGAGGCTCTCTTGAGCTAGGGAACTGGATCTGTGCTCCAGTTCCCTGAATTAAGCCTGAATACCTTCTATCCCCCCACAGGCGCTGTATAATCCTACGGGTTTAGCGCTTCCCCATAATGAACACTCACCAAATAATGAACAATAGTTGCGAGATGCTTCATTGTATGTCGACAATGAGACAAAATCAAGTCTTTTCAACAACTTCATAACTTTTTAATTAATGGAAGAATTACCGATAATTATTGAGGAGTTTTACAATGCTCCTGGAGAGCCAAACAGCCACAATGCATTGACTCTGGTTTCTCATGTCCTTTTTTGCTTAACTTCACGACTGCTCTCTACAATATGCGCTGTAAAGCCAGTAACCACGACCAATGACGACTACAAAGTCGATCCATAGTCCAGGAGCCATAGTCCATTGGTACTCAATGGTATTTTTACGTTTACTGATACTCGCTCACGTTGTTTGTATGTATTATACCTACATGCTGTAACAGTCCCAATTTCGGCTCAAAGCCTCTGTCAGCGGCGATGATAGTGGCGTCAGGAAACAGACTGAGGCAATTCCTCCTCTAACTAAATCAGGAAATCCAAGAGTTAAACCGAAACCAACTGTCTTATCAAACCATACCACGGGCGGGGATAGAACCCGAACGCGACGGTCTGGAGTTTTGAGACTGATCGCGGGTTCTATCCCCACCCGTGGTATAATTTGTTTGCAATCGTGTCATTACGATTTCATGAGTCAACTGCCATATATGGCAAGAATATACAGAGAAAATAGGTAACATGAGATCCCTGGATAATCTCCAGTTCACCGCTAACAACGTGGCGTCCCCAAAAGATAAGTTATAACATACAAAACTTTCCACCATAGACTTTTAAAGCTGACATATTAAAGAGAAAAATGGTGACCTTCAGTTTAGAATCTGTAAACAATGGATACTTTTATCTTTACAACAGTACAGTATACTGATGCTGAATTACACAGGTGCAACATTCGGGTTGAACAGAGTAGCTTCCGGAGGTCATCGCCCCCGCTGCCCGGTCCCAGACAAGGTATCTATTTTGCAGATGTTTCGCCCAGTAGTGACTATCCATGGAATTCAGACACACGGAAGACTGTAAAATAGTAGGTAATGAGTCCCTCCGCCTTTCAGAAATAAAGAGAAGACAGATGGTGAAATAATCAGCAACTTATTTTTTCCATCTTTACGGTCTTCTGTTTATATCTGTATTACATTAATAAAGTCAAGGAGGGCGAAACGTCTACAAAATAAAGATACTCAGATGTTGTATATGTGCCTAATTCATCAACCTGACGATAGTGTATGCTATTAATGTAATATAATAACGAACCCCACCTACATGGAGTGGGAGGGATTCGAACCCGCGGCAAGGTAGTCCTAAAACTGCCTAGCCTCAGTATCCTCATATTTTATTACACAATCCGGTAGAAATATAGAAGAGGAGCATATCTATATGCTCCCCTCCTAATTACATTTCATCCCAGGAAAAGGAGAATAGTCTTGTTCCTTGGATCAAGAGTTTCTCACCAGCGTCAAGGAATGGACAGTTAAAATTAATTGGTTATAGTCTTGAAACTCAAATAAGTTATAATCAACGACTATCAATGATAAAATATGCGATTTCTTACCTGGCCTCGTCAATATTTGGTTCGGACGTGATCTCGCTGGCCGGGGATGACGATGATGCGTCCCTCAACCTCTACTAAGGTAAGGAGGCTGGATCGAGCTTCCCCATTTGCTCAAGATATAACCACTTCCACTGATCAGTCCACTTAAAGCATTAATCATTCCGAGACAAATATACCCCACTTCACGTGTATATGTACTTCTCGTTTCAATGTATACATATTATGTGGGCTATATACACATCACAATATAAACAGAGTGAACAACATACACCCACCACTGGTACACGAAGGACTAGTCTTCTCTTTCCACTACTGGTTGCTCCCTCCATATAAGCAACACACACACCCCACCCTCTCTCTGTTGATAGTTTCAGCTGCTTGTTGTCCAACTCCAGCAAGCTTTTCAGTAGTTTAGGGAAATCCCTCGTGTCATGTACAAAGTTAACGCTCTCTCCACAGGTTTCACCTTGCAAGCTGTTGTTACCTACAGGGTAACAATTCCAGTGTGTTGCTGTCTATGTCGCGTAATAGAGATTCAAGAAAGAGCGAGTATTATTTTGTTAATACTCATTTGGATTAGGAGATAAACAGGTGTGATCCAACAAAGGGGAGGGTAGCTTCAATTTCTTTAATCCAGAGCCCTTCAAAGTTATCAAGGCATCATACCACCCTTCCTCCTTGAGGAGTAGATGAGCGGGTAGTCTGTATACATAGTTACATTTTTTATACCGAGACGTCACTATCAAACAATCTATAGTGACTATGTCCTAAAGTCACTTGAAAATTCATGCTAAATACTACGTTTCTTCAACGTACCTTTTAGTTCAGGGCTCGTGTAGCTCAGAAACGCTTGAAATTGCAACAATTACAGTACTCTGGAAAGATCAAGCCCTCTCACCATCAAACAAATTGTTCACTGCAATGTTGACTGACATTCCTCAAACGTTGCAAGGATCAGGGTGGAAGGAGAGAAATTTGTTAGAAGTTCCTGGTGAAAATGCGACGCAAACTGCATATGTCGGTATATTCTATCACTGATAGAGACAGCTACCGTGAAATAAGCCACGGTGAATTAAGCACATGCAAAGGGTAAAGTTTAATTAATCAAGGTTTCACTCAGGGTGGAGCCTCGTCAAGTACCTGACAAAGCTCTGTCGAAAGCAAAATATTGGTTTATGTGTCATTTGCCATTTGTTGTCCAGTGCGGCGCTGACCCAGCACAAAATGTACTACGGGTAACCCTAACAGTACAGACGACCAGAAGCCGCCAGTGCCTCACTGACCCCGGATAGACGCACCACTAATCCGCAGAGATACACCAGAGAGGCAGTGTTCCACTAACCCCGTGTAAACCTGCTAGAGACAATCTGCGCTGCAGTAACCACGTGCAGGTTCCCCAGAGAGACAACCACTACTCCTGTAAGCACGTACATATATACCAGAGTAGTCCCTACTATTCTAATCATGTACATATGTACCAGAAAGGCAACCACTATTCAAAACGAAATTCATCTTCTTGTAGGCCATTAGTAGCAAATCTCTCCTGTCCTTGCCACATTTTTTCTACCGAAACTTTTCCTATCCAGCCAACCGCAGAATGTGAAGTTAACGCTCTCTTGCTCTCCAGACTCGAGGAAGATAATTGGACAGACAGATCTCCAACAATCGCTCATTTTAGCGAAGCAGCTGCTCTTACCCCGCTCTCAACTCTCGCAAAGTCTTTCATATGTGCTCGTGAATACTGAAGCAAGTCCCGAGTTGGAGTCTAAATTGGTAAACAAGATGAAACTGCTTGATAAGCGGAGGATTCAGAGAGCCGCTGCATCCTCATTGAGTACAAATTGCGTTGGAATTCATTGGGACCAAAACGACGTCCTTGTAGTTGTAAGTCTACTGCTTTACCGACGTAATCACAGTAGACAATTTGTTACTTGTACCATATGGTAAGTATCTCATCTTTTTGGGCACATAGCCTATGGGCGCCTGAGGTGTATAGCAAGCAGGACAAGTCCATTTTCTGCTTGGCTGTTCCAACCTCAAGAGTAGTAAGATTTTTGAAACGGTTAAAGTGTGAAGGATGAAGGGCCTGAATGAGTTCTTATGAGTTCATACGGTTATCAAAGCTAATGCCTTAGGTAATATTGATAATGAGTTAGGCGAATATTTTTGTTAGTGGATTTGGCCAGTAAGCCTGCTGCAGTGTTCCTTCTTTCTTATGTTCTCCCTTCCGGAAAAAATACATCTGTTATATATGGTTCTTTCATTCGTATCTCGTACAAAATAAGTACAAGAACATAACATTTATAAAAATAGTGGAGTTTATAAGTAGGCCTACTGGCTAATGCTAGGCAGGGCCTACTCCACACAGCTATATATGATAATGCAGGAGCACTGCAGCAGGCCGACCTACTAAAGCTAAATAGGGCCCTTGAACTGCGCTAGATCTACACTAGGCAGAACTTCTGCATGAAGTCTGTTAACATAAACAATTCACATGATAGAAAGATGGTGAGTGGTACAGATGGTATACACAAATAACCCGCACATAGGAGAGAAAAGCTTACGATGACGTTTCGGTCCGACTTGGACCATTTACAAATGGTCCAAGTCGGACCATTTGTAACTAGATGCCCTTCTCTTTTGCCAGCTATTGACAGAATAGTTAAGTGCTAGAAAGTCCATAAAAGTTATTTCCAGAGCTTAGGTGAGGAGGAGTGCCCCAAGGTACCATAGAAGTGATTAGGAAATGAAGGAAATGCATGTGAATCGTCAGATATCTATTTCTTCTTCCTCATTTATTATACTCTTAAATTGTTCCCAGACACTACTGAAGCACTAGAAGCCAAGACGTTTAGCATAGCTTCAGTATTTAAGCTAATATCTGAACTGAAAAGCAAACTTGAGGGAAGAGTAAAATACTATTTTTATGGCTTGGCAGTAAACACCAAGCTTGGCCAGCTTACCCCAGAGGTGTTTAAGAAATGTGAAACAGACTTCATTGTTTTCTATGAGCCATAATAAAATACTTAAGTAACAGGTATGACTTCTCTGAAAGAAGCTTTCATAATTTTGTGATGCAGTCAAGGCTTGTAACCTTTAAGATTTTGATATGGATGAATTATATGAAGAGTATGGGATTGTGCAGGCAATTATCAATACTCCTGAGATGGTAGATAGCTACAGTGAGGAAAGTTATCTCAGCCTGTTCAGTAAATCTGAAGTCCCTTTCACAAATCTGAAGAAGGTGAGTGTTTATATCTACTCTATGCCATGCAACAATACCCACACAGAACGAGTTTTTTCAATAATAACGAGAGAAACCGTCTGCAAGTGGACTCAGTCAAAGCAGAGCCCCAAATTTGTAACAGCTTCTCAGAAGAGTGCCCAGTCATGTACAATAAAATCCTGGCCAATAGAAAACTCTTGGAGATAGCAAGTAAAGGACAGAAATACAAAAATAGACACCCATGGTCAATAGGTTACTTCCTTTAGTTTGTGAAGTTAATTTGGTTAGCAAATGCTGTTCCAAAAAAAGTAAAAATAAGGGTTTCTGTTCTGCTGATATCTAGTACTAACAACAGAGTGACTGTGAGGAAGACACCGTGAGGAGACACATTGCAAGGGAGACACGGTGAGGGAGACTGTGTTAGGGAGACTGCGTGAGGGAGACACGGTAAAGGAAATTCTTGAGGGAGACACTGTATGGAAGACACTGAGGAAAGACACTTGAGGAAGACACTGTAAGGAAGACGACAGCACTAATCTCCTCCTTGAATATCATTACGAGTTTCCTGATGAAACAATTTTGGCTGACGTCGACAACTCCCAGAGGGCTGAAAAACTGTATTAGATACTAATGAAGTTTTCACTGCCTTGAACGTCCCATATAGTAGTGGACACTTGTCTATGAATTGAAGAAACTCACAAGGAGACAGAAGCGCGCACACACACACGACACACGACCACCTACTACCAAGGTAGTAGGTTGGCAGACAGCAACCACCTAGGGTGGTACTACCGTCCTGCCAAATGCGTGTAAAACGTAAACCTGTAATTGTTTTACACAATAGTATGAATGCTGGCGTCTTCTTATTTCTGTCTCATAAACACGCAAGAAAACAGGTACATCTTGTTACTTCTACTTAATACTTATGCACACTACATATACATGTACACGTACATGTATACACACCGATCTGTTTTTCTTCTATTTTTCTTGTACTCTTTATTTTCTTTCGTCTCCTGGGGAAGTGGAAAAAATCTTTCCTCCGTAAGCGGGCCTCTGGCAAGACAGTGATGGAGTGAATGATGATAAAAGTGTTTCTTCTTTTTCGGGTCACCCTACCTTGGTGGGAAACTGCCGATGTGTTCATAAAAATGTGTGTGTATGTGTGTGTGTGTGTGTGTGTGTACTCACCTCACCTAGTTGTACTCACCTAGTTGAGGTTGCGGGGGTCGAGTCCGAGCTCCTGGCCCCGCCTCTTCACTGATCGCTACTAGGTCACTCTCCCTGAGCCGTGAGCTTTATCATACCTCTGCTTAAAGCTATGTATGGATCCTGCCTCCACTACATCGCTTCCCAAACTATTCCACTTACTGACTACTCTGTGGCTGAAGAAATACTTCCTAACATCCCTGTGATTCATCTGTGTCTTCAGCTTCCAACTGTGTCCCCTTGTTACTGTGTCCAATCTCTGGAACATCCTGTCTTTGTCCACCTTGTCAATCCCTCTCAGTATTTTGTATGTCGTTATCATGTCTCCCCTATCTCTCCTGTCCTCCAGTGTCGTCAGGTTGATTTCCCTTAACCTCTCCTCGTAGGACATACCTCTTAGCTCTGGGACTAGTCTTGTTGCAAACCTTTGCACTTTCTCTAGTTTCTTCACGTGCTTGGCTAGGTGTGGGTTCCAAACTGGTGCCGCATACTCCAATATGGGCCTAACATACACGGTGTACAGGGTCCTGAATGATTCCTTATTAAGATGTCGGAATGCTGTTCTGAGGTTTGCTAGGCGCCCATATGCTGCAGCAGTTATTTGGTTGATGTGCGCTTCAGGAGATGTGCCTGGTGTTATACTCACCCCAAGATCTTTTTCCTTGAGTGAGGTTTGTAGTCTCTGACCCCCTAGACTGTACTCCGTCTGCGGCCTTCTTTGCCCTTCCCCAATCTTCATGACTTTGCACTTGGTGGGATTGAACTCCAGGAGCCAATTGCTGGACCAGGTCTGCAGCCTGTCCAGATCCCTTTGTAGTTCTGCCTGGTCTTCGATCGAGTGAATTCTTCTCATCAACTTCACGTCATCTGCAAACAGGGACACCTCAGAGTCTATTCCTTCCGTCATGTCGTTCACAAATACCAGAAACAGCACTGGTCCTAGGACTGACCCCTGCGGGACCCCGCTGGTCACAGGTGCCCACTCTGACACCTCGCCACGTACCATGACTCGCTGCTGTCTTCCTGACAAGTATTCCCTGATCCATTGTAGTGCCTTCCCTGTTATCCCTGCTTGGTCCTCCAGTTTTTGCACCAATCTCTTATGTGGAACTGTGTCAAACGCCTTCTTGCAGTCCAAGAAAATGCAATCCACCCACCCCTCTCTCTCTTGTCTTACTGCTGTCACCATGTCATAGAACTCCAGTAGGTTTGTGACACAGGATTTCCCGTCCCTGAAACCATGTTGGCTGCTGTTGATGAGATCATTCCTTTCTAGGTGTTCCACCACTCTTCTCCTGATAATCTTCTCCATGATTTTGCATACTATATATGTGTGTGTGTGTGTGTGTGTGTGTGTGTGTGTGTGTGTGTGTAGACTCAAAAGTTGTAACAAACACCTGTCAGTGGATAAACAGAAGGGTGGATGGGGGGCACGACGCTCTACCGTCTCGACTACCCAGACCTCTAACAGGAAGGATTCGGAGGTAATATTGTATTACATTTGGATGTGGCACTGAGGAGGTTAATTAGCAGTAGGTTCGCCGGTTCTGTCCCGGTCCGGGTCTTTACCAGATGGTGACCCGGCGGAGGAGGGTAAGAACGGATCTACTGTTAAAGCTCCGCGGCTCGAGATGGTAGAGCGTCGGACTGTCAGTTTACAGGCCGGGGTTCGTGCCCCCGTCCACCCTTCTTTTTATCTACTGACAGTTGCTTATTACAACTTAATTTGACTCCACACACACACACACATTATATATATATATATATATATATATATATATATAATCATGTTATGGAAAAAAAATCAGTGTGTTGTTGTGTTGTTGTGGATTACGGAAATGTTTTTATATAAACTTTATGCTTGACTGGGCCAATCAACCTCTAGTAATCAGTTAAAAATAATTTTAAGAATTAAAGACAAATGAGTAGCCTGAGAAGACAGATTGCTCAGCATTTTAAAAACAAGGAAATCAGAATAAATTAGAAGTCTCCCTCCTTGTAAGCATTTGAGTTATGGTCGAAAATATAAATCTTTCCTTTTCTTGGCCATGAATTATACTTTCGGATCCTCTTTTTTTAGCTAAAATGATTTACTCTGTGAAGATGAATGTTTGACGGCAGAGATAAAGAAATATTGCTGCCTAGATTTTTAACGATTGTGAAAGGCTCATGATCCAAGATATTGGAGATGTCCTCCCCTTTCTTGGTTCAAATCTTTTTATTTCCCATGCCCCAGGTGCTGTATGACCCCAACGGGTCACCTTCACCACCACACTGTCATTATTGACAGTGCCGTAAGCACCATTATCAAAAACGACAACAAAACCATCAATAACAACATCATATCACCATCACCATCACCATCACCATCACCAACGACCTCACTATCACCACAATACTAATGACAGTACCGATACACAAATAACCCGCACATAAAAGAGAGAAGCTTACGACGACGTTTCGGTCCGACTCGGACCATTGACAAAGTCAATGGTCCAAGTCGGACCGAAACGTCGTCGTAAGCTTCTTTCTTTTATGTGCGGGTTATTTGTGTATTGTTCCAGTCACGGTATTGTGCCTTTTTGTTATTTATTGACAGTACCGATACATAAACAAAACAATAACGACACCACCACAGCCACCAACACCAATAAAAGTACCAATACACCATCATCACCATTACCAACAACAACACCGCCACCAAAGACTAACATCCTTTCCTCCCTACATAAGCTTTGCACCAACACACCGCCAGATATAAGTTTTATCGGAATCTTGGGTGCGTTGCACTTTACATGCAAATTCCGTTCCAATACGAGTATTAACTAAGACAATAAAGGCCCTGGCCTCGGGCTCACTATCGTTTCATCTCGGGAACAAACTTTGTCTAAAAAAAATTAACAGTGCCCTGAACACGTTAAACTGTGATCTCTGATCTGTCTAATATATATATATATATATATATATATATATATATATATATATATATATATATATATATATATATATATTAGACAGATCAGAGATCACAGTTATATATATATCTGTCGTGCCGATTAGGTAAAAAATGCGATTTTGGTTTAAATAGCAACGCTCTTCTTGCCGGATAAGGCAAGCGAAAATTTGTGTATGCAGCCTAACGAAAAAAATATATTTCATTGTGTTTATTTATTATTAAGTTATTTTAAACTTATCTAAAACATATTCATTTGGATTAGGCAAAATTAAATTGAGCTTAAGGAGCTCCCTGTCATCGTAAATGAAAATTTAATTTAAGTTGTAGAGTTCCTTAGACGACTACAGAGAACCCACTATGCAGCAGGCATTCCCTCTGTTGATCACCACACTGAGGTACTGAAAGGAAAGGTAGCAGCCCTCAGGTGGTTTTTAATAGGCCTGAACCCAGTTCTTTGAGGACACCAGTTGCATGCTTTTCCCAGGAGCCGAGGGGCCTCTGATTCTGTTGAGACGAGATGATACTGGTGAGCCAGTTAAGCTATACAAGAAAATATATGATCAAGTTCTTCGTACTTTTAAAACGTTTGCGGCTCTAAATCTGGCGGATATACTTTCCTCATTACTACTATAATAAATATAGGTGTCAACAAAAGTTGATGCACATGTGTAGATCCAGACCACCAAATTACCATCTGTCTAGGGCTGCAAGGTAACTCGGGATCGGTTCTGCAGAATTGGCGTAGCTGCTTTTTCGTTGGACACCGTGCTATAGCAAAAGCTTCTCATGCCTTGAAATTTTTCTCCTGATCTACAGTAACAAATTTCATCTTGTCCTAATTGGTCTTCTGATGTACTGCCACAGATATACCTGTGTTCGGTGAGGGCAGGGGCAGCAAGGGGTGCTACTCCAATACAAATGACCAGAGAGTCACTGCCAGGAGGTGAGTTTTGTTTCTCCCTGCCATATTCTCAGACCTTGCTGAGGCAGTGTTCTGCAGTATTGAGCTTTAGCAGTGTTACTGTTTGTTTTTAGGAAATTTAGTCTTTTTGAAAAGCCTGTTATAGTATCCCGCTACGTGGTTCCTTTAATTAGTTTTTCGTTATGAACCCTACATTATATGAGGGGCTCAGAGAGAATCGTTGCCATTAATTTGCCATATACGAGGACAGGAATGCAGGAAGTGGTATTTACAATGACTTGTGGACAAAGATACGCCCAAAACCAACTGAAAGTGTAGCTTCATCCCAGTGTTCATTTTTTTATGAATATCGACTCAGGAAACTGTTGTATTCACTTGGTTTCCTGTGCATGGTCAAATTTTTTGAGATGGTACAAACTGTCTTGAATTTCCAGATTAACTGTCTGCTGTTCCATCCTTCTGAAGTCATATAATTTATCCTCGAAGATCACAGCAGGAGCATTATTACCTAAACTGCCTGCCAGTAGGATGCCATCAGTGGGGATGAAGGTTAAGGCTTCTGATAGTAAGGATATCACCTTCTTAATTGATTGGTGACTGGCAGAGATTTCACATTTAGACGGATTAGGGCTAAATGCCAAGGCCTACCCCGATATTTCTTCCTAAACAAAAGCCTAAAATAAGCACTTGTGTACACTTTATAGGTCTGATGTCATCACTTTTCTTACGAATAAGTGAAATGTTTGGAAAATGTAAATAGGGAATTATCGGTCTTTTTTTCCCCACTCACTCTTAAGCTTTAAATGTAATAGTAGATAACCCTTGAGTCTGTCCTGGCTGGCTGTGCAGCAGAGAGAGAATTTGTCCATCGCAATTTATCACGGCGGCAAAAAAGAAGGGGGTTGTTTGCCGGTATCGTTTGTCACCCAGATGTCAGCTTCTCTTCCACAGGTAGTTCAATATTATTCGTATTTTGTGTGAGAAAAAGGAAACAAAATTATGGATAGTGCAAAAAGAAAGATTAACAACAATTAGAGTTATTTAAATGCAAATAAGAGGCTAATTTAACTCATTTAATAAGATACAGATCACGGGAAGAAGTTATTATAAAATAAGTGACTTCAAAAATGGCTAAAAGTCTGTGTAATCGTACGAAATCACTCAAGATTTTAGATCCAATCCATTATTTTTTACTGTCGTATTTTTTTTTATGCTGATCACGTTCACCCCAGCAATATTTTGCAATTTTTATTTCTTATGATTTTTTTTTATCAGAACGCCTGGAAAGGTTCTCTTGTTTTAGATTATTTTAAGAATAAATCTTAAATCCTCTATTAACTTTCAGAGGAATTTATAACGAGAAGTAGTAGTGACCTGCGTATATTTTGCAATATCCTTGAACATTCATGAAATAATTGTAAATATCCACCATAAAGCTCACTCTTGAGCGAAATATCGCCTATAATAAAGTCTTATTCTTTATTACGTGTCTTTATACCGACTTATCGGCTAGTTGTCCCCAGTTACCAATATTCGCCACATTAGCAAAAACATATCAAAACGCAACAATGAAATAAACATTGGCCAACCAAAACAGCACACAATCTTCGCTCTACCCAGAGCGAAATGTTGTCCCAATAAGAAACAAAAAAGATGCAACGTGTGTCTTCATAAGAACATAAGAATGTAGGAACACTGCAGAAGGCCTACTGGCCCATACGAGGCAGGTCCTTATCAAAACGACATCTACCTAAAGCAACCCAAGAAATAACTCCCGTACCCCATGACACCAATCAAACCCAGCCACTCCCACTCATATATTTGTTCAGTCTCTTCTTAAAGCTACCCAAGGTCCTAGCCCCACTTGTAAATGTCATAAAATAATTCACAGTTTACTGGAGAAGACGGCAGAGTGAGACCAAAATCCACTAAAACGCATTTTTATTAATGTGTCATTGTCTCGGGACGGGAGTGACTGGGGGGGGGGCGGGAGGGTGTTCATCTGTGGCGCTTCAGAATACGTAGAACAGTGTCAGGGCTATGACACGCCTGGGGACGGCACAACACAGATGGAAGACAATGTCTGCGTGTGTCTGTGTTGAAGTTAATTATTCACGAGCCAGACACCAGAGAGGACGGTGAGGCTCGTGGATTTGTGTGGGATATGTTTCGTGTAATATTTAGACCAGTAATAGCGAATGAAAGTAATTAGGAATGTATTATTAAAATTATTTTTATATTATTATTATTATTATTATTATTATTATTATTATTATTATTATTATTATTATATTCACATAGAAGCGCTAAAGCAGTAGGACGATCAGATTTGATCTAAGAAAGTTGAATGCAGCTCCAATTTTTCTCCTGCGGAATAAGAGACAAGGTTCATGCAACGACTCTTGTGAAGGAATGGAGCCTAAAATGATAAGTAATGTATAGAGATAAACAGCATGATGAACCTTGAATAACAGTATGATGAACCTTGAATAACAGAATAATGAACCTTGAATAACAGTATGATGAACCTTGAATAACAGCATAATGAAAGGCTTAGTAACAGCGTGATGAAAGATTAAGTAACAGTTATGATGAAACGTGAAATAACAGGCGAAAATAAAGGCAGGATTTCGAACTGGAACAAATGAACTTGAACGAACTCAATCATGCCAATCTAGCCAGGAGCGAAGCTCTATATCGAGTCTATTGTCAATGCAGGTGACTCTGTTGGCATTTTTTTTAAGTCATTTTGTTTTTAAAGAAGAGTCTCTTTTTTCCGGGAAAAAATAACTTTAGTCTGGCCTGAAAAGTATAAAGATTGATGTCTGCAAAAGCAAGTGTTTCTCATCAAGGGAACTGGTTCAGCTTAACTGCGTTTCTCATCTGAGGCACAAAATAGCGCTTAGCTACACGAAGAGTAACAGGTGTTAATATATTATATATTTTATATCTGTTAATGGTTCCCGGGATCATCGCCTCCCATGACCCAGTCTCATACCAGACCTCACAAACTGCGAAGAAATATAACAGATTTAAGAACTATTCAAAAACACCTAATAATATAAGGGTAAGTGTATGCTGAATACAAATACAACTTAGTAAAACATACTTGCCGTCTTACATCTTTTAAAAAACAAATAGAAAACACCAATAGTCCTACTAAAGTGCCAAACATTTAGCTGGCTTCATTTGCACTCTGTTAAACGAGAACTGGTGTACCTTCCTACATACGACAATGCTCCGCGTTGTGCCTTTGTTTTTCGTAAGGGGTGCAAAACCTACTATCACATTTTACAATGAAATATTTTTTTTTTAAATGGAAGGACCAGAAAATCAGCGGAAAACCTCAGTCACTTGACCGAAAATTCCACGGAGTGGATATTATGTGAAGACTCCAGTCAGGAGTTTTCGTATCTCTCCTTATATATTAAGTATCACAACCATCCTTGGATTGTTGCTGTCTACCACCACCACTATCCTCTGCTAGTTGTTATCTACCATCACTACCACCCTTGGATAGTTGCTGTCTACCACCACCACCCCTGGATAATTACTGTCTACCACCACCACCACCTCAGGAGACTTGGTGTCCACCACCATTATCCCTGGATGGTTGCTTAAGAGAATAAATCTTGCACTAAATTGCAATTGTTTTTTTTTCTTCTATCATGATCTTGTGTAGCATGAGTTCACTGTAAAGTTGTCGGTAATTTTTCAAATCAAAATTTTTTATTATTATTTTTTTTTTATTATCACACCGGCCGATTCCCACCAAGGCAGGGTGGCCCGAAAAAGAAAAACTTTCACCATCATTCACTCCATCACTGTCTTGCCAGAAGGGTGCTTTACACTACAGTTTTTAAACTGCAACATTAACACCCCTCCTTCAGAGTGCAGGCACTGTACTTCCCATCTCCAGGACTCAAGTCCGGCCTGCCGGTTTCCCTGAATCCCTTCATAAATGTTACTTTGCTCACACTCCAACAGCACGTCAAGTATTAAAAACCATTTGTCTCCATTCACTCCTATCAAACACGCTCAAGCATGCCTGCTGGAAGTCCAAGCCCCTCGCACACAAAACCTCCTTTACCCCCTCCCTCCAACCCTTCCTAGGCCGACCCCTACCCCGCCTTCCTTCCACTACAGACTGATACACTCTTGAAGTCATTCTGTTTCGCTCCATTCTCTCTACATGTCCGAACCACCTCAACAACCCTTCCTCAGCCCTCTGGACAACAGTTTTGGTAATCCCGCACCTCCTCCTAACTTCCAAACTACGAATTCTCTGCATTATATTCACACCACACATTGCCCTCAGACATGACATCTCCACTGCCTCCAGCCTTCTCCTCGCTGCAACATTCATCACCCACGCTTCACACCCATATAAGAGCGTTGGTAAAACTATACTCTCATACATTCCCCTCTTTGCCTCCAAGGACAAAGTTCTTTGTCTCCACAGACTCCTAAGTGCACCACTCACTCTTTTTCCCTCATCAATTCTATGATTCACCTCATCTTTCATAGACCCATCCGCTGACACGTCCACTCCCAAATATCTGAATACGTTCACCTCCTCCATACTCTCTCCCTCCAATCTGATATTCAATCTTTCATCACCTAATCTTTTTGTTATCCTCATAACCTTACTCTTTCCTGTATTCACCTTTAATTTTCTTCTTTTGCACACCCTACCAAATTCATCCACCAATCTCTGCAACTTCTCTTCAGAATCTCCCAAGAGCACAGTGTCATCAGCAAAGAGCAGCTGTGACAACTCCCACTTTGTGTGTGATTCTTTATCTTTTAACTCCACGCCTCTTGCCAAGACCCTCGCATTTACTTCTCTTACAACCCCATCTATAAATATATTAAACAACCACGGTGACATCACACATCCTTGTCTAAGGCCTACTTTTACTGGGAAAAAATTTCCCTCTTTCCTACATACTCTAACTTGAGCCTCACTATCCTCGTAAAAACTCTTCACTGCTTTCAGTAACCTACCTCCTACACCATACACTTGCAACATCTGCCACATTGCCCCCCTATCCACCCTGTCATACGCCTTTTCCAAATCCATAAATGCCACAAAGACCTCTTTAGCCTTATCTAAATACTGTTCACTTATATGTTTCACTGTAAACACCTGGTCCACACACCCCCTACCTTTCCTAAAGCCTCCTTGTTCATCTGCTATCCTATTCTCCGTCTTACTCTTAATTCTTTCAATTATAACTCTACCATACACTTTACCAGGTACACTCAACAGACTTATCCCCCTATAATTTTTGCACTCTCTTTTATCCCCTTTGCCTTTATACAAAGGAACTATGCATGCTCTCTGCCAATCCCTAGGTACCTTACCCTCTTCCATACATTTATTAAACAATTGCACCAACCACTCCAAAACTATATCCCCACCTGCTTTTAACATTTCTATCTTTATCCCATCAATCCCGGCTGCCTTACCCCCTTTCATTTTACCTACTGCCTCACGAACTTCCCCCACACTCACAACTGGCTCTTCCTCACTCCTACAAGATGTTATTCCTCCTTGCCCTATACACGAAATCACAGCTTCCCTATCTTCATCAACATTTAACAATTCCTCAAAATATTCCTTCCATCTTCCCAATACCTCTAACTCTCCATTTAATAACTCTCCTCTCCTATTTTTAACTGACAAATCCATTTGTTCTCTAGGCTTTCTTAACTTGTTAATCTCACTCCAAAACTTTTTCTTATTTTCAACAAAATTTGTTGATAACATCTCACCCACTCTCTCATTTGCTCTCTTTTTACATTGCTTCACCACTCTCTTAACCTCTCTCTTTTTCTCCATATACTCTTCCCTCCTTGCATCACTTCTACTTTGTAAAAACTTCTCATATGCTAACTTTTTCTCCCTTACTACTCTCTTTACATCATCATTCCACCAATCGCTCCTCTTCCCTCCTGCACCCACTTTCCTGTAACCACAAACTTCTGCTGAACACTCTAACACTACATTTTTAAACCTACCCCATACCTCTTCGACCCCATTGCCTATGCTCTCATTAGCCCATCTATCCTCCAATAGCTGTTTATATCTTACCCTAACTGCCTCCTCTTTTAGTTTATAAACCTTCACCTCTCTCTTCCCTGATGCTTCTATTCTCCTTGTATCCCATCTACCTTTTACTCTCAGTGTAGCTACAACTAGAAAGTGATCTGATATATCTGTGGCCCCTCTATAAACATGTACATCCTGAAGTCTACTCAACAGTCTTTTATCTACCAATACATAATCCAACAAACTACTGTCATTTCGCCCTACATCATATCGTGTATACTTATTTATCCTCTTTTTCTTAAAATATGTATTACCTATAACTAAACCCCTTTCTATACAAAGTTCAATCAAAGGGCTCCCATTATCATTTACACCTGGCACCCCAAACTTACCTACCACACCCTCTCTAAAAGTTTCTCCTACTTTAGCATTCAAGTCCCCTACCACAATTACTCTCTCACTTGGTTCAAAGGCTCCTATACATTCACTTAACATCTCCCAAAATCTCTCTCTCTCCTCTGCATTCCTCTCTTCTCCAGGTGCATACACGCTTATTATGACCCACTTCTCGCATCCAACCTTTACTTTAATCCACATAATTCTTGAATTTACACATTCATATTCTCTTTTCTCCTTCCATAACTGATCATTTAACATTACTGCTACCCCTTCCTTTGCTCTAACTCTCTCAGATATTCCAGATTTAATCCCATTTATTTCCCCCCACTGAAACTCTCCTACCCCCTTCAGCTTTGTTTCGCTTAGGGCCAGGACATCCAACTTCTTTTCATTCATAACATCAGCAATCATCTGTTTCTTGTCATCCGCACTACATCCACGCACATTTAAGCAACCCAGTTTTATAAAGTTTTTCTTCTTCTCTTTTTTAGTAATTGTATACAGGAGAAGGGGTTACTAGCCCATTGCTCCCGGCATTTTAGTCGCCTCATACGACACGCATGGCTTACGGAGGAAAGATTCTTTTCCACTTCCCCATGGACAATAGAAGAAATAAAAAAGAACAAGAGCTATTTAGAAAAAGGAGAAAAACCTAGATGTATGTATATATATATATGCATGTGCGTGTCTGTGAAGTGTGACCAAAGTGTTAGTAGGAGTAGCAAGATATCCCTGTTATCTTAGCGTGTTTATGAGACAGAAAAAGAAACCAGCAATCCTACCATCATGCAAAACAATTACAGGTTTTTGTTTCACAGTCATCTGGCAGGACGGTAGTACTTCCCTGGGTGGTTGCTGTCTACCAACCTACTACCTACAAATCAAAATGACGCCGCCAAATACTATTATGTTCCCTGGTGATTACTAAACTCTTCTGACCGGCTGCAAGACTTTATGGCTGATGCGTCTTAAAGCCAGGATAGTAACCATTAAGTTTCGCTTGCGTGCAGGTAATTTGTTGATGAGATTCAATCAACTTTAATTGTACATATTTAAATTTTATAAAAATACGGATAATATATATATTATGAACAGCTCTCAGTTTTTTTTTAATGACTGATTACCTACAGTCATTCAAAATTCCGAGAACTCAGCACGTGAAATTACTGCAAAGTTATTCCATATTATATATATTATCTGCATTTTTATAAAATTTAAATATTTGTAATCAAATCTAATTGAATCTCATCAACAAGTCACGTAAGATATAAATACAACGATGTAGGCGATCTACGTGTGCCAATGCTTATTTTACAACTATGCACATCAGGTCGCCTTCTACAGTTGTATGAGTCAGTGTTTACTATACAGCTATGTATATTACGGCTAGTTCCACAGCTACCCGAATCGAAATGAATTTGTAGCTACGCATATCGGTTTGTGTTGTAGAGCCAAGCAAGCCAGCGTGCGTAGGCAGCTCTGAGAAAACATGAGGAATCAGTAGATGAGAGAAACGGAGAGAACCAGAAGCAGAGGTCATAAACCAACACTGCTGTCAAAACTTACCCAAATCTTCAAAAATATTGCAGAAACTTGAGATAGTAGAAAAAATGTTTGCCGATAGTATTGGCAAAGCAAAATAGTCTCCCGATGAGAAACAAATGGCTTAACCGCGGCAACACGAAGTATTTCTCGGCAAAGAATACCGGCAAGATAATATTTCGCCAGCAAGGAATATTATTGTATACATGAGAAAACTATGATAGTAAGGGTCATACAGTGCCAAGGAAATAGGAGGTAATTAGGTTTAATACTGGGATGGAGGATAGCACAGGTTCCTTGGATTAAGAGCAAGAGAAAGTACATGCCCCCTAGAGAGACATATGAATGGTTGCACACACACACACACACACACAAGACGCGACACACAAAACACACACGACAGAGAGAGGGAGAGAGACTTCTTAAAAGAAACAAAAATGTGTAGGTCACATGTCAACACGACCCAGCGTCGAGGTACACAATGTAGATTCATAACTCTGTTTAAATCAGAAAACAAAAATGAAACAGGAAAAGGAGATTTAAATAATCTTAAATACAGAACGATTTCACTTGTTTACGATTAAATTAATACCGAACATTTTGCATATCTACCTCACAAGAATTTTCCTGAAAACAAAAAAACTGTGTTGTCCAGAATATTAAGAACAACGTCGAAAATATAAAAAATGGGAGCAAACATTCAATGTCAAAATAAATTCCAACAGTGCCCCCCCAAAAAATAATTTTACTCACAGTTCCCCAATCAACAGAGGCAAAAGTAATTAAGATTGGCAGGAGACAGAATATACATTTTTTTCGAAAATATTGCATCCCATAAATAAAAATACCGAAAATATGGATTGCACGAGACAGAATAGCCACGATTTATTTTTTTACTAAAAATGTAAAGCATTTGACATTAAAGTTCTGCTAGTGTTGTTCTTCCTCATGGAAAACCTTGTTCGACTCTATGTTAAAATTGTGCAGAGGTCTGGAACGACTCTGAGTTTTGTTAGAGGTAAGCAAACTATTACCCAGTGAATATTTAAAGAGTATACAATGTAAGACCAATTATGAGTATCACCTATAAACTGTAATGAAGATATAACTCATAGGATGTAGACTTGGCATAACTCATAGGCTTAACTCACATAATGTATGTTAAGTATAATTCAAAGGATCTATAAGTTATTGGAAGTATAACTCACATGATATACGCTAGGTACAAATCATGTTATTACCCAATGTATGAGTAACCTGAATGCTAGGTGAAATCCAGTGGGTGAATTGGAGGTAAACAGTTCCTCAGCCTTGATATGAGATGCACAGTTTCTCAGCCTTGATATGAGATGCACAGTTTCTCAGCCTTTTTGATACTGAAACAGATGGAGACTTGCATATTCAGTTCAGAGGAAAGGTGCGGCAATTGTATCCCTCCCACCTATGATGATATCTCTGATTGCTGCACCTCTCCTTTGTCTCAAGGATATAAATCTCCTTCTTCAGGTTTTTGCTTCGGATTCAAGAAAGCTAAGAGGGTGAATAGTATATTTCAAAGCTGTTGAACTGATTATCTTGAATTACCTCTCCACTGATTTTACTATCTCTAATGTTTATTCTCTGTAGGTCTATTTGTCGACAAAGTCCTGTTGTCGATAAATGGACAACTTAGCAGTAATTAATCCCAGACAAATCCATAAGTAGAACATGACAGACTGAATAATGTGACGGCGTCTCTTGGAGAAAAAAATATATGGTTCCCTTCCCTTAGTAACAGAACACAATCACCTCTTAAATTAAAAAAAAATAAAAGAGAACTTGATAACAGAGAGAACATGATCAACTTCTACTGACACTCGAGGAATTAAAACAAATATTGCTTCGCTATAAGCTTTTTTTCCCGAGAGAGCTTGCAATAAAGAGTGCCTTGAAGAATGGCACTAATTTGGCATAAACATTTACTATACTGAAGTTTCATAGTCATTCATCAAGGGCTGCAAAGAAAGGGTAATAGAAATCCTTAACAACACATTGAACAGGTGCCAAATTAGCAGACTAAAGATCCCTGTTACAGCTGGCACTGACACCATCATCTCGTACACATGCACACAGCATCACTGGGGTCACCCAAAAAACTAAGCCAGTTAGGAACATCGCCGTGATAATCACTCACAGCTACAGGTTGTCAGCGCCTGAGTCTCTTCAACCAGTCCTTGCGGGAAATGTAATAAACATAAATTATGTGAAACACTATGAAACGCTAACAGAAAGATATAATACCTAAATAATATTGACAATGCAGGTTCAATACATCCACATCATGGTCTAAAAAACGCTTAATTATTGTTATTATTATGGAGAAGTGCAATACCCATAGGAGTCACACTGCGCCTGGAGAATGAGGTAGTTAAATTTGACTAGAGGAAAGGGAGGGTAGCTCCAATTCCTTTGATCAAGTGACATTCCCTTAGTATAAAGATACCTTCCTTCTCTCCCTTCCCTTGAGGGGAACGCTTAGCCAGCCGTTAAAGGTGGCTGTAATTCATACACCAGGACTAAGGAGTGTTCAACATTGCTCCTCATCTGGCTAAACTACTACTGGTTAGAGTCCAACCTGTTATCCTGACGAAACCAGATCCATTTCATCCATTATCTCGCCTTGTTCACTTTCAGTCATTTAATCCACGCTTCTATTTCGGTGTTACGCTCAAATTACTCGGTGAAGCTCATTCCGAGCGAAATGTTGTCTAAATATTACACATTTCAGAAAACATTTACTTTAATCAGTGGCATCATCGTTGAATCCGAGCGAGTAAACCAATACTTGACATCGTTTTTTTTTAAGGACCCGAGGCAAACTGAATACCAGAGCCATGGAATACTTCGTACGAGTCTCTCTCAACCGTTGTAGTCATCCACAGAAAGTATCCATTGCTACTTGCCAATGTGACAAACTGATAATGCAACTGGAGGATGAGGGAGGAGTCATACGGGGTGGTACATCTGTCTCGCTTAGCCTATGGGACTCGAGCAATATGAGTTAGACATCCACCCCATTATAATAGTTTTGATAGTTTGTCGAAACAGTAAAACTCTTAATATTGCAAAACCTTTATATTCAGCGAATTTAGATAGTAAAACTAAGTTAAAGTTTACATGGTCAACGTTAGCTATCATTATCTCAGTAAGTAATGAAGCTTTCTAAATTCTGCAATTTTCCAGAAAGCTTATCCCATACATAAAGCTTATCCCATTCATAAAGCTTATCCCATACATAAAGCTTATCCCATACATAAAGCTTATTCCATACATAAAGCTTATCCCATACATAAAGCTTATCCCATACATAAAGCTTATCCCATACATAAAGCTTATCCCATACATAAAGCTTATCCCATACATAAAGCTTATCCCATACATAAAGCTTATCCCATACATAAAGCTTATCCGATACATAAAGCTTATCCCATACATTCTATTATGCCCTTATACTTCGGTGACTTAAATTTCGTGATCTGTCAATATAACTAAATTTTCTAAATGAAAAAACCCTAAAATAAAGGGTTTTAATATAATTTTTACATACATTCAAACATACTACATATAAAAGCACGATGAACACATTAAATATGTGTAGCATCTATATTAAAAATTCTAAGTGCAAAAAATATTAATATCAATATCTCAGTGTTCACAAAATGTTCATGCTGGCAGTAAGCTTGCTGTTCCTTTGATTTAATATGCAAATGTGAACTATACGAACAAATTGGTACCCGAAATATTTTTTCCACCTTAGGTGGTACCAGTACCTGCTCTGGCCCATGGACGTACTGCTCGTGGGGTTTAGGCACACTGTCCATGGGGTAAAGGCACACTGCCAATAGGGTACATGCATACTGCCCATGGGGTAGAGGCACACTGCCCACATCACCACAGGAAGCGGCTCGAATCAGCTTGATTTCCCTCCCCTTTATATTGACGATGCCAAAAAAACTCAGATTTACTTCTCTCATTTAGACTGTCATAAGTTAATCTTTCTTTTACATGAAAGCTAAAATATAATTATAAGCTATAATAATAATAATAATAATAATAATAATAATAATAATAATAATAATAATAATAATAATAATAATAATAATAATAATAATAATTTATTTACTACAAGTACAAGGTATACAGGCCTAGCTGACATCAGTGACATACTACTATACAGAAAGCCCCTTGTTATGTTGAGCATTTCGGGCAAATTAGGTCAGTTTTTCCCAGGATGCGACCCACACCAGTCCACTAACACCCAGGTACCCATTTTAAACTGATGGGTGAACAGGGACAGGGACAGCAGGTGTCTTATGGAAACACGTCTCTAATGTTTTCCAGCCGTACCAGAGGAGATTCAAACCCCGGACCTCAGTGTGTGTGAGCTGAGAGCTCTAGCGATCGAGCTACGAGACACCGTAAATGTAACAATGGCCTATTCGGTGCGTTCAGATGAAAGTTGACACTAGCAGTCTTGTCATTAGTGGAACGCGTTAAATCTAGTGAGCAGGTTAAGAGATCAGGGTAAAAAGATTGGGTTATCCGAGGAGAACGACTGTCTCGTGAATCAAATATTCCTTTTTGCATACGAAAGTTGGACAAAGCATTTTCTTTTGAGAATTAACTGATTTCCATTTGTTTGTGAATACATTTGCTATATCCCCGTCTCCCGGAATATATACGTCTCTTCTGACATGGTGCGTAATTCTCGGTTCTAGCAAATGCCCAGAGTGAGAGAGAGAGAGAGAGAGAGAGAGAGAGAGAGAGAGAGAGAGAGAGAGAGAGAGAGAGAGAGAGAGAGAGAGAGAGAGAGAGAGAGAGAGAAAGAGAGAGAGAGAGAGAGAGAGAGAGAGATTTTCGCGTTGGTTGCTCCTCTGCGTACATGTTTGTGGCAGTTGGTGTCGGGGTTGGACTACATGCGTGTTTCCTGAGAGCTGCTTCCCGGGTGTAACTAGCCAGGGAGAGCAAGTACACTCGCTACACGTTCTCTAACCGAGGAGATAAAAGTTAGTAACAAGATCAGTGGGTTTGTTGGGGTCCTGACCTAGCTACAGCTGCTGCTGTTTCTACTGCTGTTATTTCTGCTGCTGCTGTATCTGCTGGTGCTGCTGTTGATGATGCCGTGTCTGCTACTGTGATTGCTGTGCTGCTGTTGCTGCTTTGTGTTGTGCTAATGTTGCGGCTTTTACTGCTGCTGCCGATGTCACTGTTGTTGCTGCGCCTGCTGCTGATAATGCAGCTGCTACAGTAGGTTCTACTGCTACTACACCACAAACAGTTTTTACTCATTCTCCTGCTCCGTTCATGGTCTCTTGCGATAAATGTTCATTGATTTAAGGGAATAATTGTATTTCCATTTATTGTCCATGTTCTCCTCAGTTTTGCTCCTCGTTAAACACATCTGGTCCCTTTCTAGAGGTTTTAAAGAGATTCGTCCATCGTTCTAAAATTTTGTAGACTGAACCTAATCCTATTATTATTATTATTATTAACTAAGCGCTAAACTCACAAGGGCTATACAGTAATTTTTTTAATGTAACTCAGAGGAAAATCATTTAGTGGATCATTGTACCTGACCTCACATTCTGGCCGCTTCCCCATTGTCAAAAATTCTGTTAATAAGAATTCTAGAGGGGAGAAAGAGAGAGAGAGAGAGAGAGAGAGAGAGAGAGAGAGAGAGAGAGAGAGAGAGAGAGAGAGAGAGAGAGAGAGAGAGAGAGAGAGAGAGAGAGAGAGAAACTCCACAATGTTCAACCTGACTCCTAAGCCCATCACCAAACTTTACACTGATGAATGACTCTCGACCCGCACACACCACGAGGGGGAAGGAAATCAATAATCCCTTTCGTCCTGCGGGAGAGGATAATTAGTTCCAGAGGAAGAAGAAATTAAACTTTCCTCCTGAGACGATACCTGAGGAAAAGGGCCATCATTCCCACAAGAGGCGTCCAGGAAGGACCAAAATCCCGTCTTGTTTCAGTTTCCTTAATCTCTAGCCTGTCACGATTAAGTCGTAGCCTCAGAGGAAAAAGAAACTTTAGCTGTAGAGTCAAAGAATTTTAATACTGTTTATGAAGACTTTAAGAAGTTAGGATCCTCTTTAGCATCTCGAGCTTCTATGGCGAAAGGGCTTCTAACGCTGACCTCATTTATTGAAGGATATTGAAATAATGTGATTCTTGGAAACTTTATCAGAATGATATGAGCTAAAGAGTTCATGCTTTCAAGTAAAAGATACAATAAAGCATAGCATGTCACTCGTGGCATGTGACAAAGGTGTACAATCCATCTGCTGGGCGAGACGGCCAGAAGCCTCAACCGTGATCTAGAGAGAATACAAGTATGCACGCAGCACAGATATTTTGTGAGACGCTTATTTGATAAACCATAACACACAAAGGCGCCTGGCAAAATGGAAAGAATCCACATTGGTTTTTAAAGGAGAATGATTTGTGCAACTACTACCAACTCTGACACAACAATCACCAGCACTGACACAGCAAAGACCAACTCTGACACAGCAACCACCAACTCTGACACAACAAACACCAACACTGACACAGCAACCGCCAACTCTGACACAACAAACACCAACACTGACACAGCTACCGCCAACTATGACGCAACAACTACCAACTCTTGACACAGCAACCACCAACTATGACACAACAACCACCTACTATGACGCAACACCCACCAACCATGACACAACAACCACCAACTATGACACAACAACCACCAACTATGATGCAACAACCACCAACTATGACACAACAACCACCAACTATGACACAACAACCACCAACTATGACGCAACAACCACCAACTCTTGACACAGCAACCACCAACTATGACACAACAACCACCAACTCTTGACCCAACAATCACCAACTCTGACACAACAACCACCAACTATGACACAACAACCACCAACTATGACGCAATCACCACCAACTCTTAACCCAACAACCACGAACTATGACACAGCAACCACCAATTCTTGGCCCAACAACCACCAACTCTGACACAACAACCGCCAACTCTGACACAATAACCACCAACTCTGATACAACCAACAACTGTAATTAGGTTCCAAGGTGACATAGGCTGAGTTAGTGGCGCAGGTGATGGCGGCGCAATAGGTGGTGCTGGTGGTGCTTGTTGGTGCAAGTTTGGTTATTGGCGCAGGTGGTGTTGCTGGTTTAACTTGCATAGTTAGTAAAGTTAGGCCAGGTATGTCAGAGACTGCAGGCACCTGGCTGAGTAATGTGATCCTGAAGGTAAGCCACATGGCAGTCTACATCAGTGTGGAAAACTGATTTATTTTTAAATGAATAGGGAAAAATTGAAATATAAATCGTCCTTGCGAAAAAAGTTACATTCCTTTATCATGATATATTCATGTCTGAAACAGTAAGGCTTATTAATTATTAAATTTATGAGGAAGTTATGCGTAGCCTGAGGAATGCCATCACCAGCGTCATGAGAGAATATTATGTATATATATATATATATATATATATATATATATATATATATATATATATATATATATATATATATATATATATATATATATATATATATATATATATATATATATATATATATATATATATATATATATATATATATTCCTCCATGGGGAAGTGGAACAGAATTCTTCCTCCGTAAGCCATGCGTGTTGTAAGAGGCGACTAAAATGCCGGGAGCAAGGGGCTAGTAACCCCTTCTCCTGTATATATTACTAAATTTAAAAAGAGAAACTTTAGTTTTTTCTTTTGGGCCACCCCGCCTCGGTGGGATACGGCTGGTATGGTGAAAGGAAGAAGAAAGAATATATATATATATATATATATATATATATATATATATATATATATATATATATATATATATATATATATATATATATATATATATATATATATATATATATATATATATATGTCGTGCCGAATATGTAAAACTGGTCAATTATCAAGAACTCATTTAAAATTATGTCCTTTCTAAAATTTTCTCTTATACGTTTAAAGATATATTTTTTTCATTAATGTTAATGTATTTTTTTTTAAATTTGCACCAAAAGAAACTTAGAAAACTTACCTAACCTTATTATAACAAGAACAATTTATTTTAGCCTAACCCAACTAAATATATTTTAGATTTGTTTACAGTAATTTAATACTAAACAAACACAATGAAATATATTTTTTTCGTTAGGTTCAGAATGATTTTGGCGAAATTATTGCATACACAAATTTTCGCTTGTCCTATATGGCAAGATGAGCGTTGCTATTTAAGCCAAGATCGCAAGTTCTGCCTATTCGGCACGACATATATATATATATATATATATATATATATATATATATATATATATATATATATATATATATATATATATAATCTTTTTATGCTTTAAATCGTATATAAAACAATTTTTGCTTTGCAGAACCGAGACCGAACACAAGCCAAACAAACCTTCCTCAATCAGACATCAATGCTTTAAGTGGAGAGTCAGCCAAGTCGAGAGATCTGCAGGGAAAACAATCCCATCTGCTGTTCGAACAAATATTTCCATGTACGCCAACTTTCCATTCCTTTCCTAGTAATTTGTTGTGTTGTGTCAGCAGCGCTCATAAAATGCAGATCCCTCCTCAGCCAGTTTTGCATACACAGATGCAAGGCGTGCTTCCCTGCGTGTGTTTTCACTTTCTGTGAGTGAAGACGTGAATTTGGATAGCTTAGGAAACTGTCACAAACGCAAAAGCAAGACGACATTATCTGAACAATACAGAAAATTCAGTGACCCATTAGCTAAGGGTTGATGACCTATTAGTGATGGGTCAATGAACTGTTAACTACGGGTCCATGAACCATCAGTAACTGGTCAAAGTTTTATTTGCGACGGGTCAAAGACCCGTTGACTACGGGTCCATGACCCATTAGGAACGTCAAAGTTTTATTTGCGACTGGACAAAGATCTTTTGGCGTCGGTATCAACATCAAAAATGATCTTCATATATTCTTCTTAAGACCTCTGCACCCTCAGCATGAACTTATCGAGGCTTACTATCCCTGGTCTCAGTTGGCCATCAGATTGAGCGTGTCGTGGCCTGTCTGGCTACAGCTGGCTACTGAGGTGAGCATACAGCAGCCTGGCTGGCCACTGCTCGTTCTCAAGGTCAGCATATCGTGACCTGACTGGCCACAGCTGGCCACCACTCAATATCTCAGTAAACAACACTGTGTTTGCCTATAGCATCCATCTTGGCGACCGGAGTTTGCACTACCATTGCCAGATCCCTCAATGTTTACCCAGCTGGTGTTCCTCACCTGGGAAGGCAGGTGGCTCCCGTTCCTCGCCTGGGGCGGTAGATGTTCCAGCTCCCCCTTAATGGAAGCAAGTGGTTCTATACACTTTAAACCGTGGTAAATCTAAGGGATGAATGGGTCGCTCAGTACACATGAGCGTTTATGTATCATTCGCTAGCAAACCAAACATGCAAGCTACATTCTCTCATGGAAACCACCATTAACTTTCCTCGTTATGGGGCGTCTAGGTCTTGTAGGTGTGTCAAGCTGCCATGTTATCATGGCGGAGTACTGAAGCTGATATATTGTACAGCTGGGCTTTCATGTTGTGTGTGGTGTTTGGATATTGGGTTATCTCACTCCATGCTATAGGGCGTATGGAACTTTCCGCATTGAGGAATATCACACACCACGACATGAGGAAGGTTAAATATTCGAGTTTCTTCATACTGTTAAATTCCAAGAAAAAGTGACAGAAGGAATGTGGGTGTTCTCAGTGATAGCTATGTTGAATGTTTTAGCGATTTTATGTAACCAAATTTTTACATTAACATTAATGAAAAAAATATATCTTTAAACGTATAAGAGAAAATTTTAGAAAGGACTTAATTTTAAATGAGTTTTTGGTAATTGACCAGTCTTACCTATTAGACACGATATATATATATATATATATATATATATATATATATATATATATATATATATATATATATATATATATATATATATATATATATATATATATATATATATATATGTCGTGCCGAATATGTAAAACTGGTCAATTAGCAAGAACTCATTTAAAATTATGTCCTTTCTGAAATTTTCTCTTATACGTTTAAAGATATATTTTTTTCATAAACGTTAATGTAAAAATTTTTAATTTTGCACCAAAAGAATCTTAGAAAACTTACCTAACCTTATTATAACAAGAACAATTTATTTTAGCCTAGCCCAACTGAATATATTTTAGATTTGTTTACAGTAATTTAATACTAAACAAATACAGTGAAATATATTTTTTTCGTAAGGTTCAGAATGATTTTGGCGAAATTATTGCATACACAAATTTTTACTTGTCCTATATGGCAAGATGAGCGTTGCTATTTAAGCCAAGATAGCAAGTTCTGCCTATTCGGCACGACATATATATATATATATATATATATATATATATATATATATATATATATATATATATATATATATATATATATATATATATATATATATATATATATATATATATATATATATATATATATATATATATATATATATATATATATATATGTCGTGCCGAATAGACAGAACTTGCGATCTTGGCTTAAATAGCAACGCTCATCTTGCCATATAGGACAAGCGAAAATTTGTGTATGCAATAATTTCGCCAAAATCATTCTGAACCTAACGAAAAAAATACATTTCACTATGTTTGTTTAGTATTAAATTATTGTAAACAAATCTAAAATATATTTAGCTGAGTTAGGCTAAAATAAATTGCGGTTGTTATAATGAGGTTAGGTAAGTTTTCTAAGTTTCTTTTGGCGCATACAGACTCATACAGACACTACTCTCAGTTCGTTCCATATATGAAAACACTAGGAAGAAATTTTGCAAATACATGTTTAAATAATTTTTTATCATGAGGTTCAGCTGCGGCAAACACGAGTATGAAATCTGACTCTCACACAGATTTCAGCACTGGAGTATCGTTCATCACTACCTACTAATGACACAATCTTCTTGTTTTGATAAGCTCTGACTCTTTACAATTTATGCAAAGTACAAACATTTTGTGTGCATACATTTTGCAGCGCGTAATGGTTGTGTGATGTATGGAATTTGGAAGGGAGAAAGAAGCTCTGGGTTTTCCACTGGGGAGAAAATCCGGCTTTATCGCCTTGAATGCAAAATTAACAATGATGCAAATCCAGGCCGAGTAAAAAAAAAATGAACTCTCCACTTTTAATTTCTCTCTCCATTTACAGCCAACAAATATTCATTTTGGTCTAGAATACGAATTATGCAAATCACGAGCTCGCTGCAAATTCATCCCAGCTATCATATTCTCTGTCACATCACGTATTCACGGTAATTTTTACATGCGCGTTGTAAAATGAATTTCATAGCAGCTGAGAACGAAATTTAGAACTTCGGGACCTATGAATGGAACAATTTAACTTCCTTTTTTTATACAAACTGTAAAGAAGTATTAAAATAATGATGATAATTAGGAAGAATATGTGAAGCTGATTCCATTTTCCATGTAACTTTTTTTTCAAACTCTCGGCAACAGACGGCTTCTAGTTTTTGCATCACGCAAGTGTACACAAAATTATTTGAATAGAGTTAAACAGCTTAAATATATACTTAAGAATTCAGATGTTAATAGAAACTGCAAAATATGTGTAAAAATGTGCGTGAAAATAAGAGAATTATTAAATAATGTGCCTATTACACTTTATATGTGTAGTAGGCACCTGAAAAGAGCATCAGTCTTTATTATAACGACGTGTTCCCTTAAGGACCCAGATTAACTTGATAAAATTTAATTTGAGCGAAACGTTGTCATAATAAAAATTTACGATGCTTTGTGTGTCTTCTAATCCGTCCGTTAGCTCGTTGCCACTTTTCTCCTGGGTTTGTGTGTCAATTATAGTTTTTTACATTTCCTCTTCGGAGGTCTGCTTGAAAGACTGCGTTGTTTACATACATTTTGGAGGCTTCCGTGTGATCCAACATGGCCGCTACTAGCAATAGGAAGATTGAAGTTTTAGAAAAGTCTTATATTCAACAACCAAGCACAACTATATTTTTTCCCCGAGACACTATATTCCTTGTACTCTTATGGTGCTTAAATCGCCTAAGATTATAGCAGGGTCTTAGAACACGAAAAAGATGTTCTTTAGTGTTGTAAATGATGTGGAGAAACTTGAACATTACAACAAATGATGTATTTTTTTTTTCAATTAATGGACCGGCAAGCCAGCGGAAGGCCTCGACTTCTACCACGTCAGGAGAAATTCTGGTATTCCTCCTCACGAATACAATACCACCACCAGATAATAAGGCTACAAGTGTATGTATATCATAAATTTTACGGAGCTTTCTTTTGGCCATAATAATAGTATCAACATACAAGGAGAATTCAGCAATACTTACCTATCTTACGCTACAAAAACACTAACGGTGTTGTGGGTGGGAATCGAACACGTCTCACTCTCCCAGATCAGGAAGCCTCTATGAGCCACTTTCTAAACTATTCCGTTCATATGATTTACTTGTTTCAGATGTATTTTATAACCAAAATAAATTTAAAGGTTTCATGAGAGTAAAAAAATAATAATAATAATAATAATAATAATAATAATAATAATAATAATAATAATAATAATAATAATAATAAGAAGAAGAAGAAGAAGAAGAAGAAGAGAAAGAAAAATTCTAATAATAACAACAATGCTTGTAGTTATAATGGTCAACTTTACAGAAAAAAATAGATACTTAAGTTCTTTATGAAAAAAATGTTGGGCTTGTAAAGGTATTCACAGATCACTTTATTTTTAAAACAGTGAATTATCTTCAGTGTAACATTATCTATGAGTCACTTATATTGTTACCATCAGTAAATCATTGCTTCATCCTCGGTGAATCATTGCTTCATCCTAGGTGAATCATTGCTTCACCTTCGGTGAATCATTGCTTCATCTTCGGTGAATCATTGCTTCATCTTCGGTGAATCATTGTTTCATCTTCGGTGAATCATTGCTTCATCTTCGGTGAATCATTGCTTCATCCTAGGTGAATCATTGCTTCATCTTCGGTGAATCATTGCTTCATCTTTGGTGAATCATTGTTTCATCTTCGGTGAATCATTGCTTCATCCTCGGTGAATCATTGCTTCATCTTCGGTGAATCATTGTTTCATCCTCGGTGAATCATTGCTTCATCTTCGGTGAATCATTGTTTCATCCTCGGTGAATCATTGTTTCATCCTCGGTGAATCATTGTTTCATCCTCGGTGAATCATTGTTTCATCTTCGGTGAATCATTGCTTCATCTTCGGTGAATCATTGCTTCATCTTTGGTGAATCATTGTTTCATCTTCGGTGAATCATTGCTTCATCCTCGGTGAATCATTGCTTCATCCTCGGTGAATCATTGCTTCATCCTCGGTGAATCATTGCTTCATCCTCGGTGAATCATTGCTTCATCCTCGGTGAATCATTGCTTCATCCTCGGTGAATCATTGCTTCATCTTCGGTGAATCATTGTTTCATCCTCGGTGAATCATTGCTTCATCTTCGGTGAATCATTACTTCATCCTCGATGAATCATTGCTTCATAATCGGTGAATCATTGTTTCATCCTCGGTGAATCATTGCTTCATCCTTGGTGAATCATTGCTTCATCCTCGGTGAATCATTGCTTCATCCTCGGTGAATCATTGCTTCATCCTCGGTGAATCATTGTTTCATTTTCGGTGAATCATTGCTACATCTTCGGTGAATCATTGCTTCATCCTCGGTGAATCATTGCTTCATCTTCGGTGAATCATTGTTTCATCCTCGGTGAATCATTGCTTCAGCCTCGGTGAATCATTGCTTCATCTTCGGTGAATCATAGTTTCACCCTCGGTGAATCATTGCTTCATTTTCGGCGAATCATTGTTTAATCTTCGGTGAATCATTGCTTCATCTTCGGTGAATCATTGTTTCATCTTCGGTGAATCATTGCTTCATCCTCGGTGAATCATTGTTTCATCATCGGTGAATCATTGCTTCATCATCGGTGAATCATTGCTTCATCATCGGTGAATCATTGCTTCATCTTCGGTGAATCATTGTTTCATCATCGGTTAATCATTGCTTCATCTTCGGTGAATCATTGTTTCATCATCGGTGAATCATTGTTTCATCATCGGTGAATCATTGCTTCATCATCGGTGAATCATTGCTTCATCATCGGTGAATCATTGTTTCATCATCGGTGAATCATTGCTTCATCATCGGTGAATCATTGTTTCATCATCGGTGAATCATTGCTTCATCATCGGTGAATCATTGCTTCATCTTCGGTGAATCATTGTTTCATCATCGGTGAATCATTGCTTCATCCTTGGTGAATCATTGCTTCATCCTCGGTGAATCATTGTTCCATCCTCGGTGAATCATTGATTCATCTTCGGTGAATCATTGCTTCATCTTCGGTGAATCATTGTTTCATCCTCGGTGAATCATTGCTTCATCTTCGGTGAATCATTGTTTCATCCTCGGTGAATCATTGCTTCATCTTCGGTGAATCATTGCTTCATCCTCGGTGAATCATTGCTTCATCCTCGGTGAATCATTGCCTCATCTTCGGTGAATCATTGTTTCATCCTCGGTGAATCATTGCTTCATCTTCGGTGAATCATTGTTTCATCTTCGGTGAATCATTGCTTCATCTTCGGTGAATCATTGCTTCATCCTCGGTGAATCATTGCTTCATCTTCGGTGAATCATTGCTTCATCTTCGGTGAATCATTGCTTCATCTTCGGTGAATCATTGCTTCATCTTCGGTGAATCATTGCTTCATCCTCGGTGAATCATTGCTTCATCTTCGGTGAATCAATGCTTCATCCTCGGTGAATCATTGCTTCATCTTCGGTGAATCATTGCTTCATCCTCGGTGAATCATTGCTTCGTCTTCGGTGAATCATTGCTTCATCTTCGGTGAATCATTGCTTCATCTTCGGTGAATCATTGCTTCATCTTCGGTGAATCATTGCTTCATCTTCGGTGAATCATCCTGAATCATAGATTGGGCACTTCTACTGTGAATTAATTTTTTTTTTTTAACTAAAACTATCTTAGTTCTCGTTGTAAAATTGAAGTTCCCGAATAATAATTGAAAATCCTTTCAAATCTGAAAGCATTGGGAGATACAAAGATTGTTTTTCTCGCTTCTATTCAAACATTAAGAGTTTGCTCAAAGAGCGAATCATAACTTAATTTAAAAAAAAAAAAATCAGTGAATCACTGCTTCATCCTCAATCAATGACTCGGGGGAAAAATTTAATTACGCCAGAGATCCTTTATCACAAAATTTCTTTGCCCTTTCAATCTGTTTTCTTATTCTCTTTGAGAATCAGGTTTTTCTCCAGCCTTGAAACAGTTAGTCCAGCTTAAGCTCTTCCCAGAGCTCTTGTCATCTTGCTCAAACCTTTCCACTGCTCCTGTAAGAGCTTCTCCATATTGCTTGAACCTCTCCTCAGGTCCAGTAAGAATCTCTGTATCTTGTTTAAATCTCTACTCATACAAGAGCCTATCCATCTTTGCTTAAGTCTCTTCTTAGATCCAGTAAGAGCCTCTCCATCTTGCTTGAACCTATCCTCTGATCCCGAAAAAACATCTGAATCTTATTTAAATCTCTACTCATATAAGAGCCTATCCATCTTTGCTTAAGTCTCTTCTCTGATCCAGTAAGAGCCTCTCCATCTTGCTTGAACCTCTCCTCTCGCGCAAACCTCTGCGCCCCTCTTAAACCTCTCTGTAGTTCTTTGCCATATCATTAGGTATCTTGAGATTTATTTTATTTTGCTCAATCTTATCTTAATAACATTTTGTTTTCCATTTCAAAATTTCTGTATGCTAAAAGCTTCAATAGATCATTTTTGTAATAAAGTTGGTAGAATTACCAACAATATGTAAAGTAAAAGGACACAAGTGCAACTAATGTGACATATTTATTGTGGCAACGTTTCGCTCTCCAGGAACTTTGTCAAGCCGTTACAAACAGTACATGGACACAGTGGGTATATATATATATATATATATATATATATATATATATATATATATATATATATATATATATATATATATATATATATATATATATCCTCTGTCACATTAGTTGCACTTGTGTCCTTTTACTTTACAGATCATTTTTGTTGCTAATTTTCAATGCCCTCCTTTCACTTTCTCCTTTCACTCTTTAAACGCTCTTAGACTCTTTGAACACCTGTTACACTTTCTATGAATAACTTAAAGTCTGAAAACATTTTCTAAGACCTCCTTCACTCTCACCATTACTTTTAACTCACCAAAATCTACACTGTAATCACATCAGTTACTGGGGTAGAAAATGCAGTTACACACTGTTACTGCTTTCGTGAACACCCGGTAAACATTTATGTCTATTGTCAGTTTAAAAACAACAGAATACAATAGAAGTCTGAAGACTGTTTTATCATCATGTCTGTGAACTGTCTTATCTCCAGCCCAACGAATTACCTTTAAGGACTGAAAAACAATCTTTTTTTCTCCTGTGGATTATCTTGGCTGTCGGTATGATAACTATCAGTAGATCTGAAAATTATTTTATGCTTGAATAAGACTGATCTGTAGAATTGTTGCACCAGCAAGTTAATGCGGTTTTTGTGCCCCACAGAAAACTCCCTTCTTGTTCCCTCCTTGTTAAACACTCGCCATTATTGTGTATATATTCCAGGAGTTGTGATCAACATTTTTTCGACGCCTAATAGCCGTCCCTGGAGCATTAGTTATGACTTAAAAGGCTCTAATTAGGAAATTTCAGAGTGCATCAATTATACCTTAATTGGCCTTTTCTAATTAGCATTCCAAATTTTTAGACAGAGCAAACATTAATGTAATTAGGTAATCATGGCTCTAATTTAAACCTTAAGAGAATCAACTAGCATCACCAAGAGACTTCATCAGTACCGCTTAAGACGTCACCTTTGTAAACGAGAGATTTGGTGATTGGATCTTTAAATTTTTTAACCTAAGCTTACCTCAGCATTATTGTACGAAATTCTGGTGACAGCCAGCAGCTACTTGAATAATAAATAGTTTACTATCATTTTCTTTAGTTCTTCACCATTAAAGACAACGATTAACTGCATAACGAACTTTAATTGGGGTATCGTTTTTCTTTGTGTAAATCATAATCTAGCTTAATCAACCACTACTTCTACTACTACTGCTGCCACTGATTACTACTACTACTACTACTACTACTACTACTACTACTACTACTGCTGCTGCTGCTGCTGCTGCTGCTGCTGCTGCTGCTGCTGCTGCTGCTGCTGCTGCTGCTGCTGCTGCTGCTGCTGCTACTACTACTACTACTACGACAGTATTACTACCCTTTCTTCAACCTGAACCACTCCTGTCCCCCGCCCCCTCTCGTACAAATTCCGGCGATACGTCGTCATAAGTTTCAGTCTCCTAAGTGGTTGTTGGAGTCGAGTCTTAGCCCCTGACTCTGACTCTCAACGCGTTGTTACCTTCATACTTATCGGCAATGAGCCATCTCAGGAAGTTTCCATAAATCTAGGTAAATATCTTCCAGTGACCTGAGGACAGCACCGGCCCCATCACCAGCGATTAATTCCCATGACCTCCCTAATTTACATTGTCACAAGGAACCTCCATCCATTAATCGTTGCACAGTAGGCACCCCAGTACCGGTATTCACTGCCCATTACCCTTGGTCATTAGGCATCCCATTATTCCTTACCGTCGACCAAGAGGTTCCCCACTTTCCTCCTATATTGCCAGCAGAGGGTATCTTCCCTTCCCTTTGGTCAGTAGGGAATACCTTCTCCTACCCTCGATCAGTTAGGAATACCTCCTGCTAACCTTGAGGAGATGTCACCTCTTACCCTGTGTCAGTAGAAGTTAACTCCTATCCTCGGTAAGCACAGAGGTATCCCCCTATTCTCCTTGCCTTGAACAGAATACCCATTCTCTCCTTGGCCAGATGACTCCCCTTCATGTTCCTCGCCAGGATAGGGTATCCTTTTCCTCCCTTAGCCAGAAAGGGTTTCCCTTTAATTTCTTTGGTCAGCGAAGAGTACTTCCTCTTCCCTTTAATAAACGGTAAACAGAGGGTACACCCGTCCTTCTCTTAGTAAATAAAGGGTACATCCCTCCTCTTAGTAAACAGAGGGTACACCCCTCCTTCTCGTAGTAAAGAAAGGGCACACCCCCTTTCTCTTAGTAAAGAAAGGGCACACCCCTCCTTTTCTTAGTAAACAGAGGGTACACCCTCCTTCCATTTGTAAAAAGAGGGTACACCCTTTTTCCCATCTCCAGAAGCGAGCACCTCTTAATCTCCTTGTCCAAGAGGGCTTTACATTCCCTTCCTTCTCTTAGCAGGGAGTTCTTACCCCCTTAAGCCTCTTGGCCAGGAGGGGCCTCTCTTCCTCTTAAGAGTCGACACAATAATTTCGTTGCAACACAAAAAAGTTGTATTTCCCCGAGGCCAAAACTTTACCTCCGGTTTCCCCACAAAACTTGTCTCATACAATGGAGTTTCTGTGTTCCACTTCCAGCGAGCGACGCGAGCCACACTGGAGGCCCTGCAGGCATAAGTGCCTTGAGCTGAGAGTGCCAGTAGGTGAGCATGTGAGGGAGAGGGAGGGGGCCCTTGAAGGAGAACGTTGAGTCGAATTGTGTGATTTACACAGCACTGGGATCGATGAATAAAATGGGTATCTTTAATTGCCAGACCATTTGGCATGCTCAGCAGGATTCTTCAGTCGAATTCAGAGACGACTTTTGAACTGGAGGCAGTGGAAGACATAGGGAGGAAATTTCAAAGTGTTCTGTCCCATATCCTTGAAGAGTTGACAGGTCTTCAGTTCCTTAGCCTTGAATGATATAATTCTGTACTTAATCTTGTCGCACACGTGCCTTACTCATCATCTTAATCTTGTCGCACACGTGCCTTACTCATCATCAGCTTGTTGTTATTGTATACTTCAGTTTCTAAGAATAGCAACAAGCTATCATTATACAATAGTTATAAGCTATCATTATTATGATGTCCTGAGGCGCGGTCTCAGGACATCATAATAGTGATAGCAACTCTGTGTTAAAGGAATTTTATCACCTAACGGTTACGGTGTACTATTAATATAATGAAACACTGGAAATATTGGGTGATTAAATTCTCTTAACATAACGAGTTGCTATCATTATTGTGATATTCTGAGATGCGTTTCCTGTTGGTATCTGTAGAAGAGCGTTTAAAAAATGAAGACCCAGTCTCAAGATATCACATTATTAATAAACAACAGTCATTACTAATTTTCATCTTAACAATTTACTTATATCAGTATCAGTATTATGAATATTCTTCCGCCATTACATAAATGATCATCATATAATCTTTGCCATCGTTGGCATTCCAAACCAGATTCATAATTCGTTTCAAGAAACAGAATGCGAGGTACACCAAGGAAAAATTTCTCAGATACTTATGATAAACATTGGTTGTTTAGGCACTCAATATTGAAATCGATCTGCAACGATATGGTGACCCATCATCGAGGTGGTTCGACTGGCTGACTGTTTTGTTGAGTTTAAAGCCTACCAATTTAAACGAGGTACATTAAGGCTGCATGTCACCTGTTTACCACCACTCAAAAGTACCTTAATCCTTAGTGCAGAGATTAAATAATAATTATATAGCGACTGAAGAAGAAACTCGTGGCGAAACGTTTTCTTCAATAAATGTCTTGAGCTTAACTTAAGTGACATCAGTGTTGTTGAGAAGGTAATACCAGTATGTAGCATTTTGTGGAGATGCAATAACTGGTACTTAGTGAGATATATACCGAGAAATACATTCCTAAGTATAAAGAGTAAGATTGATGCACATCATTTATTAGTGTTTGTTAAACTATTGAATTTGAATTTTTCCGAAACTCTTGTATTAGTTTTACTTATACAAAAATAAATCGCAAAATAAATGGATTTATAGAGTAAACTGAAGCTCACCACTCAGCTAAAACTCTGTTAGATTTAAAAATCTGCTCTGCAAACTGTTTCTTTACAGAATAAAAGTAACAGTACTATGGCTGGAATAATTCACAAATAATTTACAGTAAGGTGACGAAATTTCAGAAAAAGTTTCCGTAAGATCTGAACCTTTATCAAGGGATTTGATAATGGGTCCACGACTGAACCAAAACGTCATCTGGAGTGTCCTGAGTGTGGGTTATTTGGATATATGTATGTCTTTGCTATATTTTAAAAGTTGAAGACGATTTGTGGTGAGGGTTTGAGGAGAAGCTAGTTAGTCGAGGCTGGAGCGACACAGCTGCTGCCTGGGGCATAATTTACTGGGATTATGGCTTCTGTGTTTATGAGTAACGATGCCGTGGTGCCTAGCTGTCGTAACTCTTCGTGATGACGAGGAATGTGACTATGTCGCAGGAAGTGATGATGATGATGATTATGAATGTGGCTGTCACAGGAAATGATGATGATCATTAATGTGACTATATTGCAGGGAGTGATGATCATGAATATGACTATATTGCAGGAAGTAATGATGATGACGGAGCACATGACTGACTATGCCATGAGAAGTGAATTTAATGGAAGAATGGCATTCAACGGATGCATGTAACGTATGTGATTTTCTCCACGAAATGACTGAAGAAACCACTCGTGGTGAAACGTTTCCTTCAATAAATGTCCTGTGCTCAATATAAGTAACATCACAGTGCATATATTGTTGTTGTTAGTAGGGTTCTTGAGGCAGAACCAGTATATAGCGTTTTGTGGAGAAGCGACATCCTGTACTTAGTGTCTTGTTGAGGTGAAACATACGCATTGACGCTGTCATTCTCAATGATTACCATACGCAATGACACTATCATGCGCAATAACAGTTACCTCAACAATTTGGAATAAAACAAACTTGCGAGCATTTAACTGCAGGATTTAAGTTCCGAATCTGCAACTTAATTAAATCATTTTTGTATATCCTAATCTAGAACACCAGACTTATTAAATAAATTTGCATTGTTTATGAGCATTATTGGAAAATATTGTGTTCGTCTTCCAAGACAACGAAAACATGAAGAAATTATATCTGTTCACCTATTTGTGGTTGCAGGGGTCGAGTCATAGCTCCTGGCCCCTCCTCTTCGCTGATCGCTACTAGGTCCTCTCTCTCTCTCTCTCCCTGTTTCATGAGCTTTATCAAACTTCGTCTTAAAACTATGTATGGTTCCTGCCTAGACTACGTCACTGTCCAGATTTTTCCACCCCCTCGAACAGTGAGAGGATTTCACTCACTGGCTCCTGGATCATCTCCCTCCAAGGTAAGTGCCATTAAGGGCTCTTGATACAAGGAATAGGAGTCATCCTCCAATTCCTCATATCAAACCTTATTACGTACTATTCCCAGTGATGAATGACCTCTTCAATTTTGCCTTATCTTCATTACTACGACCATTATAACTATTTGTACTGTCATTATTGGTACTGTTACTATTGTTATTACTATTACTACTGCTACTACTACGACTACTACTACTACTACTACTAGTACTACTACTACTGCTACTACTACTACTAATAATAATAATAATTATTATTATTATTATTATAATAAAAATTACGATGATAATAATTATTATAAAAAAATTACGATGATAATAATTATTATAAAAAAATTACGATGATAATAATTATAATAAAAACAATAATAATAATAATGTTAATAATTTAGATAATAAAAACAACAACAACAAAATAATAATAATAATAAAAATAATAATAATCTCTGATCACTTCCCACAGCCAGCTACGGGATCTCATTTAAGATACAAGCACAAGAAGAGTGATCTGTTTTAACTCACTGCTCGCTCCCTATAAGATGGAAAATTAGCATAATTAAAATATCCCCTTTGAGAAGGTATCCTCTGTTGCCCCGCCATTAATTTCACACATTATGTAAACGAATCAACTTTTTTCACTTACGTATTCAGACGGGTGTGAGGACGTTAGTAATGAATATTACACCACCTGTATTATTATTATTATTATTATTATTATTATTATTATTATTATTATTATTATTATTATTATTATTATTATTATTATTATTATTATTATTATTATTATTATTATTATCATTACTGTTATTGTTATTAAATAAAATCTTGCACTTTGGAGATGAACTTTAAGACGACGTTTTGGTCAGTTCTGGATCATTGTCAAGTGACAACTGAGCGCAAGAAAAGTAGAGAAGGCCAAAAGGTATCCTCTAAAGGAGAACCTTTACAAGGCTGCCTGATTTCTTAAGAAACTTGGAATCACTGGAATGAGATCAGTTACTGAAGAATGTCTTTTGATCCCCTTGAATCTTTTCCCACCGGTAGATTTTATTAAAACCAAGCTTGTTACTCTGCAAATTTCGATTTCAATTTGCAAATTTTATTAAGTAAATTGTGTCTCATGAGAGGACTAGAGAATGCCTCTTCTGGTCGGCTTCAAATTCTAAATGGCAGTGTATCTTAACTAGAGATATTTCTGTACTAATTCTGGGCTGTGGTTGCCAGCTTGTCAAATTTTGCCAATTTTATCAAACTGAATTTAAAAAAAAATAGAATCAAATATTTTTTACAGAGTTGTGGAGAATTTACAATGAAATTAAAATGATAAAAAGCTGAGAAAAATAAAAAAAAAATCTCGTTTTTGTGGATATTTAAGTCTAACAAGTAGAGGCTCTTATTTTCGGATCTCATTCAGCAAAATCTTCAGTTCACTTTCTCAGCCTTTTGCTTTTCTAGAACGCCTTACTCAGTGGCTTCAATTTTTCAACGCTGGTGTAATGCATCTTGGACAAGATTCACGGGACGATTTGTATGCGTGGGTGTCGTATACACTAAGTTACATAGGAAATTCCCGAAATTTTGCTTCCTTGTGACAGGTGGAGACAAGTTCCTCTGATCACTTTCCACAGTTTTGTATCCTATCTAAAAGAAGGTTGATGTAGTTTATGAGTGTCTTGGTGCCATTTTTGCCTCTTTTTAATCTCGAAATGATGTGGTATTGTTTTTAGCTCATTGCATTATTTTGTCTTGATGGCAAGTAAGAGCCTCGTACTCCGAAGAGCTGGACTTATCTTCCCCCTTGCTTGGATCTAATTGAAAAGTCACCCATTCTACAGGAGCTGCATAACCCCTACGGATTTCGCGCTTTCCTCTGATTAAAAGTAAAATAATTGTGTGTGGCATCAGTCTTTACTAAGGCTGATGCATCGGACGAAGTGGATGAAACGTTTCGTGCAGGTGGAAATTTGGTTGGATTCTGAGCAACAACTACAAAATGGTCCAAGTCGGGCCGAAACGTCGTCGTAAGCTCCTCTCTTCTATATGCGGGTTATTTGTTGTATTGTTCCAGTCACGGTGTTGTCCCTTTACTCTCAAAGTAAACTTCGTCAGTATTTTATTAAACGTTGTGTTCCAAGATATAATTGGAAAATATTTCTGCTGATCGGAAGTCAGTGTTTGACCATACTTGGTTATCCTAAGCTAAATCTACGTAATATAATTTGTATGTACTCGTACCATCTGCCTGCCATCAAGTTCAGTGTAACAAATTTGTATGTTATGTATTCAGAGCTTAAAAGTTACTGAACTTTATTCGCTGGCCATTCTTACTTAGAGAAAAGCTTGAATTAATTTTTGGTTTCTGTAATTCCCCAAATTGCCATTTTCATAGAAAAAATTGGAAGAATTAAACTTGGTAAGGTTATTTGATTTCCTCATCCAATTGGCTTTAAGCTTTCAGCCTGATAACGTGATAATGCAGTGTCAGAGGTCTTTCAAATTTAATGTCTTATGGGATGTTGCTGAAGGTGAGATAACTGCAAAATGTTTCTTCGGTTTAGTTTGTAAATTTTTAAAGCCGGTTTTTCTTGCTGGAAAGTTTCAATTTGTGTTGTGGTTGTGCATGCCCTAATTTGTCAGTTTTTATTAAAGAAATTAGGTTATTAGTTTCCATGTGATAACTGGTGAAAGCCTCTTCCCTTTCCTCTAACATCTTCACTGCTATCTAACTGTATTACAAAACTTTTATCGCACTCTGCACTATGCCTTTCGCGTGCATTGAACTACAGTGGCAAACCCTAATGAGTAATACAACGCAAATGGCAGGAAGTAAAATAAAAACAGAATCATTTTGATTATTACAACAGTGTGGAGATCACCTCAGCCGCCAGAAACGGATGAGTAACTCTTAACTCACGAAATCGTAATGAAACGATTACAAACTCTTTGCTACAATAACATTCCTAACAGTAAACATTAATAATTGAACACTAAACAAACACCAAATAAAGTATAGTTGTAAGCTACTTTCGTTAAGAAGCACCAAAAAAACAAATATCCAAAAATTTGGGTTATAAGTATTCCACGAAAAGAGAAGACTGCTTAAAGCATTTCATTATACATGGTCAAAAAATAGTGGCCAGTTAACACACGAGGGAATTGCGAGTGTTTTCACGGGAAGAGGGGAAACCAAGCCCCAACGAGAGTGGCTTTGCGAGAATCAAAGCGGTCTCTGTTGAGAGAGAGGAGACGTATTAGCAGGGATTACAGGGACTAACGATAAAGCCAAAGAGAAGAAAAAACGAAAGGGGAAGAAAGTGTAATAACAGAAACTTCGGTGTTTTCAACGTGATTAAATAATTATGAAAAAGGGGAAAATGAAAATTATACGGATCCAAAGGGTGTATTCCCGACAATGGTGAGGAAAAGATACCTGTTACAGAACAAGATTTTATTAGAACATTTCGCTCTACGAAGAGCTTCATCAGGTCATAACTTCACAAAGCTCTACACGAAGTCCAACGTTCCAGTGAAAGATAGCACTCTAACGTGTCTTTTCTTCACTAAATGTTGTTATACCTCTCCTAGAAGAGCTATAGAGACAAGAGGCCTGGTCTCAGACCGGGCCGCGGGGGCGTTGACCCCCGAAACCCTCTCCAGGTAAACTCCAGGTAAGACTTGTCGTCGTAAGCTCCTCTCTCCTGTGCGCGGATTATTTGTGTTTTGTTCCAGTCACAGTATTGTGCCTTTTTGTTCTCCAAGACTTGTTTAAATTAAAATGACTCTGTAACTAAGGACTACGTCTGTTCCCAGACTTAAGAGGCACGTAAGTTCCCATGTCTTGTAATAACATGTTCATTTTTCCACTATAATCTAGCTTGTGTTACAGAGGTCTGAGCTTTGCACAGACCTCTGTAACACAATTGTCTTCAAAGATTTATTAAGCTATGCCATGAATTAAGGAAAGATCCTGGACTTCACCTTACGAAACAGACAAACCAAATGCGATAGTAATTATGGATAAGGTAGATTATAGTGGAAAAAATGAACATGTTATTAGAAGACGGAGGAACTTATGTGCCCCTTAAGTTACATGAGACGTTACTCGAGTATTAGATAGACGAGGAAACTCCACAAGCATTGTGCTCGGTTATACATACTAACTTGACGGGTTGTGTAAAGTTAAGGTGTATCGTGGCATCAGAGCGGGTGTGATGCCGGGGATAACGTATTTATCAAAATGGTATACAGTGCCGACAGGTTGGTAGGTAACACACACAGGCAACAGTTAGGCAACTTTATTCCGAAACGTTTCGCCTACACAGTAGGCTTCTTCATTCGAGTACAGAAAGTAGGCAGGAGCAGCAGAGATGTGAAGACGATGTAATCAGTCCATCACCCTTGAAGTCGTAGATTTGAGGTTGTCAGTCCCTCGGCCTGGAGAACCTCAGATCAAGGTTGATAGACTGATTACATCGTCTTCACATCTCCACTGCTCCTGCCTACTTTCTGTACTCGAATGAAGAAGCCTACTGTGTAGGCGAAACGTTTCGGAATAAAGTTGCCTAACTGTTGCCTATGTGTCTTACCTACCAACTTATCACACACACACTCCAGAAGAATATGTAACGACAGGAAACAGAGACTCCTGTTACGATTCCTTCAGCAGTTAAGCGCTGTATGACCCTTGTGGATTTTAGCGCTTAATTATGATTATAATAATCATTCAGAAGTTTAGAATACGACTGAAGTTACGATTTGTTCAACCAGTGCACGCAAACACAAATACACCCCCCTTCCTCACACACACACACACACACACACACACACACACACACACACACACACACACACACGCACACCACAATTAGGTAAGTACAATTTGGTGAGTATACACACACAAATTCGAAAAAATCTCAAAAAAAAATATTTTCCTGACCCGCGTGTGAAAACTCGGCCATCGGATATTTTACGAGCCATAAAAAAGAGCAACCTAAGAAGCCATTTGTAAACTTTGAGTGAGAATATGGGTATGTGAGCTGAAGACTTGGGCAGGAGGAACCCTCTGGGCTAATGGCATCTCAGTATCCCTTATCGCATTTAAAAAAATGTATTTATTCTGATGAGTATATATATATATATATATATATATATATATATATATATATATATATATATATATATATATATATATATATATATATATATATATATATATATATATATATATATATATATATATATATATATATATATATATATGCAATAAGATCACAGTAAACAGGTGATTTCAAAATATGCAAAACATCCACTCTGAAAGAATAGAGAAATTCCAAGCGCTTTCGTGACTACTCACATTATCAAGGAACTATGAAAGTGAAGCATCCAAGGAAGCTATATAAGGGGTCGGCCAGCACCTCACTATCAGATCCCACAACGGTTAAACACGTGACGCGCGGCGAGCCAACTTGGATAGGTCCTTTGGGGGTGAGTTTTGCAAAGGACCTATCCAAGTTGGCTCGCCGCGCGTCACTCTCAGATCCCACAACGGTTAAACACGTGACGCGCGGCGAGCCAACTTGGATAGGTCCTTGGGGGTGAGTTTTGCAAAGGACCTATCCAAGTTGGCTCGCCGCGCGTCACGTGTTTAACCGTTGTGGGATCTGATAGTGAGGTGCTGGCCGACCCCTTATATAGCTTCCTTGGATGCTTCACTTTCATAGTTCCTTGATAATGTGAGTAGTCACGAAAGCGCTTGGAATTTCTCTATTCTTTCAGAGTGGTTGTTTTGCATATATATATATATATATATATATATATATATATATATATATATATATATATATATATATATATATATATATATATATATATATATATATAAATATATATATATGTCGTGCCTAAAAAGTAAAACTGGTCAATTAGCAAGAGCTCATTTCAAATTAAGTCATTTCTAAAATTTTCTCTTATACGTGTAAAGATATATTTTTTCATTAATGTTAATGTAAAAATTTATAATTTTGTACGAAAAGAATCTTAGAAAACTTACCTAACCTTATTCTAACAAGCCAAATTTATTTTAGCCTAATCCAACAAAATATATTTTAGATACGTTTACACTAATTTAATACTAAACAAACACAATGAAATATATTTTTTTCGTTAGGTTCAGAATAATTTTTCCGAAATTATTGCATACAAGTTTTATCTTGTCTTATATGCCAAGATGAACGTTCCTATTTAAGCCAAGATCGCAAGTTTTACATATTCGGCACGACATATATATATATATATATATATATATATATATATATATATATATATATATATATATATATATATATATATATATATATATATATATATAAATATATATATATGTCGTGCCTAAAAAGTAAAACTGGTCAATTAGCAAGAGCTCATTTCAAATTAAGTCATTTCTAAAATTTTCTCTTATACGTGTAAAGATATATTTTTTCATTAATGTTAATGTAAAAATTTATAATTTTGTACGAAAAGAATCTTAGAAAACTTACCTAACCTTATTCTAACAAGCCCAATTTATTTTAGCCTAATCCAACAAAATATATTTTAGATACGTTTACACTAATTTAATACTAAACAAACACAATGAAATATATTTTTGTCGTTAGGTTCAGAATAATTTTTCCGAAATTATTGCATACAAGTTTTATCTTGTCTTATATGCCAAGATGAACGTTCCTATTTAAGCAAAGATCGCAAGTTTTACATATCCTGCCAGATGACTGTGAAACAAAAACCTGTAATTGTTTTGCATGATGGTAGGATTGCTGGTTTCTTTTTCTGTCTCATAAACACGCTAAGATAACAGGGATATCTTGCTACTCCTACTAACACTTTGGTCACACTTCACAGACACGCACATGCATATATATATATACATACATCTAGGTTTTTCTCCTTTTTCTAAATAGCTCTTGTTCTTTTTTATTTCTTCTATTGTCCATGGGGAAGTGGAAAAGAATCTTTCCTCCGTAAGCCATGCGTGTCGTATGAGGCGACTAAAATGCCGGGAGCAATGGGCTAGTAACCCCTTCTCCTGTATACAATTACTAAAAAAGAGAAGAAGAAAAACTTTATAAAACTGGGTTGCTTAAATGTGCGTGGATGTAGTGCGGATGACAAGAAACAGATGATTGCTGATGTTATGAATGAAAAGAAGTTGGATGTCCTGGCCCTAAGCGAAACAAAGCTGAAGGGGGTAGGAGAGTTTCAGTGGGGGGAAATAAATGGGATTAAATCTGGAGTATCTGAGAGAGTTAGAGCAAAGGAAGGGGTAGCAGTAATGTTAAATGATCAGTTATGGAAGGAGAAAAGAGAATATGAATGTGTAAATTCAAGAATTATGTGGATTAAAGTAAAGGTTGGATGCGAGAAGTGGGTCATAATAAGCGTGTATGCACCTGGAGAAGAGAGGAATGCAGAGGAGAGAGAGAGATTTTGGGAGATGTTAAGTGAATGTATAGGAGCCTTTGAACCAAGTGAGAGAGTAATTGTGGTAGGGGACTTGAATGCTAAAGTAGGAGAAACTTTTAGAGAGGGTGTGGTAGGTAAGTTTGGGGTGCCAGGTGTAAATGATAATGGGAGCCCTTTGATTGAACTTTGTATAGAAAGGGGTTTAGTTATAGGTAATACATATTTTAAGAAAAAGAGGATAAATAAGTATACACGATATGATGTAGGGCGAAATGACAGTAGTTTGTTGGATTATGTATTGGTAGATAAAAGACTGTTGAGTAGACTTCAGGATGTACATGTTTATAGAGGGGCCACAGATATATCAGATCACTTTCTAGTTGTAGCTACACTGAGAGTAAAAGGTAGATGGGATACAAGGAGAATAGAAGCATCAGGGAAGAGAGAGGTGAAGGTTTATAAACTAAAAGAGGAGGCAGTTAGGGTAAGATATAAACAGCTATTGGAGGATAGATGGGCTAATGAGAGCATGGGCAATGGGGTCGAAGAGGTATGGGGTAGGTTTGGGAATGTAGTGTTAGAGTGTTCAGCAGAAGTTTGTGGTTACAGGAAAGTGGGTGCAGGAGGGAAGAGGAGCGATTGGTGGAATGATGATGTAAAGAGAGTAGTAAGGGAGAAAAAGTTAGCATATGAGAAGTTTTTACAAAGTAGAAGTGATGCAAGGAGGGAAGAGTATATGGAGAAAAAGAGAGAGGTTAAGAGAGTGGTGAAGCAATGTAAAAAGAGAGCAAATGAGAGAGTGGGTGAGATGTTATCAACAAATTTTGTTGAAAATAAGAAAAAGTTTTGGAGTGAGATTAACAAGTTAAGAAAGCCTAGAGAACAAATGGATTTGTCAGTTAAAATAGGAGAGGAGAGTTATTAAATGAAGAGTTAGAGGTATTGGGAAGATGGAAGGAATATTTTGAGGAATTGTTAAATGTTGATGAAGATAGGGAAGCTGTGATTTCGTGTATAGGGCAAGGAGGAATAACATCTTGTAGGAGTGAGGAAGAGCCAGTTGTGAGTGTGGGGGAAGTTCGTGAGGCAGTAGGTAAATGAAAGGGGGTAAGGCAGCCGGGATTGATGGGATAAAGATAGAAATGTTAAAAGCAGGTGGGGATATAGTTTTGGAGTGGTTGGTGCAATTGTTTAATAAATGTATGGAAGAGGGTAAGGTACCTAGGGATTGGCAGAGAGCATGCATAGTTCCTTTGTATAAAGGCAAAGGGGATAAAAGAGAGTGCAAAAATTATAGGGGGATAAGTCTGTTGAGTGTACCTGGTAAAGTGTATGGTAGAGTTATAATTGAAAGAATTAAGAGTAAGACGGAGAATAGGATAGCAGATGAACAAGGAGGCTTTAGGAAAGGTAGGGGGTGTGTGGACCAGGTGTTTACAGTGAAACATATAAGTGAACAGTATTTAGATAAGGCTAAAGAGGTCTTTGTGGCATTTATGGATTTGGAAAAGGCGTATGACAGGGTGGATAGGGGGGCAATTGTGGCAGATGTTGCAAGTGTATGGTGTAGGAGGTAGGTTACTGAAAGCAGTGAAGAGTTTTTACGAGGATAGTGAGGCTCAAGTTAGAGTATGTAGGAAAGAGGGAAATTTTTTCCCAGTAAAAGTAGGCCTTAGACAAGGATGTGTGATGTCACCGTGGTTGTTTAATATATTTATAGATGGGGTTGTAAGAGAAGTAAATGCGAGGGTCTTGGCAAGAGGCGTGGAGTTAAAAGATAAAGAATCACACACAAATTGGGAGCTGTCACAGCTACTCTTTGCTGATGACACTGTGCTCTTGGGAGATCTGAAGAGAAGTTGCAGAGATTGGTGGATGAATTTGGTAGGGTGTGCAAAAGAAGAAAATTAAAGGTGAATACAGGAAAGAGTAAGGTTATGAGGATAACAAAAAGATTAGGTGATGAAAGATTGGATATCAGATTGGAGGGAGAGAGTATGGAGGAGGTGAACGTATTCAGATATTTGGAAGTGGACGTGTCAGCGGATGGGTCTATGAAAGATGAGGTGAATCATAGAATTGATGAGGGAAAAAGAGTGAGTGGTGCACTTAGGAGTCTGTGGAGACAAAGAACTTTGTCCTTGGAGGCAAAGAGGGGAATGTATGAGAGTATAGTTTTACCAACGCTCTTATATGGGTGTGAAGCGTGGGTGATGAATGTTGCAGCGAGGAGAAGGCTGGAGGCAGTGGAGATGTCATGTCTGAGGGCAATGTGTGGTGTGAATATAATGCAGAGAATTCGTAGTTTGGAAGTTAGGAGGAGGTGCGGGATTACCAAAACTGTTGTCCAGAGGGCTGAGGAAGGGTTGTTGAGGTGGTTCGGACATGTAGAGAGAATGGAGCGAAACAGAATGACTTCAAGAGTGTATCAGTCTGTAGTGGAAGGAAGGCGGGGTAGGGGTCGGCCTAGGAAGGGTTGGAGGGAGGGGGTAAAGGAGGTTTTGTGTGCGAGGGGCTTGGACTTCCAGCAGGCATGCGTGAGCGTGTTTGATAGGAGTGAATGGAGACAAATGGTTTTTAATACTTGACGTGCTGTTGGAGTGTGAGCAAAGTAACATTTATGAAGGGATTCAGGGAAACCGGCAGGCCGGACTTGAGTCCTGGAGATGGGAAGTACAGTGCCTGCACTCTGAAGGAGGGGTGTTAATGTTGCAGTTTAAAAACTGTAGTGTAAAGCACCCTTCTGGCAAGACAGTGATGGAGTGAATGATGGTGAAAGTTTTTCTTTTTCGGGCCACCCTGCCTTGGTGGGAATCGGCCGGTGTGATAATAAAAAAAATAAATATATATATATATATATATTTATATATATATATATATATTTATATATATATATATATTTATATATATATTTATATATATATATATATATATATATATATGTATATATATATATATATATATATATATCTATGACAGCTGCTATATGACAGCTGTTATATGACAGCTGTTGGTTTGACTGCTGCTTCTCTGACAGTTGCTCCTTTGACAATTGCTCCTTTGACAGTTGCTCCTTTGACTGCTGCTCCTTTGACACCTGCTTCTTTGACAACTGATGTTATGACAGCTGCTGCTGTGACAGCTGTTGCTTTGACTGCTGCTTATTTGACAGCTGCTCCTTTGACAACTGCTACTATGACAGCTGCTTCTTTAACAGCTGCTGCTTACAAAACTGCTGCCTACAAAACTGCTGCCTACACAGCTGCTGCCCACAAAACTGCTGCCTACACAGCTGCTGCCTCCAAAGTTGTTGCTTGATTATGGGGTTAGATCCTCTGACATTATGACTCCCAAATCTCTCACATTAAATTTCCGCTCTCCTGAGAGATTTAAGCTGGCGTTGCACTCCGATCCAGTATTTATTCACTCATTTTTCCGTAGCGGAGTAACTTGATAATGGTTCGTGCCGACATGAATAAAAGTCCTTGACTGTCCAAAACATCCAATAAATTGTATTTTAGTTGCGAATTGTCCTAACAACTTGAACTTAATTGTGAATTTCTCCAGCCACCGTATTGTGGGTTAGTTGTTAATTGTTCCAGCCTTGGTAATGTGGGTTAGTTGTAAATTATTCTATGGTGCTGCTAGCCAGCTGTATTCTAGCTACGGTACGTGATTTAGCTGAGAACTGATCCAGAGACGTTATTGTGCTTCAGCTGTGAATTGTTCTAGCCATAGTATTGTGGTTTAGCTATGAATTGCTCGAGTCATGGTACTGTGGGTTAGCTGAGAGTTTTTCTAATCTTGGTATTGAGAGTTAGTTGTAAATTGTTTTACCACGGTATTGTGGTTTATATTTTGAGTTGTTGCAGCCACGGTGTTGAGGATTAGTTAAATACTGCAGCTACGTTATTGTGGATCAGTTGGAAGATGTTCCAGCAACGGTACTGTGGTTCATGTTGTGAGTTACTTAAGCCTCTGTAATGTGACTTTTATTCTGTGTGATAGATATACTATGGTCAAATTCTAAATGGTATACTATACCAACAAGTATACGAGCTAGACACTTTGATTTCATCTAGATACTTTTATTGACGATCAGTATAGATGCCTGTGTACTGAACTGGTATTTTACTCACCAAGAAATGTTGTGTGAGAGTATTGCCCAGGTATCTTACTCATCTAGAAGTGTTGTGAGAGTATTGCACAGGTGTCTTACTCATCTAGAAGTGTTGTGAGAGTATTGCACAGGTATCTTACTAATCTAGAAGTGTTGTGAGAGTATGGCACAGGTGTCTTACTCATCAAGAAGTGTTGTGAGAGTATTGCACAGGTATCTTACTCATCTAGAAGTGTTGTGAGAGTATGGCACAGGTGTCTTACTCATCAAGAAGTGTTGTGAGAGTATGGCACAGGTGTCTTACTCATCAAGAAGTGTTGTGAGAGTATGCCACAGGTGTCTTACTCATCAAGAAGTGTTGTGAGAGTATTGCACAGGTATCTTACTCATCTAGAAGTGTTGTGAGAGTATTGCACAGGTGTCTTACTCATCAAGAAGTGTTGTGAGAGTATTGCACAGGTGTCTTACTCATCAAGAAGTGTTGTGAGAGTATTGCACAGGTGTCTTACTCATCAAGAAGTGTTGTGAGAGTATTGCACAGGTGTCTTACTCATCAAGAAGTGTTGTGAGAGTATTGCATAGGTGTCTTATTCATCAAGAAGTGTTGTGAGAGTATTGCACAGGTGTCTTACTCATCAAGAAGTGTTGTGAGAGTATCGCACAGGTGTCTTACTCATCAAGAAGTGTTGTAAAAGCATTGCACAGGTGTCTTACTCATCAAGAAGTGTTGTGAGAGTATGGCACAGGTGTCTTACTCATCAAGAAGTGTTGTGCAAGTGTTTCAGCGTTAGGACTGTGGCACCGTAGAGGGCGACCTCAGTGTAGAGTGTGGAAAACTGGAAAGGAAAAAAACCTATCTAGTTGCTCTCCGCAAAACACGCTAACAAATTGCCATTGAGAGTTTTCCAATACTATAAACCCGCCAGTGGATTTCTCCAAAGTTACATGGAAATCGAAACAATTTGGTTTAACTTTACGAAGCACCAGACTTCTAACTTTGCATTTTAAGCAGTTTTTCGCCGAAGCCTTGAATACTCTTTGCAGATATGGAAATTCAGATACTTTTTTTCCATAAGATTTTTTCCATCCAAAGAATCGTGGCATTAGTTATTCCGGCCTCTCATCGCAGTCTCTCTCTCTTTCTCTCTCTCTCTCTCTCTCTCTCTCTCTCTCTCCCTTTTTCTCTCTCTAGATCTGAACGTCATACCTCACAGTTCCGACAATAAATTCGCGTACTTTCTTCTCTTCACTGTTTTTAGTGAGCGGAATGGCTCACCTCGTCCTACCTATCCCCTCATTCCCATGTCTACATTCCTCCCCTCTACCTTCTACACTCTCCCCTCATTGCCTCTCTTAACTCTCCCCTCGTCCCTCCCCCCCCCTGCACCTAACCATTACCATCTAAACTCTTCAGAACACAAACTCTCCATTTTATCTTTACACGGAGAATTATCTACATAATTTCTCTTGCAGCAGGAAAAGCAGGATAAGCAGCGCCAATCGTAGCAGCAGAAATGACAGAAACAGCAGTATCAGCAGCCACAACAACAATAACAGCAGCAGCAGCAGCAACAACAACTTGAGCAGAAACAGTAAGAGCATGTTTGATAGTAGTAACATCAAGAACAGCAGTGGCAGCAGAAACAGCGGCATCAACCATCAAGAGCAGCAGCAGCAGCAGCAGCAGCCCTATAACTCATATGCTGCTTAATAGATTTTTAGAGAATTTATCGTGATGAAGGTTATTGTTATTGGAAGAATGCTGAGGATGAGAATAGTGTATTTGCTTTGGCCGAGGGCGAGACTGTTTTAATATATTACTTGACTCAAAAAAAAAATATAAAGAATTTTATAGTGTCTATATTCTATTACTATATTCAATAGTTTTATAGTTACTATATACTAGGGAAGGGCAGCTCTAATTACTTTGATCAGGAACCAGTCACTAGCAACTAGGTACTCTCTTTCTGAAGAGCTCCTAGTAATTGTAGACTCATTTTCTCTAGGGTAAGGAGAACTTTCGTTTTTAAATATTTTAGATTCTGATGATGGATTAAGGAACATCCGAAAAGTCAACCAGTTGGATATGCATTAAAGAGGGTGTCTGTCTCAGCCTTGGTCCTGCTTTTTACAGTGAAGATTCGTTTCCCATATGGAACCTCAATTGCTTAAATTAATGTAATTAAACCGAATGAACTACACAGCCATTGAATGTAGTCTACTGTATTCTCAAGGTCGCTACATATAAATCGTGAGACTATCATCAGTGGGAGAACTATGGGAACTATACTGTCACGCATGTTTCTTGCGAGCTTATATTACTCCAGGGGGAACCGTACAGACCTCCAGTTTTCACATGACGATTAGCTGTAAATTCTTCCTGTTACGGTACTGTGACTTTTCTTTTGTATGGTGTTATTTACTCGTATATCTGACTAAACAACGCAAATCCTTTTTTTTTTTTTCCACAGCGACCAGCACTTTTGTTTTACCTAGTTTCACGTGGCTAATATTTGTCACGATAAAATTAGTGTGAATGAAATTGCTTGAAACATAAATAAGAGGAGAAAATTTACGATAACTCGACAAAATAAGGTCAAGACGATCTTCTGGACAACTTGAGTTGCAGTGTGCAGTGGAGGACCTTTGGGCTGCACACCTGTCTTGGTTCCGTTACATTAGTTGTGTTCCCTTTACGTTACATTAGCATGCACTTAGAAGCTTAAGGTACCGGAACTATACAGCTCCAGCTCACTCTGCTAGTTAATTTTACTCTCTCTCTCTCTCTCTCTCTCTCTCTCTCTCTCTCTCTCTCTCTCTCTCTCTCTCTCTCTCTCTCTCTCTCTCTCTCTCTCTCTCTCTCTCTCTCTCTCTCTCTCTCTCTCTCTCTCTCTCTCTCTCTCTCTCTCTCTCTCTCTCTCTCTCTCTCTCTCTCTCTCTCTCTCTCCGCCCCTGGCACCCAAGTGCCTTGCTAGTCTGCATATGACACTCCCTTCTCTCCCAGGAGCACCTTAAAAGGGTCCTCCCCTTGCTCTAGTGCCCCTCGTGGATCCATATTGGAAAGGTTACGGAGCTTCTGTTTCTCCAGAAAACAAAGCAAGAGTGTGTACTAAGCTGTAAGTTGTGAGGTCGATACTGCTACCCTCTGACTGGCTTTGTTTATTTGCAATATATAAGCCTTAAGTTCCGAGCTCGACAAAGACGTTGACATTAGTGGAATTCACAAATAACCCAGAATTCGGAGAGAGATTTTAGACGACGTTTCGGTCTGTCCTGGACCATTATCTAGTCACAGAAGTTGTGACTTCATAATGGTCCATGGCAGACCGAAAAATTACCCATACTCTGGGTTATTTGTGAATTGTTCCTTCCACGGTATTGTGACTTTTATTCGATATTAGTGGAAGTTTACAGTCGACGCCAGAGGATGTGTTCGCCTTTAGAGAGAGCATACTGAGAGAGATACCCCCAATATTATTATATTCAAAAGAAAGATCTAAATGCTCCTACGGACTGGAAAGTAATTAGGTTGGTTTAAGGAAAGGGTAGACAGCTTCAGTTCTTTGGATCAAGAGCCCTTCATAAGCTACAAGACACTCCCCTCCCCCTAGAAAGATGTTATTCATGGTGCAATGCTACTTTTGTACAAAGCCAGTCTGGGAGTCATAATGTATGACACCATGAGATTATATTCCAGGTCACCAGTGTCACTGTCATCAACAACAATGTCACCATTGTCACCACCTGTACCATCATCACTATCACTACTTATACCAGTAGTAATATCACCATTCGTTTCACCACCAGCACCATCACCACCTGTGCTTCAATTACCACCACCACTTGCAACCCCTCACCATTGCCACCTGCGCCTCAGTCACCACCACCACCGGGCATGTCCACGATCACTACCACCTGCACCTCCACCACCACCTGCACCTCCCTCACCACCACCTGTACACAGAGCTAATATCTCTGCCTGTATCAACCACCATGTACCGTTTATTCTCCCTTCATCTGTTTCCCCTTCCGTTGTTATCCTTTTTTCCCCAACTCCCGCCTCTGTTCCATCCCTACCCTTCCTACGTCGCACTTCCACTGCTCCATTTATTAAAATTCTGGTGCCTTTAAATTTATTTCTGTGATGTTGTTGCCTTACTGTTTCACCTTTAATTGGCACGGATGTATTTTGTGAGGTACCGAAATGTGTTGTTCTGTAAGTTATGATAATGTGTTGCCGTTTCTCGTTTGTGACTTAAGAGTGGTGCAGGACGGAGCGAAATGTCGTAAGTGGGTTTTTTTTTGGCTTATTTCTCATAGCATTAGGAACACGAAAAATATAATGCTTCTGTAAATGCATACGTAAATACTTTGACAGTAAAAATGCTTCGCTTCTGAAAATGCCTCGCTCGCAAAGACTGTGTCAACCTCTCAAATATGTCACCCATGCAAATGTGCTGCCAGGTGAAAATAATAACCGACATTTCGCCGGCCGCGGGACCCTGCGCAAAATGCTTCGCAATTTCTGTATTTCCAGGACAATAACAGTAAGTTTTAGGATCTTCCGAGATTAACACATATATCCTTAATCCCTTTCATCACGCTCCCGGCAAATTTTCCTCCCTATTAAGAGAATATACGGTTATGTCACTCATTTTCAAGGCTTAAAGAGACGAGTTATGTACCATGTATGTATACATAGCACTGATTCCCCTTTTGCATTTTTTTCGGACACCGATATAGCTGGAATTTTTTTTATATGCTCTGCTGGTCTATTATTTTAGGTGAAATTACTTTTTTTCTGCATATTGGTAAGCACCCGTTTGAATTTTTATTCGAGAGGATGAATTAATTAATGTGGCGTTTACAAAATGTTAGTGACTTGGCCAACAAGGTAGTGAATGTAAACACATGTAACGTAGAGCAAGACTGTTTTAGACGACGTTTCTATCAGAACTTAGCCTTATCAACTTCACAAAAGTCGTGAGCGAAACCTCGTTCAAAATAAAATCTTGCTAGTGATTATATTTCATTGTTTCTTGCCAAATATTCGCTATCTAATGCTTTCGATCGTAAACTCTACGTACCCATTAACATTCCCTTCACCCATTTACTCTCCCTTCACCTATTACTGTCCTTCCATCCATTCGCCTGACACCCGCTCAATGGGAAAATGCTTTCTTTAAAGGCAATGGCATTCTTCTGTCTACTATTTTGTGTTTATAATACACGGGGAAAATGAACGCTTCCACGTTGTTTCCAGAATGTTCTTGTGTCTGGTTGCTGAGCCGGCGAGCGATAAATATTGCCAGAGCGATGTTAGGAATTTTCGAAAAGATTGTGCGACACTCCGTAAGTGGGAGGCCATCGAGAGAAAAGAGGAGTTTTTTTTTGGGGGGGGCTGCCTTAAATTGTCAGTGGCTGTGGACGGTACTCAGACGCTGAGTATAACTAACCGTCAGGAACTGCGTGCTATGGGAACATTGATGTGTGTTGTTACATACGATTTAATGAGTCATGATAGCCATATGCGAAGATCAGATTCTCAATTTATCTTTAAAAGCTGGTTGATAATGGATCTTTCACTGCTGTGCACGAGAATCAAGAGCTAGTTCCAGCCATTTCGGGAGCTGCATTCTCACAGAACGTCGATGATTATCGTACGTTGTCGTGTATGATTCGGGAAGGGGATGCTAGTTTAGCTATTTTCAAGAGCTTCACGCAAATATAATATAGTTGCGTGTTTGTGTCACAGAAACGGGTTTCAAACAAACGTTGCCTGTAATATCTGAGGATAAAAATATCTTAGCTAAGAGTTTTTATCCTTTCTTAATTCATTCACTTCATTCACAGGCTATGAGGTGTTGTCCTACCTAAGCTGACTTACAGGATCTTATTCTGCCTCCAGAAATTCTCAACCCAGCCGTATATAAAGTAAACTAACCCACATTTCTTCCAGGATGAGATCCACAACACTCTGCAGTCTCTCAAGCACCTGGATACAAGGGCGACATACGGAAAAAAAAAAATCTTTATTAGTTTGACGTTTCGCCTACACGAGCCTTTACAAAGTAAAAACTCGTCCAGATAGCAAGATAACGTCTTATACAGGTGAAACGTCGTACAAAAATTAAGGTCTTCTTTAGCAATATGTGTCCTTACACTACTGGGTGAACAGGTGTTATAGATCAGACACCAGAGGAGAGGTTTGACTTACTGATTAGTATTTAAATGGAATTAAAACCCCTTAAATCTAGTATTATTTATTATTATTATTATTATTAATGATTATTATTATTTATTGTTATTATTAATTATTATTATTATTGTTATTATTATTATTATTATTAGTAGTAGTAGTAGTAGTAGTAATACTGCAATTATTATTATTAAAATTATTATTGAATAGTGAAAAAAAAGGCATGGAAGGCAAATATCTCATATAATATAATACTCATAAAATGAGTGACACTGTATCACAGGTAATGAGCACGATAACAATAGTACAAATAACAACAATTAACCGGAATTTAAAGCTCATTAAAGATTAAATAATAACAACAATAATAATAAAGTTACATACTACATATAACTTGTTTTCGGCATTATATAAAGATTATTTTGTGGCCCCAAAAATTATGATAACGTTAATACTTATATTTTCCTGTCAGCAACATTAGCCTATTATTATTTTTATTATCATTATTATTATTATATTTTGTTATTGTTATTGTTATTATCATTATATTATTATTATTATTATTATTGTTATTATTATTATTATTATTATTATTATTATCAGTAGTAGTAGTAGTAGTAGTAGTAGTAGTAGTAGTAGTAGTAGTAGTAGTAGTAGTAATAGCAGTAGTAGTAGTAGTAGTATACGGAAGCACTAAACTCGTAGGGCTTTCTTCTCCTTTTGATCTATTTCCGTCTTTCCGTCCTTTCATGACCTATTCCATTTTTTCGTTTACCCTCTTTCCATTCTCCCTCTCCCTTCCTCTCCAAGTAATTCACTCCTCTCTCTGACTCTCTGTTTCTCTCTGTCTCTGTTTTTTTTTTCTCTCTCTCTATTATTCCCATCACTATCAATGTTTCACATTTACTTTCAGTATCACTATCACTTAAACCTTCACGCTCTCATATTCACTATCAGTCTTTCTCGCTCACTTTCCTCCACACTTTCACTCACTTTTACCCTCACTCTCACTTTCAATATCTCTCTCCCAACAAACGTAAACACATCTAAGCTCTCATCCAAATTCTTGCTTTCGCCCACTGAGGCAGGAGCAATCGAATTTGCATACATACATATGCAGATCCCCCCGCGCACTGCCATTATTAACGTATATACCCGAATGTACACCCAAATACACTTAAAAATACAGGAAGAGACACTTAGACTAACCTCCTTCCTACACACACAGTTTCGAGAGTAGGTGTAATTGGGGCCCTGAAGGCTAGGCATCACCTGCACACGCAGTTTCAGGAGCAGGTATGATCATATCTTTCAAGAAGGGAATCAATAAAGTTGGTCCAGAAGAATTACGAGGTGGAGTTAAGAGTCAAGAGTCGATCCCAGCGAACTCAGGTAGGTAAGTACAAGTTGGTCAGGAACAATATGGAACAAGTTGGCGCAAAATAGATACTTGAAAACTTTAGTTTACAGAATATATATATAAATATATATATATATATATATATATATATATATATATATATATATATATATATATATATATATATATATATATATATATATATATATATATATATATATATATATCATGCCGAATAGGCAGAACTTGCGATCTTGGCTTAAATAGCAACGCTCATCTTGCCATATAGGACAAGTGAAAATTTGTTTATGCAATAATTTCGCCAAAATCATTCTTAACCTAACGAAAAAATATATATTTTGCTGTTTGTCTGGTATTAAATAATTGTAAACAAATCTAAAACGTATTTAGCTGGGTTAGGCTAAAATAAATTTTTCTTTTTTTAATAAGGTTAGGTAAGTTTTCTAAGTTCCTTTTGGTGTAAAATTATAAATTTTTACATCAACATTAATGAAAAAAATATATTTTTAAACGTATAAGAGAAATTTTTAGAAAGGACTTAATTTTAAATGAGGTTTTGCTAATTGACCAGTTTTACATATTCGGCACGACATATATATATATATATATATATATATATATATATATATATATATATATATATATATATATATATATATATATCATATATATATATATATATATATATATATATTTCACTGTATTTGTTTATATATATATGTATATATATATATATATATATATATATATATATATATATATATATATATATATATATATATATATATATATATATATATATATTCCGGCCGTTTCCCACCAAGGCAGGGTGACCAGGAAAAGAAGAAACACTTTCATGGTCATTTACTCTATCACTTCTTGCCAGAGGCGTGCCTACACTGCAGTTAAAAAATGCAACGTATCAACACCCCTCCTTCAAAGTGCAGGCATTGTACTTCCCACCTCCAGGATTCAAGTTCGGCTACCCGGTTAACCTGAATCCCTTCATAAATGTTACTGTGTTCACACTCCAGCAGCACGACAAATCATAAAAACCATTCGTCTCCACTTGCTTCTATCTAGCACGCCTACACTCAGGCTTGCTGGAAGTCCAAGCCCCTTGCACACAAAACCTCCTTTACTCCCCCCCTCACTCCAACCTTTCCAATGACAACCCCGACTCCGCCTTCCTTCCACTATAGATTTACATGCTCTCCAAGTCATTTTTATTTTGTTCCACCCTCTCTAAATGTTCAAACCACTTCAACAACCCTTCCTCTGCCCTCTGGATAATACGATAATACTTTTGGAAACCCCTCACCTCCTTCTAATCTTCAAGTTACGGATTCTCTGTATTATATTCACAATGTACATTGCCCTCAGACATGACATCTCCACCGCCTCTAGCCTTCTCCTTCTTGCAACATTCACTACCCATACTTCACACCCATATAAGAGCGTTGGTACCACATACATTCCTCTGTTTGATTCCACGGATAACGTTCTTTGTTTCCACAGACTTCTCAGTGCTCCATTCACCTTTTTCCCGCTCATCAATTCTATGATTCACCTCGTTTTTTCATAGATTCATCTGTTGACACGTCCACTCCCAAATATCTGAATACATTCACTTCCTCCATACTGCTTCTCTCCACACATACACACACGCAGACACAACTTCCAACTTTAAAATGTCTCTTCAAAAAAAAATCATGAGGACACGTTTGAAAAAGCTTCACATATGAGTAGTACATCCGTCATCTTTAACTGGGAAGAGAAAATGACGAGACAACCACATTTATAGTTATGTAAAAGGGGATACGAAAGAACTGATAAAGACTTCCTAACATCCATATTCAGCACCAGAGGTGAGATCTGTGACACACTGAGGTCAAGCAGTTGTATGGAATGCGAAAAGTATTGAAATTTTTGTTGTAGACTAATTACTGAACACGAGACACATTTAGGTTAGGTTAGGTTAGTCAGGAAACAGGACAAGTGTTTCCCGACGCGGGTCTTAGTCACATGATGACCCGTAGGTGGAGTTTTTGATCAGCTGACCAAGACCTTCCACAGGCTTACTGGTCCTCCCCTTTAAAAGTTATGGTTATGACTATAATAATTCACTGACCAAGAGACGCACTTAGTTTAGCTCTTCTCCCGTAGCTAGAAACAGTCAGTCACAAATAGGCACTAGCAATTGGCCAATTAAAACGACACGCGCCTATATACAAACATTCACACACACACACACACACACACACACACACACACACACACACACACACACACACACACACACACACACACACACACACACACACACACACACACAAACACACACACAAACACACACACAAACACACACACAAACACACACACACACAAACACACACACAAACACACACACACACACACACACACACACACACACACACACACACACACACACACACACACACACACACACACACACACACACACACACACACACACATATATATATATATATATATATATATATATATATATATATATATATATATATATATATATAATGGAGACTGTACATACAGGAGTAGCTGGCATCCCACATGTGTGTGTATTATACCAACACCTCCTGGCTGCCCTTATAGTCAGACATGTTATGGCCGTCGCTTTAATTTGTGGAGAATCTCGGGTACTCTCAGGCTGACATACGAGACATATAGTGTATCTCCTGCTGCTGTCTTGATCCCTCCCTTGTTCTCCCTCAAGCCTCCTCTCTCTGCTGTCCCTTCAGAGTTGGTACCCCTCATGCTGGTGAAGGGCTCTTGAAGCATGGAACTGAAGCTACCCCTCTCCTTGTAATTACCTTCAGATGTTATATGGCCCCTATGGGTTTATCGGTTTATCGATGACTATATCATGCTTCAACAGGTTCATCGACACCTGAGTGTTTCCTTCCGGCACCTACGTCACTACTAAACCAACACCTATGTGTCTCCTTCCAACACCTACGTCTTTCCTTCCAACACCTACGTATCTCCTTCCAAAAACATTTGTGTGTATCTTTCCAGCAACAATGTATCTCCTTATAATTATGGGGAACCTGCCTGATGTTTCCCCTTAATCAAAATACATGTATCACACTCTCTGGATTAAATGAGATAATGGAATATACGCAGGAGGAGAAGGAGGAGGAAGAGGAAGAGGAGGAGGAGGAGGAGGAGGAAGAGGAGGAGGAGGAGGAGGATATACAGAAAGAAAAGTACTGTAAGGACTGTGGACATTGTAAGTCTCATTTCAGTCAATGAAGGACAAAAGAGGGAGAGAGAGAGAGAGAGAGAGAGAGAGAGAGAGAGAGAGATGGAAGTGGAAGGACGAGAGGAAGAATGGGAGGGAAGGTGTGTGAAAGAGAGAGAGAGAGAGAGGAAGAATGGGAGGGAGGGTGTGTGAAAGAGAGAGGGAGAGAGAGAGAGAGAGAGAGAGAGAGAGAGAGAGAGAGAGAGAGAGAGAGAGAGAGAGAGAGAGAGAGAGAGAGAGAGGGAGGAGATATACTGCAGATTGAGTTTCCTGACTTTTGATTATCTTTAAAGTTTATAGCTGTGTTCTGCTTCGGATATTAACCCCCACGAGGAGACATGAAGGATGATATACGCACGTTAGTCTGTCTGAACCTCACCCTTGTAACCACAAACTATAGTTCTACATAAACAACTTGAATCACAAACAAGTATTCCACCAAAACAACTTGAATCACAAACAAGTGTTCTACCAAAACAACTTGAATCACAAACAAGTGTTCTACCAAAACAACCTGAATCACAAACAAGTGTTCTACCAAAACAACCTGAATCACAAACAAGTGTTCTACCAAAACAACCTGAATCACAAACAAGTGTTCTACCAAAACAACTTGAATCACAAACAAGTGTTCTACCAAAACAACCTGAATCACAAACAAGTGTTCTACCAAAACAACTTGAATCACAAACAAGTGTTCTGCCAAAACAACCTGACTCACAAACAAGTGTTCTACCAAAACAACTTGAATCACAAACAAGTGTTCTACCAAAACAACCTGAATCACAAACAAGTGTTCTACCAAAACAACTTGAATCACAAACAAGTGTTCTACCAAAACAACCTGAATCACAAACAAGTGTTCTACCAAAACAACCTGAATCACAAACAAGTGTTCTACCAAAACAACTTGAATCACAAACAAGTGTTCTACCAAAACAAATTGAATCACAAACAAGTGTTCTGCCAAAACAACCTGAATCACAAACAAGTGTTCTACCAAAACAACTTGAATCACAAACAAGTGTTCTACCAAAACAACCTGAATCACAAACAAGTGTTCTACCAAAACAACTTGAATCACAAACAAGTGTTCTACCAAAACAACCTGAATCACAAACAAGTGTTCTACCAAAACAACTTGAATCACAAACAAGTGTTCTACCAAAACAACTTGAATCACAAACAAGTGTTCTACCAAAACAACCTGAATCACAAACAAGTGTTCTACCAAAGCAACCTGAATCACAAACAAGTGTTCTACCAAAACAACCTGAATCACAAACAAGTGTTCTACCAAAACAACCTGAATCACAAACAAGAGTTCAACAAAAGACTTTAATCACAAGAGTTCTAGCGAAACAGCTTAAATTACAAACAAAAGTTCTGTCAGACCAACTTGGCAAGTGACGCCGGAGGTAATCATTCAAGTGTTTTCATGGAGGAAGCACTAAACAGGTAGGGATAATTCAGCGCCTAGGAAACGGAAGGTAATTAAATTTGATTCAAGTAATGGGAGGGAAGCTACAGCTCTAGGGCTCAATATCCCTTCACCACTATTGAGGCAGGTCTCCCTGATGGAAGGAGGAGGGAGGGGGTCATCGTTTTTCAATGTGTTAGTACACAGGCAATAACCACTGCCGTGAACATTTTCAATATTCAATCTGACCCATGTTCACTCTAACCCACCATGTTCAACCTTCCACCTGATCCATTCCCCAGGGTTTAGCGCTCTCACATTAATAATAATAATAATAATAATAATAATAATAATAATAATAATAATAATAATAATAATAATAATAATAATAATATAAAATAATAATAATAATAATATAAAATAATAATAATTATAATAATATAAAATAATAATATAAAATAATAATAATATTATTAATAGTAATAATAATAATAATAATGAATAGAGGAGCAGAAAAATTAAAGATCAAAAATTATGTTGAGAACGTTTTGAGGGGTTACATATATCTCTGGGATTCATCTGAATTACACCGCATAACTAATTTCTGCCAAGAGTGCCAGATCAACTAGGTTGTGGTTGTATAGTTGGTTTCCGAGGGACCGGAGGCAGCACATACCTGAAATTGATCAAGAAGTTGAAGAGGAGATCAGGCAGGACAGCGAGGGATAGAATAGGACTCTTGAAACTAGCCACAGGTACATCACTGCGCCACCCACAGTGCTAAAACACCACCACCACTACCCACTTCTGCTTAACCAAAAATTACTTTACCAGAGATGGGCTGTTTTTACACCGTAAATTTTTTATTGTTTTATTGTGCCGCTTGATAATGAAAAATGTTATTACAAATATAAATCATTATTCCCCCCAAAAGGTTAAAATGGTCGTAAATGATTACAAAAAATTAGTGGAACGTGTCTGAAGCTTAATGGAAATCCAGTGAAAATTATTATTATTATTATTATTATTATTATTATTATTATTATTATTATTATTATTATTATTATTCATTTTTAAAATAATAGGAAAAACAGGATAATCGAGATTTAGAAATGAATCATTTTAAGATTAATTAAAGAGTATATATATATATATATATATATATATATATATATATATATATATATATATATATATATATATATATATATATATATATATATATATATATATATATATATATAATGTATAAACTCCTAGTGGTGCAGATTCACTGAGCATTGGGTTGTTAAGTGACGAGTCTCGGCAATGCTAAGAGGTTCTCTTTAGCAGAACTGCCTTGTTAAGTGCTCTTTGAGCCTGATTAATGCACTGGTAGACGACCTCCACTTTCAAGGTGTTTCCTGTCATTAAGGGGAAACTTGCAGGAGTTTAGTCATTATAATAGTCTTTAAAGGTTTCCTGTTAATCACTCTACGTCTCTTTATGCGTGATACACAGTTATAGCTTTAAAACTATTGAGTCATTTAGAGTTAGTGGTAACCATCAGTAGTTAAGATATCACCCACTGGTACTGCCTCTTAACTAGTCACTAACTGGTTTACTCTTTCCTATTCCCTCATAGACCATTTCACACCTGTTATTGAAGATGTGTATGAAGTAAGCCTCCACTGTGATGCATTCACATTAAGCAATAACTCGTAAATTATGAAGGCAATTCTGGCATCTGTAAGGACCCGTGGATTGACTTGGCTGGTAACCTCACTAGAAGCAGCTCGTGACTACTAATGACTATGACTAATGAACATTGGGATATATTCGTGATTTAATGAACTGGTAACTACGATGGTGAGTTTACTGTGGTGCTCCTTGTTTTGATGTTTTGATGGGACTCTTAATGACCCGTATGATGGGAGGATCTTCTCTTGATTTGCCATGTTCCGTTCTTCACTGGTGATGACCCCTAGTGACGTATGATAATCCATGACTAAAAATTATCTCTGTATTCAACCCTGGCATGCAGAAAGATAATGTTTTTAGAGAAAACAGCTAATCAGTGTTATGTATGCACAGTCAAGCACGACTGACTGATAACAAATCAAGGGATTATTGTCATTTCGAGTAAAAAATACTTACATCACAGGCATGGATAATATGTTTACTAATCCTGTTTTTCTAGTCCGCTTTAGTCATTAGAAATTTGCGGCAAGAAAGAGGGAGTGCATCAGCGAAGGTATGTATGTTGCGGCATGAGACACCACGGCATAGAGTTTAAAGATTTTCATTATGATTTGTGATATATAAAACGTTCACACTGCTAAATAAAATTATTACTGTTAGTTTTGGACCCCAGCAGCGTACTGCTGATTGTAACAGAGGAACAACACAGGTACAGAGCGACTTTTCGATCAGTGTACAGCTGTGTGTGTGTGTGTGTATATATATATATATATATATATATATATATATATATATATATATATATATATATATATATATATATATATATATATTATTGTAATCACGAACGAGTGATATTGATCAATAACAGCACTGCGCTAGCCGAGGACTCGAACCCATGTTGTCCTGGCCCGCCTCATGGTGAGCAAGAACCACATGACGCTTTAACCCACAAGACCACCAAATCCTACAAAAATGGCGCAGCCAGCAGAGCTAGCTGTTTCACAGCCATCCGAGGACATACGATGTTGTGGGAGTTTCTAAGCTAATTTCATTCCCCTCCCTGTTTGGTGAACTAGCCCACGAGCAGCATATATATTATAGTAACCACGAACGAGTGGTATTGGTCAATAACACCAAACAGGGAGGAGAATGAAATTAGCTTAGAAGCTCCCAAAACACCGTATGTCCTCGGATGGCGGTAAAACAGCTAGCTCTGTCTGCGCCATTTTTGTAGGATTTGGTGGTCCTGTGGGTTAAAGCATCATGTGGTTCTTGCTCACCATGAGGCGGGCCAGTACAACATGGGTTTGTATGGTCCAGTGGATTAAGGCGTCATGAGTTTTCGCCCACCATGAGGCAGGACAAAGCAGCATGGGTTCGAGTCCTTGGCTAGTCGCAGTGTTGTTACTCATATATATATATATATATATATATATATATATATATATATATATATATATATATATATATATAAATATGTACATACGCGCATACATTCATACGTACATATGACTAAGATACAAAACAATGGAAATATATCATTCTCTTTTTCTTTGCTGGTTCATCCTTAGTTTAAGCTACGTAATTTGTTACCACTGTTTGCCTACAATAATCCTACGCTTATTTCAACCATTATATACATTTTTCAAAAGTATCTCTAAACTTAGCCAGAATAAACTCTAAGCTTAGCCAAATTATTAGCAATACAAATCATACATGTTAGAGGCATTATTATTCTCTGTATTATCCTATTTGTCCATGGCTTAGGTGAACAGGATCATTGCGCACCGTCTCCAGCACAAACAGCATCTCGATCAAGCGAAGGCAACACAAACAGTTGCTACAACCTCTTCGGCCAAGATAAACAGTAGCCTAGCATGCTGAATCCTCTCTCAACAGAAACTGACGTCCTTAGCCTTTCAGAAGGCTCTCTCTACCACTGCTCAGTACACAAGACAGCGAATAGCAATATTTCCACATTTAATCTGCTTGAAAGCATCCCCCGGCCTCGCTCCTATGGGTACCCATTGTAATCTCTCTCTGGGGATATTTGCTGAACATAAAACAGGGTGGGGGTAAGGGAGTAGGCAGCCATTTAGACTGATGGATTCATTTTAAATGGCTTTCATGTTTTATTTACTGATAATTCCCTATTATATCTGTCTACAGTATCACCGACTTAACAATAAAGGTAAAACTGCACTACATTATCCCACACAAAGGGTAATATATGACGGGATTATAAGCTTAGTCTTGCGGCCTAAAGTGGAGCATCGTTCGTGGTGAGGCTCAGTGCGGGACCATCTGAATGTAAACAACCGCACCAAATGCTGAATATGTTTACATGTATAATGCAAGCACCATCAGCGCTCGGGGATCACCTTACCTCATCGATCTCACGCAAATTTTGCTTTCGAAATCATACCCGTTTTATGGATGTTTTAAACTGACAAATGCCTATTGAAAAAAATACGACGTGCTTATTGACTGAGCTTGTCTTTACGATATATTTACTTCACGCTCAGATGGACAGGGTTAATGTGAGTTTGACAGCCTCCTGCTGTGTCATACTTGGGATGAACCTCTCAAACGTTGATCTATAACTGTTTCACCATTAATGTGCATGTGTAGATATTTTTTATTTAAATATAAAATGGACGAGTTGTAGCTTTTGGGCTCGCCTCTTAGATTGAAGAGAATTAACACTTTATCAACTTCACGTCTGAATGCTCCCTTCATGGAGTCCACTTCTATTGTGTAGCTGTCTAGCTGATTCAGCGTTCTGAATAATCTGACGCTGAATAAGAGTTTCCCGAGTCTCTGTGAATCGGCTGGGTGCTCAGTTTTCAGCCGTCTCCTCCTTTGATGGATCCTTCCTCAGTAGAGAGCCTCTTGTTGTCGAGCTTTATGTAACCTGGCCCCGCCTCATTACGTACATCAGTGGGCATTACTGATTTCTTGACCTCTTAGATTTTATCACAGCATTTTTAATTCTGGAAGTCGATATTTTTAATACTGTGTGAAATTCTCCTCCATCACATTCTCATCAAATTCGTTCCTTTCTTCGACCACCCTGATACTAAAAAATTACTTTTCAACGTCACTGTGCATCATCTATTTCTCTAACCTCCACCTGGGTTCCTTGTTCCTGGTGCTCGCACGTCATAACCCGCCTGCCACAACTCAACATTTTCTACGCCGTAATGGTGTCTTCACTGGTCTTTATCTCTTCATAGGCCGTTAAGCTCACTTCCTTTATCTCTCATGACAGTGTATTGCTCTCAGCTCCGGGACTAGTCTTATTCCAAACTCATGAACCTTCTCGAATTTCTGAACAAGACTCATAAGTGTGGGCTCCATACTGATTCTCAACGTGCACGCTCATGCTCTTGTTTGTTTGTTTGTTTGTTTGTGTGTGTGTGTGTGTATGTGTGTACTCACCTAGTTGAGGCTGTAGGGGTCGAGTCCTAGCTCCTGGCCCCGCCTCTTCACTGGTCGCTACTAGGTCACTCTCCCTGAACCATGTGCTTTATCATACCTCTGCTTAAAGCTATGTATGGATCCTGCCTCCACTACATCGCTTCCCAAACTATTCCACTTCCTGACTACTCTGTGACTGAAGAAATATTTCTTAACATCCCTGTGATTCATCTGTCTTCAGCTTCCAACTGTGTCCCCTTGTTGCTGTGTCCCATCTCTGGAACATCCTGTCTTGGTCCGTCTTGTCAATTCCTCTCAGTATTTTGTATGTCGTTATCATGTCCCTCTTATCTCTCCTGTCCTCCAGTGTCGTCAGGTCGATTTCCCTCAACCTCTCCTCGTAGGACATACCCCTTAGCTCTGGGACTAGTCTTGTTGCAAACCTTTGCACTTTCTCTAGTTTCTTTACGTGCTTGGCTAGGTGTGGGTTCCAGATTGGTGCCGCATACTCCAATATGGGCCTAACGTACACGGTGTACAGGGTCCTGAATGATTCCTTATTAAGATGTCGGAATGCTGTTCTGAGGTTTGCTAGGCGCCCATATGCTGCAGCAGTTATTTGGTTGATGTGTGTGTGTGTGTGTGTGTGTGTGTGTGTGTGTGTGTGTGTGTGTGTGTGTGTGTGTGTGTGTGTGTACGCATCAGCTTCATCAGTTCCTACAAGACAACATTGATAAAAAATACGTTCCAATCTCCTAGATTACATTCTCTCAAAGTTATAAGCTGTCAATAATAGCAGAAGCGGCATCATTTTAACAGTCTCCAACACCTTCATAAAACATTCAGCAGTGATCAATGTACTCCCCTTGAAAAAAAAGACATACGAAATTATTTCCTAAATTAACGATTACCTGAAATACAACTCAAACAATACATAAATCCCACATTGTGTGGTTTTAATTGCACGTTCCTCATTGTGCTCCCCTCACAAATCTCCTTAATGTGATGTACATCAGAGGGGTTCATTTGCATAAGCAGCCTTCCCCTCTGCGTTTGTGTGAATAACGGATTCATAACGGAATCATTTTATTCGCTTAAGCGGCCACGGTGAGAAAGGCAGGTCTAATGCACACCGTATTTACCTCTGAGTCACGGCAGCAACACAACAAACCGACGCTCCACTACTTCACCCACACTCATCCTGCAGAGGCAATGAAGAACACCAGTATATTGCTAATGTCTAATGTCTGTGAACGGTGAAATTCGGCAAAGTGACCTCATATACGAGAGAAAGATAGGTGGTAGACTATTATTATTATTACTGTTGTTGTTGTTGTTGTTGTTGTTGTTGTTGTTGTTGTTACATTTTAACACAGTCGTCTCCCACCGAAGCAGGGTGACAGAAATAAAAGGAAACACATTCACCATTACTCACTCAATAGCTCTCTTGCCAGAAGGGTGCAGACATCACAACTCAATGTTATCACTGTTTTCATGGGAAAGTGCTAAAAAAAAATACTCCAAGTGCGAATACAGCACTTAGGACATGAGAGGTTATCAGGCTTGATTCAAGACGGAAGGTGGCAGTCCCAGTAACTTGAAGAGAGAGTCTCTTCCCCGTCATCAAAGGATGTTCCTTCATGTGAGCTTAATGCATCAAATTACAGAGTAGGTAATAATGATAGAATTACTGACAAAATGTTAGGTAAATAGACACAGAGCGAAATGTTGTCACAATAAAATGCATCTTTGCACAATTATTTAACATTATGTAGTTGGTAATTGTGGGAGATAGCACGAAAGTAGAGAGGAAGCCGTAGATGAGCATCATCTTAATCACCCTCAGAGCTCATTAGGATCATCCAGGCTTGGTACATCTTTCTCGGGCAACTGGTGTAAGCTGAGCGTGTCTCACGATTAGCAGAATGAGGTTCGAGCCCCCGCCACTTCTGGCGCCATGTTGGATGACAATAAAACACAATATGCAGCAACAGGTAATCTTCATTGCATTATTATAAGTGTTCTTCAGCAAGAAAATTTTCATTAAGAGGTTCTATATAAAAGCACTCTTTAATAGGAAGTTTTTTAACATTTAAAAAGGCGATATTCAGAGCGAACTTCTTCGAATTTTTCTGTGCTTAAAGAGTATTGAGTAACTCTATTCCACTGCACCTTAGTGCAAGCGAAAGCAATAGTGAAAAAAAATGCTACTTGTGCTTCTAATGTAATCAAGTATTGGCCTTGAAGATCTGAAGCAACTTAGAAGAGATATTCACAATTTATCACAGAGGTAACTAGTTTGAAAATTTCTTCAATAAAAATGGCAAATTATGAAATACACAGACCAAATCTAACTCAAACTTTCCACTAAGGAACATCAGCTTTGGTAGCTAAACAGGAAAGGCATTCTCGTGTCTCAAGAGATCAATAACCTAAAATACACCAGCACATTAAATTTGAAGCCGCTCGGAAGTTGCATTGTCTAGTTATCTACTTTGAATGGTTGAAGCGATTTGGACGAAGAACTTAAAAATTATCGCACAGAAAGCAGTATTTCAATTTTCTCATTTTCTTCCTCTTAAAAAGACAAACTGGGACCAAGTAATTCCAAAATCAATCGACACTTTTCTGTAAGACTGACCAGCGTTTAAGGCCTATGTTTTATATAAGCTTTGAGTATATAACACAAATTATTTACAATGGTCTGGAGAGCACAAAGATGGCCATATAAAAGTTCATTACGTACATTTAACCTAGGACAACAATTAAAGACAAACATTGATTTATTTCTGATCAGAAGTATTTCCCAGTAAGGTGACACCTAGTGTTTGAAGCCGATCGGAAGAGACATTATCTGGTTATTACATGGCAATAATTTTATTTAATAAAATTGGCAAATTAAAATTAACACAGCCTGAAGTGAAAGATAAACTATCAGCTCACGAACACTGAAAGTTCAAAGCCTATCAGAAAAAAGCATTCTCCGGCAAGTGATCTGAATCATACGATTCCAAGTCTTTTAATAAGTTCAGCAAAATTTCAGATTTGTATCTACACAATCTAAACTATTCCAAGATTTTTTTTAAATAATTTAAAATTCTGACAGTTTGCCTGGACGTAAACTAAGTTTACCGGATACCAGCCTGTCTGTAAGATGCACCGGCTAATTAATATTGAACACGTTCAAAAGAGGTAAACTCAAGAATATTGATTTAACTCGAGTAAACTGTTGACGCTACTTTACACACAAAATTTTTAGATGTTCATCTGCTCACTTAAATTTCACTCTCCGCCGTCGTCGAATGAGAAGGAAACTTTTTATTATTTAAACGTTTAAAGATATGCTGCACAGGGTTTTGTTAGTTATCGGGGTCATTTCTTGGAATAGATTCTACATCTTCGGTCACAGGGCCAAAATTGGAAATTCCCCCCTTAAGCCATTCCACGGGTGAGGTTAGAACCCGAGATCAGAGAGTCATAAAACTCCAGACAGTAGCTGCCAGCGCGACGGTCTGGAGTTTTATGACTCTCTGATCGCGGGTTCTAACCCCACCCGTGGTATGGTTTGTTTGCAATCGTGTCATTACGATTTCGTGAGTCCTAGGGGCACTTTCACATGTAGGCCTGTGTTGAAAATTTGAAGCCAGTGGGATGAGACTTTTAAAACATAATAAAAAGCAGGGAGGATAAAAATTCAGGCAAAAATTTTAAAGCCTACCTTCGAAAATACTCATTGCAAGTTTTATGTTGTGCATTGTGTTCTTATTTTACCTCTCTCCTGGATCAGATTGACTTCACACGAGGCTCGCCCTGTCTAGCTTATGGCGTCGATAAAGAAACGGTAACAGATTTCTTGCTTTCGTTCGTAAGCAAGCGGTGTTTACATGGGTGTAATGTGTAGACTAGGAGTGCATACACGGGTGTAAACACGTGCTAACATTGTGTACACCAGTATAATGTGCACAAGATTAAAGACACTTAAATGTCTAACCGTAACATTCATGTCAAAATTGGTCCTGCAGATGCAGACATGAAATACCCGTCACGCTTTCATACACAAGGCGACACATTAGCAAAATTACTCACAAAATCACTCGCATATCACACACACACACACACACACACACACACACACACACACACACACACACACACACACACACACACACACACACACACGCACATACACGTGATGTAATGGAGGCAGGAACCATACATAGCTTTAAGACGAGGTATGATAAAGCTCAGGTAGCAGAGAGAGAACCTAGTAGCGATCAGTGAAGAGGCGGGGCCAGGAGCTGAGTCTTGACCCCTGCAACCACAATTAGGCGAGTACAATTAGGGGTACACACACACACACACACACACACACACACACACACACACACACACACACACACACACACACACACACACACACACACACACACACACACGCACACTTAAGAGCAGGGAGAGAGAGGACCTAGTAGCGATCAGTGAAAAGGCGGGGCTAGGAGCAGAGTTTCGACCCCTACAACCACAATTAGGCGAGTACACACACACACACACACACACACACACACATGAACGTGTTAGTGATAAGGTGAGGGAATACGGTTCGTCCTGACTCACACCTTCCTGTTTCACCACAACAAATGTGACATCTTCTTTACACCTGTCAAATTTTTCGTGGATTTTTACGGTGCCTCGCAGGGCTTCATGGCTCCTCACATTCTGGGAGGCTTTGGTCCTATTTCGTCTTCCCGAGGCGTATATTGTCCATGATTTTGTCCCCCGTTTTGTGGGCCATCTCTGCTGTGTTGCTTCCTGTCGGTGGACGTGATACAAATGAGTTCGTATATTTCTTTTAGATTACACGGTTGTGGGTTGGATGTTGACGTAGCATAGTATGTGGCGATTTGGGATGCACTCACTCACCAGTTGTTCTTTCTTTTCAAAGCAGCCTCACTTTGCTCAGAAAGCAGATTTACTTTGCTGACAGAGCAGCTTTACTTTGCCTACAAAGCAACTTTACTTTGCCCAGTAAGTAGCTTTGCTTTGCTCACAAACCTGCTATACTTTGCTAACCAATCAGCTTTGCAAACAAAACAGCTTTCCTTTGATCACAATGGAATTTTACTTTTCTCTCACACTTTAACTTCATACACTAGATGATGACATTTCTTTTCAGTCTTTGTGAAGGCTTACTCAACCCTGTAAGATCTTAAGTAGGTCTTACCAAGGCTGGCTCCTCCTTAGGAAAATTAATGAATAGAAAAAGAATAATAACATACAAATATAAACACCTTGTTGTTATAATTGAAAATATAAATATGAACTTTTATCCTACGTGAAAGAGAAATTAAAAATGAAATATAAAAATGATATTTGAATTCAACGCTAATATGAACAGTTAGACTGGGGTGTCTGATGTTGACACCGCGCCTTGTAGAAATTGTAGCCGTTGCTGAGGATGTGGGGGGGAGGGGGTCACAGCTGTTGAGTGACAACCCAACGACTAGTTCGTCACAGTGTATCTAGCCTTGAATAATCCGTCAAGATGATAGGAACGCAGGTCCTTCACCACTACAAAGATGAGGGGTAGTTGCCTGGGGTTGGCTACACTCCTCAGGTATGTAGATAAAAAGGTGACGTCCCAGAACTCCTGTGAAGTTCATCTCCTTCAACACTGTTTCTGTGGTTGCCAGATGACCCAAGCTGACATTCCAAGCTAGAAAGAGACAAAAGTTAACCACTGCTTGAGAAATCACTCTCCATGATAAGTGTAAGGCACTTAAAAGAATGGCGAGGATTTAAAAGCAAAACAAGGAAGTCAAGGCAGAATGAACTAAGTCTTAGAATTGGTTAAAAGTGAAGCTTTAACCAATTTATCCACTAGAATAGGAGCAGAGGCTTTTACTTACAGTTGTGCTGGGACCTGTGAGTCAAGTGATTATCACCTTTCCGGGTGGAAAATGAGGGGGGAGGGGAAAGCGGGAGCTAGACACTGACCCTACCTTAACAACCAGACTGGCAATCAAACTATCGCTCGCTACTCCTGTCTGTTGAACTTTTCCCCTCACAGTCTTAATGAAAATATTCTTGTGTTTTTGAACTGACAGATGATAGTCACTTGTGCACACTACAAGACAATCATATATCAACAAAGTTTGTGTTGAAGGTTTTAATCTTAGCAGGCTAACTCCAGCCCAAGAACTCTCGTGGAATTACGATAAAGAACCGTGTTAAGATTTTTTTCCTGACTAATAAAATATCAACTAGGATGGTTGCGTCCTCACACCAAGATTGATAAGTTTTATTGACTAATAAAACATCGACTAGGATGGTTGCATCCTCACAGTAGGACTGATAAGTTTTATTTCTTTTACGTGTTTAAATATACGTTTTTATAGGTTTATGTAACCTAACCTATTGTAAAAGAAAGAAAAAGGTTCTGGTTCCGAGAAACGTTCAGAAAGTGATGCCCGGGAATTGCGTTAGAAAACGAACGCTGTAAAATGAGAATGAGTTGGAGGATTCGTTGCTCTGCCTCAAGACAGAGGAAAAGTTATGGCCATGGGCTCTCTACGCCACATGGGGGTTCCGTGGAGCTTATTTTAGAAGCACGCTCGCGTATGTGTGCGTATGTGCGTGTGCGTGCGTGTGCGTGCGTGTGCGTGTGTGTGTGTGTGTGTGTGTGTGTGTGTGTGTGTGTGTGTGTGTGTGTGTGTGTGTGTGTGTGTGTGTGTGTGTGTGTGTGTGTGAGAGTTTGTATGTGTAGAAAGGATGAGAACAACGTTGGAGAGATGACTTCTAGAGGTAAAGTGTAGATATAAGAGCAGCAGCAGCGGCAGTTGGACCTGGTAATTCTGGGACCATGGTTCAAGCTGCCCGTCTGTCTACTCATTTATTCACAGTTTGTAAAGCCCACAAATCTTAATTAACTCTGTACATGGTTTGCCTCAGTAAGTTCTTGCCTCGTCAAGATGACCAGTTAGATACGAACGTAGTTCCGTTTATCAGTTCTCTCCTCCTCCTCTACTATTATATCTTCCTCCTCCTCCTCCTTCTTCTCCTTCATTGTAGCATATTTTCCGGTCATTTATCTCCTGCTCTTTTTCTCGGTTTCTTCAGGTAACATGTAGCTACACACGCACAACTCTCCAACAATTCATCGTTTTCAGCTGCTCCTCACACCCCACACTAACATGCACCCACACCTCATCCACTCTACACACGCACCCCCACACACCAGCACATACTTTTTTCTCTCATTGTACTTGACCTAACGTACAGCTCAAAACTCTTAGATATCATTTCTTTTCAGCTCGTTACGTTTTCCCCATCACCCTTTCATCCATCATCCTCCCATTTGAAAACTTACATTCCTACGCATTTTCTTATCCTATTCTTGAACACGACCACTTTCCATTTTTCCCGTAGTGTTCATGCAAAATATGTCGAGTAGTGGACCCCCGGTTAACGATATTTTTTCACTCCAGAAGCATGTTCAGGTGCCAGTACTGACCGAATTTGTTCCCATATGGAATATTGTGAAGTAGATTAGTCCATTTCAGACCCCCAAACATACACGTACAAATGCACTTACATAAATACACTTACATAATTGGTCGCATTCGGAGGTGATCGTTATGCGGGGGTCCACACACGCAATTTTAAATCAAAAATTTCCGAGAGGATGAACTACACGCATTAGCTCTTCAAATAATAGTAATAATAACAATTCATGTATATGAGGAAGTAACGCCAGAAATACTTCCTCAGCTTCTTAATACACACTTGTATTAATATTAAATTAATGGAAGCGTCAAATATATAGGAGATAAACAGCGCATCGGTCACTTGTAGAATTTGTTTTGATGCCATTATTGCGCATCACGTAGAGAGGGACAAATTAATTAATTATCTATTCTAGTTGGGTGAAAATCTACTGTCATTCTTGTTATTTTTTGGTTTAAGCTTGGCTGTGTGGTGACAGTAGTGGTTTGTGTAGTGACAGGTTTGGTTATGTGGCGTATTTGGTAACAGGTGGAGGTTTGGTGGAGTGGTGGGAAGTGGAATTTGGTTGTGTGGGGAGAAGTGGAGTCGTTGCTAGGGAATGCATAAAGGTAGTCCTGCCTCTTTGTCTTAATGCTTATAACACTCACGCAATTTTAAATCGAAAATTTCCGAGAGGATGAACTACACGCATTAGCTCTTCAAATAATAGTAATAATAACAATTCATTTTATTATATTCATAGGGAAGCGATAACCGCAGAGCAGAGAGTACCTCGCAGTCTCCCCATTAACGGTCAAGGGAAGGAGAACGCCTCTTCATCACAGCTGTTTCTCCAGCCAGCCATAACTAGCCACCTCGGGCAACTTTATGGCTAAAGTTACTCCTGGTGATGTTTACGGTGGACGGGTAACTCATGAATATCCGTCAGAAGTAAATGTTACCACAGATTTCGCAGGAGAGAATTAAAATGGGAAGATAGGTCGTAAGGCATAGGGATCAGTGGCGTCCTCTGAACGCGAGAGGCATCTAAATTGTTTCATTATGGCACCAAAGAACGTCATAAAGCTCAACACGGAACGAAATTTTACTTCACTAAGCTCTACAAAGTAAAACATGACCAGATAAAGATCTATACGGTGAAACATGGCTTGATAAAGCCCTACACAGAGCGAAACGTAATTTGATAAATCTCTACATAACTTGAAGGTCAAAAATAGCAAAGCATGGCTACGTAAATTTCCACACAGAGCGAAACATGTCTTGATAAAACTTTAGATACAGCAGAAAGTTGTTGAAATAAAAGCTTGAGCTGCAACGTTAGTCTTTTGTTCATATTATTATTATTATTATTATTATTATTATTATTATTATTATTATTATTATTATTATTATTATTATTATTTCTGTTAGTAGTAGTAGTAGTTTTATCATTACTATGTTCATGGGGAACGCTAAACCCGTAAAGCTCATATATATCTGAAAAATGGGAAGTAATCAGGTTTGGTCAGAGGAAAATAGCATACGATTGCAAATGGTTTGGTGATACCTATAAACTGTAGAAAAGGACATTTGTGTACAGTTGAGGACATTTATTAAATGAAACGTTTCGCCACGGGTGGTTTCATCAGTCCTGATACCTGGTATAAGGATCGACAAATCTGTATAAAGATACCTTTGAAAGAGACGGACTTTAACACAGGTACAGAAAAAAAATTATTCTCAAGTAAGGATGTGCTTCATTCCGTGGCTCCCCTAATCTATATTACATCTCAGAGAGTTAGAGGAAGAGCTAACTCCATATACCTAAGACTTCCGTCAAGCAGGATGGTTCCCACCCCCCCGGTCACACCCCATCACACAGGATGGTTTCGCTGCCACACTCCATCACACAAACTGGGTTTACACTTAAGGTAATGAAATCTGTCTTCCTGAGCTCGGAGACCTCACCACAACGATGCGGATATCGTCTAGCATCACAGTAAGGAAAATGGTATTGTGATACCGACAAGATATGGAAAAAGACACTTATGTGTTCACGATATTTATCAGAGGAAGCCATTCGTGGCGAAACGTTTCCTTTAATAAATATCCTGAAGTGTACATGTCTTTTTCCACACTACAATATGGGTTTAGAAGCTATAGCATCTTTATGGGTTTTCTTAAAGTGAGTCTGGAGTTACACAGGTACACCAGGTGTAAAGGCTGGAAGCATAGAACGACCCACTATATACATGAACAATAAAACACTGAGTGTTAGGACTAGTGTGTTCGAGAAACGGAGAGCTGAACATCTATTGTTAAGATATGGGTGTTCCAGAGGCAATATTTTATCCCATCCTCATAGCAAAACGTGTTTACATGGTTGATTAAAGATATATATTTTTTCATTAATGTTAATGTAAAGATTCATAATTTTGTACCAAAAAAAAATTAGAAAACTTACCTAACCTTATTATAACAAGCGCAATTTAATTTAGCCTAATGCAACTATATATATTATAGATAAGTTTACAATAATTTAATAATAAGCACAATGAAATGTATTTTTTCGTTAGGTTCAGAATGATTTTTGCGAAATTATTGTATACACAAATTTTCGCTTCCCTTAATCGGCAAGAAGAGCGTTGCTATTTACGCCAAAACAGCAAATTTCACCTATTCGGCACGACATTATATATATATATATATATATATATATATATATATATATATATATATATATATATATATATATATATATATATATATATATATATATATATATATATATATATATATATATATATATATATATATATAT
>NC_091318.1:23073047-23085547 GCF_038502225.1 Cherax quadricarinatus
GAAATTACAGATCTGGAAAATGCACAGAAAATTTTCCTAGTCTGCATGTAATCAAAACTCAAATCAGCAATCATTAAAATGTATTAAAGTGTACAAGAAATAGCACCTTAAGAGTTCCATAATACACTTGAAAAACAGATCCAGTGAAAGTGCGGTAAGTGCGCCAAGGGATAATTTAATAAGTATTAAACAAGATGGGTCCTACACAGATGACAGCAAGGAAATGAGTGAGCTACTCAAGTCCCAATATGACTCAGTTTTAAATTAAGCAAGCCGCTAACCAGACTGAGAGTCGAAGATCAAAATTAATTTTTTATGAGAGAGCCACAAAATTTGGTTAACACAAGCCTATCCGATGTTATCCTGACACCAAATGACTTCGAAAAGGCGATAAATGACATGCCCATGCACTCTGCCCCAGGGCCAGACTCATGGAACTCCGTGTTCATCAAGAACTGCAAGAAGCCCCTATCACGAGCCTTTTCCATCCTATGGAGAGGGAGCATGAACACGGGGGTCGTCCCACAGTTACTAAAAACAACAGACATAGCCCCACTCCACAAAGGGGGCAGTAAAGCAACAGCAAAGAACTACAGACCGATAGCACTAACATCCCATATCATAAAAATCTTTGAAAGGGTCCTAAGAAGCAACATCACCACCCATCTAGAAACCCATCAGTTACACAACCCAGGGCAACATGGGTTTAGAACAGGTCGTTCCTGTCTGTCTCAACTATTGGATCACTACGACAAGGTCCTAGATGCACTAGAAGACAAAAAGAATGCAGATGTAATATATACAGACTTTGCAAAAGCCTTCGACAAGTGTCACCATGGCGTAATAGCGCACAAAATGCGTGCTTAAGGAATAACAGGAAAAGTCGGTCGATGGATCTATAATTTCCTCACTAACAGAACACAAAGAGTAGTCGTCAACAGAGTAAAGTCCGAGGCAGCTACGGTGAAAAGCTCTGTTCCACAAGGCACAGTACTCGCTCCCATCTTGTTCCTCATCCTCATATCCGACATAGACAAGGATGTCAGCCACAGCACCGTGTCTTCCTTTGCAGATGACACCCGAATCTGCATGACAGTATCTTCCATTGCAGACACTGCAAGGCTCCAGGCGGACATCAACCAAATCTTTCAGTGGGCTGCAGAAAACAATATGAAGTTCAACGATGAGAAATTTAAATTACTCAGATATGGTAAATACGAGGAAATTAAATCTTCATCAGAGTATAAAACAAATTCTGGCCACAAAATAGAGCGAAACACCAACGTCAAAGACCTGGGAGAGATCATGTCGGAGAATCTCACCTTCAAGGACCATAATATTGTATCAATCGCATCTGCTAGAAAAATGACAGGATGGATAATGAGAACCTTCAAAACTAGGGAGGCCAAGCCCATGATGACACTTTTCAGGTCACTTGTTCTATCTAGGCTGGAATATTGCTGCACACTAACAGCACCTTTCAAGGCAGGTGAAATTGCTGACCTAGAAAATGTACAGAGAACCTTCACGGCGCGCATAACGGAGATAAAACACCTCAATTACTGGGAGCGCTTGAGGTTCCTAAACCTGTACTCCCTGGAACGCAGGCGGGAGAGATACATGATTATATACACCTGGAAAATCCTAGAGGGACTAGTACCGAACTTGCACACGAAAATCACTCACTACGAAAGCAAAAGACTTGGCAGACGATGCAACATCCCCCAATGAAAAGCAGGGGTGTCACTAGCACGTTAAGAGACCATACAATAAGTGTCAGGGGCCCGAGACTGTTCAACTGCCTCCCAGCATACATAAGGGGGATTACCAACAGACCCCTGGCAGTCTTCAAGCTGGCACTGGACAAGCACCTAAAGTCGGTTCCTGACCAGCCGGGCTGTGGCTCGTACGTTGGTTTGCGTGCAGCCAGCAGCAACAGCCTGGTTGATCAGGCTCTGATACACCAGGAGGCCTGGTCACAGACCGGGCCGCGGGGGCGTTGACCCCCGGAACTCTCTCCAGGTAAACTCCAGGTACCACTTCTCTCTTAGCTAGTAACGATTTTTTCAGCATTTTGGTGAAAACTGGACAGCTTATTTTCCTTTAGCAAAAGTTACAAAACCCCCACAAAAATAATATGGAAAAACGAAGTCTCTTAGCCCGGAGTAGACTGCAACTGCAGGCAGAATACGAATTGATCTCTCCACTCTAAAGAACTCGCGGGGAAACTAGTTACAGAGAGACAAAGTGAAAGAGAAAAAGAAAAATGAAAGACAGAGTCTGTGTGTGCGAAAGAGAGAGAGAGAGAGAAAGAGAGAGAGAGAGAGAGAGAGAGAGAGAGAGAGAGAGAGAGAGAGAGAGAGAGAGAGAGAGAGAGAGAGAGAGAGAGAGAGAGAGAGAGAGAGAGAGAGAGAGAGAGAACAATAAGATTCTCCACCTGTGCTGCTACAACGTCAGGCTTGAGATATGAGAATAAGGCATCTGTATAGACAGCCATTTAGGAGAAAACACAGGAAAATGCAGAGAGGCACAAACACATGAATCTGTCCTGTAAATAGGACGTGCGTTTTCGGACGCATTACAGTCATAAGAACATAAGAACATAAGAAAGGAGGAACACTGCAGGAGGCCTGTTGGCCCATACCTGGCAGGTCCTTTACAATTCATCCCACTAACAAAACATTTGCCCAACCCAATTTTCAATGCTACCCAAGAAATAAGCTCTGGTGTGAAAGTCCCACTCAAATCCAACCCCTCCCACTCATGTACTTATCCAACCTAAATTGTCAGTCCCTCAGCCTGGAGAAGTTCAGTTCCATAGTCAGGAACTATGGAACTGAACTTCTCCAGGCTGAGGGACTGACAACCTCAAAATTCTTCGACTTCAAGGGTGATGGACTGATTACATCGTCTTCACATCTCTACTGTTCCTGCCTACTTTCTGTATTCCACTGAAGAAGCCTACTGTGTAGGCGAAACGTTTCGGAATAAAGTTGCCTAACTGTTGCCTATGTGTCTTACCTACCAACCTGTCGGTATTGTATACCATTTTGATGTTCATCTATATATTCTACAGTAGTGTGCAGATTAATTGGGACAGGAGTAATTTGTATGATTATATCATAAAAGTCTTAGTTTCCGGCTTAATCAATGTAGCTTGGGTTCTTTACTTTTCAGAAGAGTTTGCTACCGACTTCTAGAGGCCATCCAGCTATGGTATTACCCAGCGACTCTCGTCAGTGCTACAACAGCTGTTGTTCTCTAAGGCTATTCCTGCCAGTGTGCTCTGTGAGTGAACGTGGTTTCGCCAAATTCTCCCCTTCAATTCATGATTATTTCTGAAATTCATGATGGATGTTACACCTAAGAAGTATACAAGTATTGTAGCTCTTAGAAAACATGCTGAATTAAATATCAGACAGATCGCCTGTCGGTCAGATTCGAAAGAAAGCTTACGACATTTGTGATTGTGGAGTACTGCATCAAGGAGAATGTGGAAGAAAACGCAAGACACCACCTAATGATGACAAGGTTATCATGAGTAATAGTGTAAAGGATCCCAAGAAAACCACTGAGAGATTTGACTTCAGGTGGCGCAAATGTTGATTCTTCCATTGTTCCATTGCTCAACAAAGGCTACTTGAAGTTGACAGAACTGTCAGAAAGCCGGTAAAGAAACAATTATTGACTGCTGCTGCGGTGGGCACTCGGTTATGAAGGATCAGTGGTAATGAGACGGAGCAAAGGGAGATTCCCTGACACCGGTGAGGGTCACTTGATCTAGGGAATTGGATCTGTGCTCCAGTTTCCTGAAGTGAGCCTGAGTGCCTTCCATATCCTCCACCAGGTGCTGCATAATCCCTGTGGGTTTAGCGCTCCCCCTGATAATAATTCGGAGTGGGCACATTCAACAAGCGCCAAAACACCCACTTAAGATGCTTTCGGGTATGTACTGCTAAAGGCCCTGGACGGCCTGTGGATAGACTTTGCTGATGGAGAAGGCATTTTCCAACTTGATTTTACCTCATGCCACACCTCTAAACTGGCCTGAAAACTCGCCCGACCTCAACCCATTTGAGAATCTATGCACAATAATCTATGGGCAATAATTAAAGGCAAGATTGCGAAGCAGGCCTGTTCAACTGTGAAGAAGCTAATTGCGGCTGTTATTACGACCTGCTACCACGACGATGAACTTGCCGAAATGTGTTCAACAACTGTAGATTCTATGCCAAAGCGTGTAGCAATGCTTATATAAAAGCAAATGATAGTCTTAATAAATCAATTATCTGTCATATCATTGCCGTGTATTTTTCAAATATACATTAATTTTCCAGATAAATGTTTTATTTCACCACTGTCCCAATTAATATGTGCACTACTGTACTTACAAGATACAACAAATAAAGAACTCTAATAAACTGTATTACGTTCATTAAAGACTTCTAGACCCAGGCCAAATTTTAATCCTAGCTTTCAACACATTGGAGATACATGTATCAACATAAAACACCAATATTTTATTTATTAATATTTATATTTAATAATTATATATAATTTATATTTATATTTCAATATTTTTCCAAACAAGAGCAATCTCGTGTGAGCCATTTAGAATTATTAGTAAAGAAACACTTGCACAACAGTGTTTCTTTCAGTATAGAACATTATCTCGTAGTACACAGAACGAAACGTTCTCCTAATAAACTCGTATTCTGCAAAGTGTTTTTTTTTTATTTACTGTTGCCGGAAGTACGATGTTTGGATCAAGCATTAAAGGGCGCTGGAGGCTCGATCCTCCGTCTTCTAAACGCGGATCCAGAAACGAGAAAAATAAAGGAATGAAACTAAGGGGAAATATGCAATATAACTGTGAAGCAACTTTCTATGGTCAAGGATGTTACGAACTTCGTAAGTTTTACTTTAAATAAAATTGTCTCTCGCTTTATATAGGGAAGTAAGAAACATTGCATCAAATATATCTTATTGGAAAATATATTATTATTATTATTATTATTATTATTATTATTATTATTATTATTATTATTATTATTATTATTATTATTATTATTATTATTATTATTATTATTATTATAGGTACCACCTGCCGTAGCCTAGTGGTGACACTCACGACTCCCATATGTGAGGCCAGAGGCTCAAAACCCGTAAGAGCGAGCATTCATCGTCTAACTCAATTTCACCATTTTAAAAATTAATAATTTGAGTACTATTTTATCTTTCTACAAAATGTATGCACTGATAGTGCTAATTATATTCGATAAAATTTCCGCTGTAGCAGCTTTAGCAGGTGTAATACATTTTAAAGGGAAGCGCTAAAGCCGTAGGGATCATACAGCAACTAGGAAGGGCAGCACAAACAGCACTTCTGTCTGTAATCTGCTCTTCATTCGTAACTCTTCTTACTCTCATTCTCCTCTTCCCTCTCTTTCTCCCAATTCCCTCTCCCGCCATCCAGTCCCACTCACTGACGTATAATCTCATTATATTTCCTCTATAATCACCCTCCTTCACGCATCACATTTTCTTTCCCTGCCAAATTTTCAAGATTCCCAAAAATAGATTCTTAAAAATAACAATTTACTTTCGGTTGAAGACGCTGTTGATGTTCTCATATTCATTTCATTTTGACTTCACGACTTTTATGCTGGTTTGTATTATTCAAATAATAATAATAATAATAATAATAATAATAATAATAATAATAATAATAATAATAATAATAATAATAATAATAATAATAATAATAATAATAATAATATTATTATTATTATTATTATTATTATTATTATTATTATTATCATCATTATTATTATTATTACATACTCATATTTTTTTTCCATTTTTCATTTGGTGAAACAAAGTCGAATTAGCAGGTGAAGTATACTGAATCATTTTCCAATCATCTTCCAAAATTATAATGAATATTATACAAAATAAACAAAAAACGCGCTGTATATGTTATTCTGTTTAAGCTGAGCTTGTCGACTCCGCATTTAAGTATTTCCACTAAACTTAAGTTTCACTAAATCGGAAGAATTAAACATCACATTTTTTTGGGGAAAGATTTGTTAAGGCAGGCTTAGTTAGTTTTGTTAGTTAGTTTTAGTCTCTGGTGCGGTACTCTATCAAAAGCCTTACTAAAATCTAAGGAAATGATATCAAATTCTTTGCATATCATGTTACTTCACGTGAATATATCTTTTAATGTCAATGATTAAATTTTTTGAAAGAAATCTATATACAAACCAGTTTAGTTTGTTTTGACTTCTTTCATTATACTCGACGACTGCAAGTTTAAGATAAGTGATATTAGAATCAACATTAATTCAGTCTGGTTTGAGTATAAAAAATATTCTTAAACCTGGAAATGAGAGTCTTGGAAACACATTTTTCCACCTTCTGACAATGGGTCGTTTGCAGGCTTCATTTCTCAATAGACGGTCTCATCTAGGTTATACACTGGGGCCTTCGTAAGTCAAAGAAAGAGCCACACTCACTCGTACTCTGTGCTCACTCCGTCAGAATTACCAACGTTATAGCGACTGCCAACACCGCTGTCACTTTCACCACCACCTTGCCACGCTCGTAACTCGCCAGCACAACTTACCACGACAAAACTCGCAATCCTAAGTCAAAATTCACTGCCACTGGGTCACAACGCACCACCGCAAATACACAGTTCACCACCAAAAACTCAAAATTCCCCACCATAACTCACAACTTATCATTACATCTTGCCACTACAACTCAGACCTCCCCACCACATGCTCGCAGTTCACCACAATAAACAAATTTCAACACAAATTCAGAACTAGCCACCACAAAGACACAATTCACCACTAAAACTCACAGCTCCTCACAATTTCCCACCACATACTCACGAGTCACCCAAGCAAGCACCCAATTCACCGTCAAAAGTAAGTACTCTTGCAGCTTAAACCTTATGGTGACGGCGTTAAAAATTCAGACTAATACTTCATAGATACTCATGAATGAGCCCACAGCGGTTTACGTAAAGAGTTAATGCAAATTCTGCTTCGAATCAAGGCAAATTTTGCCTCGAATTAATGCAAATTTTGCTTTAAATTAAGACAGTATAATAATAATAATAATAATAATAATAATAATAATAATAATAATAATAATAATAATAATAATAATAATAATAATATAATAATAGAAATAATAATAATAATTATTATTATTATTTTTTTTATTACTTTTATCAATGTGATTAAGTAAACCAGTGTGGGTAATTCAGCTAAGTGATTGGTAGACACTCGAGCTTCCTTCCGCTAAGCACAGAACTATAGCGCTAAATAAATGTATCTGCCTCTTTCTAACTCTGACAGTCCCTAGACCAGACGTAAAGTCTGGGGGGAATAATGTACTCTCCTGTGGGTCGGTTCTACTTTTCCTCCATGTGCCACGTTGTTATTAGTAGCCCCCAGTGCGTCATGTGACTCTTAGTGTGCTACGCAGCCTTCATTATGAACGCGTACATCAAAGACAGTCCTCGGGAGAGCCGTTTTCTTGCTGTTTAGAGCAGTGTTAGGATCGATACTTTTATTCAGTATTAAGATCGATGCTTCTTCTTAGTGTAGAGGTCGATATTTCTGTTCGGGGAAAAGGTCGATGCTTCTTTTTAGTATAAAGGCCTTTTAGTATAAAGGTCAGGGCAAAGGTCGCTGCTTCTGCTCAGAGGTCGATCCTGCTGTTGTCCAATGTTCATATCATTTGGATATTTATTTACACGAAAGGGAAGACACTTTCTGATGTTTTTTATATATTTGTTATTTACACATTAATAGTGTCGTCTTTTCTAGGCGGTATATGAAGCATCAAGTAAATATATATATATATATATATATATATATATATATATATCTATATATATATATATATATATATATATATATAAGCATAGTCATAAAATATATATAATATATAGTATGCATATATATATGAAGCATAGTCAAAAATGTATATAAACGTGAGTGTGCATATATGTCTGTTTACGTAACAACATTTATGCTACTACGTATTATTGACTGTTGCGCATGCATATTATATATATATATATATATATATATATATATATATATATATATATATATATATATATATATATATATATATATATATGTCGTGCCGAATATGTAAAACTGGTCAATTAGCAAGAACTCATATAAAATTAAGTTCTTTCTGAAATTTTCTCTTATACGTTTAAAGATATATTTTTTTCATTAATGTTAATGTAAAAAAAAATAATTTTGAACCAAAAGTATCTTAGAAAACTTACCTAACCTTACTATAACAAGAGCAATTTATTTTAGCCTAACCCAACTAAATATATTTTAAATACGTTTACAGTAATTTAGTACTAAACAAACACAACGAAATATATTTTTTTTCGTAATGTTTAGAATGATTTTTGCGAAATTATTGCATACACAAATTTTCGCTTGTCTTATATGGCAAGATGAGTCTTGCTATTTAAGCCAAGATCGCAAATTCTGCCTATTCGGCACAACATATATATATATATATCTCTATATATATCTATCTATATATATATATATATATATATATGTGTGTGTGTGTGTGTGTGTGTGTGTGTAAGAATGGTATATAATACCGACGAGATGAAATTAAGACACATGTGCAACATCGGGGTATCTTTATTGTAGACGTTTCACCATCCAGTGGCTTTGTCAATACAAATTCTAGGACATAACTTGAAGACAGTAGAACTATGTACAGAAGATGAGGTAATCAGTCCCTCAACCTAGGAGTAGGTGCGAAGAGCACCGACTATGGTGCTCTTCGCAACGTATAAGAGAAAATTTTAGAAAGGACTTAATTTTAAATGAGTTCTTGCTAATTGACCAGTTTTACATATTCGGCACGACATATATATATATATATATATATATATATATATATACTATATATAATGTGTGTTTGTGTATATATATATATATATATATATATATATATATATATATATATTTGTATATATATATATATATATATATATATATATATATATATATATATATATATATATATATATATATATATATATGTCCTGTCTAAGGGCAATGTGTGGTGTAAATATTATGCAGAAAATTCGGAGTGTGAAAATTAGGAGAACGTGTGAAGTTAATAAAAGCATTAGTCAGAGGCAGAAGAGGGGTTGTTGAGGTGGTTTGGTCATTTAGAGAGAATGGATCAAAGTAGAATGACATGGAAAGCATATAAATCAATAGGGGAAGGAAAGAGGGGTAGGGGTCGTCCTCGAAAGGGTTGGAAAGAGGGGGTAAAGGAGGTTTTGTGGGCGAGGGGCTTGGACTTCCAGCAAGCGTGCATGAGCGTGTTAGATAGGAGTGAATGGAGACGAATGGTACTTGGGACCTGACGATCTGTTGGAGTGTGAGCAGGGTAATATTTAGTGAAGGGATTCAGGGAAACCGGTTATTTTCATATAGTCGGACTTGAGTCCTGGAAATGGGAAGTACAATGCCTGCACTTTAAAGGAGGGGTTTGGGATGTTGGCAGTTTGGAGGGATATGTTGTGTATCTTTATACGTATATGCTTCTAAACTGTTGTATTCTGGGCACCTCTGCAAAAGCAGTGATAATGTGTGAGTGTGGTGAAAGTGTTGAATGATGATGAAAGTATTTTCTTTTTGGGGATTTTCTTTCTTTTTTGGGTCACCCTGCCTCGGTGGGAGACGGCCGACTTGTTGAAATATATATATATATATATATATATATATATATATATATATATATATATATATATATATATATATATATATATATATATATATATATATATATATATATATATATATATATATATATATATATATATATATATATATATATATATATATATATATATACTGTGTCTATATGTTCGTGCACAGTAACTGCATATGTGTTGCATGTACTCTGTATTACCGTGTAATGTGAATATTTGTGTACTGTATACATGTACGTGTATCATGTGTGGGCGTTCATGTGTTTAACCATATTACTGTAGCTCTTCATTAAGCATTCAACACATGCATTAGCAAAACCTTAACAGCTTGCAGCAGGCACACTTGCAATCCCTGCAACATTTCGACGATACACAGAGGAGCACTCGTGTTTCCTCTGGGACTCCTCTTCAAAGAGGAAGTCCAAACTCACCTATTCCAAGCCAGATCACCGTCTCATTTCTAACACGAGACGATTCTAAATTCTTGCTGTGACAAGGGAGGGACAAGATCTGGAACAATGGCGCTTCCTGTCTACACAAGAATTCAGGACATCGAGTCTATCCCACTACACGAGTCCCAGTTCAGAAATGAGAAACGCTCTCATGGAATCATCCTGTATGGTCATTTCGGAAAGTGCAGTAGCAGAAGCGTCGGAGGGGCCAGACAACGCAAAATTGTGATTCAGCAGCATCAGCAGGCGCTCTCGTAAGTGACAAGACCTCTCGGCTGCTGCTTTGCATCAGAGATCGCTTTGAACCGGCTGCAGATCGTCTAATGGTGGAGTACTGAGCGTGCAAGTAAACCGGTTCACTCTGAGGCTAACTGTACTTTAAGAATCTCTCGTCGTCTCTGAGGCATGGTCTGCATGTGTAAAACCTCTGATCTTCAGTTAGTTTTGTTGAATTGCTTTCAATGCTTCCCTAAAAACAAAAGAATTTTCAGTCAGTTGGGTCTGTAAGTAATCAAATGGAAAAAAAAGGCTTTTCATTGTCATTAGAGTTTAGAAGGCTTATGTCAAGACTTTTACGTAAAACATCACAGCCTTAATAGAGAACCGGATTCACAACTAATAATCTCAGCAGAAGATCGAACCTACACCTACAGCCTAAATAGAGAACGAATCCTCGCTAACAACCTCAACAGAAGATCAAACCAACAAACAATCACAATAAAGGATCGACCCGACAACCAGCAAACCGACAACTATCAAACCATGGTTTAACCAGTCTATCCGTTTTATTCCTTCAAATTCTGGAAAAGCCAGAATTGCCATGAAAAAGGGGGCAAAAATATGTGTATGCCAAATTTTGCCAATATAAATTTTCTCCGCAACATCAGTTTTCCAAATCACGATTATTTTATAAGCGCCCACATTGGACTTTCCAACATATGACCACTCATAATTCCCCCTCCATTATTCAATACTCCAGATTCTTGTAATCGCAATATTCTCCCTTCGACCGAAAATTATCCTTTAAATTTCCAACCATTTCAAAATTTAGTAATTCACTGCACTTCTTAATTTACATCATCTTCGTTTTTCATTTGAAAAATCATTACTTGCTCCTCACCTTTTTTTGTGGGGAAGGGGTGGGTGGAGGGATTTTCTTTTTTTGTTTTCTCCATACGTTGTTCTTTCTTAACTCAATTTGTCTATTCATTCTGTCGCCTCTCTCTCTCTCTCTCTCTCTCTCTCTCTCTCTCTCTCTCTCTCTCTCTCTCTCTCTCTCGTAACTGAAATAATCAAATGCATATACGCGAAATAAAAATTGTAAATGCAGATTATATATATATACATAAACTCTTACAGAACATCCTAACCGACTTAATATATCTTTCTTATTGATGAAAAGTCTTTCCTAGTACAGAAACTATTCATGTAGACTTAAAGTCTTATGTTACTCTTTCTTCTAAACTTGAAGTCTTTCACAGTTTGTAAACCTTTCACGTAAACCGTCTCCCAGACACAAGTGTTTTCACGGGCACCTCGGTGAAGCTTCGAGACACTGGCAAGCACCCAAATGATCGGTAACATTTTAGCGGCCCAGAAAATGCTATGCGATTTGCTCGTGGTACGCCAGGTTAGGTTAGACAAGATTTGCCAGGAGACAGGACAAGTGTTTCCTGACGCGGTTCTTAGTCATATGATGACCCGCCGTTGAAGCTTTTGGTCATCTGACCGAGGCCTTAAGCTATCTTACCGGTCCACCCCTTTAAAAATAATAGTTATTATTACAAGCATTTCATGGTACGTCAGTACTCGATATCTCCTGGTGGTGGACGGCTGAGGACGATAGCAAACTGGGGCGGTGGTGTTATGATGCTTCCATTTGCCTTAATGTAAAAATGACGTCAGCTCAATATATCATTCCTTTTATTCCTCTGGGTTCTTCTGTTGGGCTTCAGGGCCACTGACAGCATACGCCGTATCGAGCCCATATTCCTCTGGGTTCCACTTCGAGGAACTTCGAACATTTTTAGTGCCTGAATTAAAACATGTATGACGAAAGCATTAAATATACCTTTAATTTACTAAAATGATCATGGAGAGGGAAAATTTCTCTTTTGTCAGTGAGGCCTGGTCATGAGCCGGGCCGCAGGGGGCGTTGACCCCCGGAACACCCTCCAGGTATACTCTAAGTATACTTGAGAGAACAACCGCTACTAAAGCGACTTCGCAAGAAATTGTCTTCAGCTTGAGATCTTTCC
>NC_091318.1:23090547-23120547 GCF_038502225.1 Cherax quadricarinatus
CGGTGTTCCTCAGGGGTCAGTGTTGGGCCCGTTATAAGAACATAAGAAAGGAGGACCACTGCAGGAGGCCTGCTGGCCCATACTAGGCAGGTCCTTTACAATTCATCCCACTAACAAAACATTTGCCCAATTTTCAATGCCACCCAAGAAATAAGCTCTGATGTGAAAGTCCCACTCAAATCCAACCCCTCCCACTCATGTACTTATCCAACCTAGATTTGAAACTACCCAAAGTCCCAGCCTCAATAACCCAACTAGGTAGACTGTTCCACTCATCAACTACCCTATTTCCAAACCAATACTTTCCTATGTCCTTTCTAAATCTAAACTTATCTAATTTAAATCCATTACTGCGGGTTCTCTCTTGGAGAGACATCCTCAAGACCTTATTAATATCCCCTTTATTAATACCTATCTTCCACTTATACACTTCGATCAGGTCTCCCCTCATTCTTCGTCTAACAAGTGAATGTAACTTAAGAGTCTTCAATCTTTCTTCATAAGGAAGATTTCTAATGCTATGTATTAATTTAGTCATCCTACGCTGAATATTTTCTAACGAATTTATGTCCATTTTGTAATACGGAGACCAGAACTGAGCTGCATAATCTAGGTGAGGCCTTACTAATGATGTATAAAGCTGCAGTATGACCTCTGGACTTCTGTTGCTTACACTTCTTGATATAAATCCCAGTAATCTATTTGCCTTATTACGTACGCTTAGGCATTGCTGTCTTGGTTTAAGGTTGCTGCTCACCATAACCCCCAAGTCCTTTTCGCAATCTGTATGGCTAAGTTCTACATCATTTAACTTATAAGTACTAGGATTATGGGCACTCCCAAGCTTCAGAACCTTGCATTTATCTACATTGAACTGCATCTGCCACTTTTCTGACCAAGAATGGAGTTTGTTTAAATCCTCCTGAAGTTCCATAACATCTACGTTTGAATCAATTATCCTACCTATCTTTGTGTCATCGGCGAATTTGCTCATATCACTAGTAATTCCCTCATCAAGATCATTGATATATATTATAAACAACAACGGGCCCAAGACTGATCCCTGTGGAACGCCACTTGTTACAGATCCCCACTCGGACTTAACCCCATTTATGGACACTCTCTGCTTCCTGTCAGTGAGCCATGACTCGATCCACGACAGCACTTTTCCCCCAATGCCATGAGCTGCCACTTTCTTTAACAGTCTATGGTGCGGAACTCTATCAAAAGCCTTACTAAAATCTAAGTAAATAATATCAAATTCTTTATTGTGGTCAACAGCCTCAAAAGCTTTACTGAAGAAAGTTAATAAATTAGTTAGACAAGACCGGCCTCTTGTGAATCCATGCTGAGTATCATTAATCAAGCTATGCTTATCGAGATGGCTTCTTATAATCTCAGCTATAATTGACTCTAGTAATTTGCCTACAATTGAGGTCAGGCTTATTGGGCGATAATTTGACGGTAACGACTTGTCCCCTGTTTTAAAAATAGGAATTACATTAGCCATCTTCCACATATCAGACACTACACCTGTTTGAAGAGATAAATTAAAAATATTAGTTAATGGTTCACAGAGTTCCATTTTGCATTCCTTAAGAACCCTTGAAAAAACCTCATCAGGACCCGGCGACTTATTTTGCTTCAGTCTGTCTATCTGCTTCACAACCATCTCACTAGTGACTGTGATGTTACATAATTTATCTTCTTCTAGCCCACTGTAAAAATTAATTACTGGAATATTGTTAGTGTCTTCCTGTGTAAAAACTGAGAGAAAATAATTATTTAAAATCAAGCACATTTCATTGTCTTTGTCAGTAAGGTGCCCATAGTTATTTTTAAGGGGACCTATCTTATCTCTAACTTTTGTTCTATAGACCTGTTGTTCACAATTTACATAAACGACATAGATGAGGGAATAAATAGCGACATAAGCAAATTTGCTGATGACATCAAAATAGGCTGTCTAATTCATTCTAATGAGGACACTAGAGCACTCCAGGATGATTTGAATAGACTGATGCAATGGTCGGAGAAGTGGCAGATGCAGTTTAATATTGACAAATGCAAAGTTTTAAATGCTGGACATGTAAATAACTATGCCACATATAAACTAAATAATGCAGATCTTAATACTACTGATTGCGAAAAGGATTTAGGAGTTCTGGTTAGCAGTAATCTAAAACCAAGAAAACAGTGCATTAGTGTTCGCAATAGAGCTAACAGAATTCTTGGCTTCATATCTAGAAGTATAAATAATAGAAGTCCTCAGGGTGTTCTTCAACTCTATATATCCTTGGTTAGGCCTCATTTAGACTATGCTGCTCAGTTCTGGTCACCGTATTACAGAATGGATATAAATGCTCTGGAAAACGTACAGAGGAGGATGACAAAGATGATCCCATGTATCAGAAATCTTCCCTATGAGGATAGACTGAGGGCCCTGAATCTGCTCTCTCTAGAAAGGCGTAGAATTAGGGGGGATATGATTGAGGTGTATAAATGGAAAACAGGAATAAATAAAGGGGATGTAAATAGCGTGCTGAAAATTTCCAGCCAAGACAGGACTCGCAGCAATGGTTTCAAGTTGGAAAAATTCAGATTCAGGAAGGATATAGGAAAGCACTGGTTTGGTAATAGAGTCGTGGATGAGTGGAACAAACTCCCGAGTATAGTTATTCAGGCTAAAACGTTGTGTTGTTTTAAAAAATAGGTTAGATAAATACATGAGTGGGTGTGAGTTGGACCTGACTAGCTTGTGCTGCTGGATCTGGTGCCGTGCTCCATCCTTGAGTGGAGGTGACCGGACTGGGTGGGTCATTGGGCTAATCCGGGGGGGGTGGATCGTTGGGCTAACCCGGGGGGGACATAGGTCAGTAGGCCTGTTGCAGTGTTCCTTCTTTCTTATGTTCTTATGTGTGTGTACTCACCTACATACTCACCTGTATGTTGTTGCAGGGGTTAAGTAGAAAAAAACCATTACACGGGCGGGGATAGAACCCGAGATCAGAGAGTCCTAAAACTCCAGACCGTCGCGTTAGCCACTGGACCAGCTAGCCACAATAAGATTCGTCCAACTAGGTATATTTCTACACCATAGGAAGGTTAGCATAGGCACCACTGTGACCACAAATGCAAGATTTTACAGACGAATATCCAGCTAGTGTGGCCGTGACGAACTCTAGCTCAAGTCCCCTCAAAGCCGTTAGCATGACTCACGAAATCGTAATGACACGATTGCAAACAAACCATACCACGGGCGGGGATAGAACTCATGTTGTACCGGCCTGCCTCATGGTAAGCGAGAACCACTTGACGCTTTAAACCACAGGACCACTCAACCAGAGTAGGGTTGGGTGGTCCTGTGGTTTAAAGCGTCATGTGGTTCTCGCTTATGAGGCAGGCCAGTACAACATGGGTTCGAATCCGTTGCTAGCGCAGTGTTGTCATTGATCAATACCACTCGTTCGTGGTAACAGATATATATATATATATATATATATATATATATATATATATATATATATATATATATATATATATATATATATATATATATATATATATATATATATATATATATATATATATATATATAAAACACCCACACACAAAGAAGCTGGGTCAGGAGCTGTGAGTCAACGTCCACAACCACAAGTGCACGCAGGTTTGAACCTCCTGTAGTGCTCAGTAATCCCGGAGCTCCGGTTGAGCCCTAATAATCTCCCTGGCTTGGGAGCCCATCACATCGATGAGCTTCACGCAGCTCTGCGTAATTGACAAAAATGGACGAGTCTACCAATTTTAGTTTTAATTCATTTTGCCAGGCATTGGCGGAGACCCAGGCGTCCCGAACTTAATTACTCGACCTTTGAACTTGGCAGTAATAAATTATATCTGAATGAGAGGTTAGGTTTTTGCGCTTGCTTGCGAAGTGACCAGGACTAATATTAATCTTTTAGTATGATAATAATAATAATACTAATACTAATACTAATAATAATAATAATAATAATAATAATCATAATAAAATATTATTATTACTTATTTTGATAATTATTGTTATTATTATTATTACTGTGATTTACAAAAAAATATACGAAACTCATATGATACATTCTGCTTATTAAATCAGTGAAGCAAATATATATTTATTTATACGTCGTGCCGAATAGGTAAAACTTCCGATTTTAGCTTAAATAGCAACGCTCTTCTTGCCGAATAAGGCAAGCAAAAATTGTTCATGCAATAATTTCGCAAAAATCATTCTGAGCCTACGGAAAAAATGTATTTTATTGTGTTTGTTTATTATTAAATTATTGTAAACGTATCTAAAATATATTTAGCTGAATAAGGCTAAATTAAATTGCGCTTGTTGTATAAGGTTTGGTAAGTTTTCTAAGGTTCTTTTGGTACAAAATTATTAATTTTTAAATTAACATATTAGAAAGAATATATCTTTAAATGTATCAGAGAAAATTGTAGAAAGGACTTAATTTTAAATGAGTTCTTGCTAATTGACTAATTTTACCTATTCGGCACGACATAAACAATATGGAGACACAAAGATGATTAGTCTTACATACGTTTCGACATCCAACAAAGGCTTAGTTCAACAGATACACGAGAATGACAAGAAACAAATTTCATTTTGTTTCTACTGAAGAGGACCTCGTTCGGAGATGGAAATAAACAGAGAACTATTCATCCTGTTTCTGTCTCCACGTGGGTTATTGCTTTTCATTGACAAGTGTTCATTACTCTTTGATACACCAGCATCCATGGAATAGCTAACATAAATATTCATTTATTTGCCTCCATTTGTAAGTGTTTCGATTGTCTCCAGAGCTTATGACAGAGTAATTTTATGTATTATCTTACACAGCAGTTGCGCGTGGTAATCTATAATTGATAAATTAGACACATATGCAACTCTTGGGTATCTTTATTGAGGAAACGTTTCGCCACACAGTGGCTTCATCAGTCCATACGAAGGAGAAACTTGAAGAACAGGAGGAGAATGATGTAATCAGTCCCTCAACCTTGAGTCGATGTGTTCAGTCCATCAATCTTGAATAGAATACTATTCTTGAATAGAATAGTATTCTATTCAAGATTGATGGACTGAACACATCGACTCAAGGTTGAAGGACTGATTACCTCATTCTCCTCCTGTTCTTCAAGTTTCTCCTTCGTATGGACTGATGAAGCCACTGTGTGGCGAAACGTTTCCTCAATAAAGATACCCAAGAGTTGCATATGTGTCTAATTTATCAACATGTCGGTTCTCTGAACCATTCATCTACAAATCTATAATTGCTTGAGTGGTATGGTGCAATGAAAACTAACCAGTATTAAATGATGTGGGCACTTTGCTGCAATTACTGGAAATTTTATATCAGTATGTGTATTCTGTTGCCATGTTAACAGGCAATATTGTATAATGTGGGCACTTTGATGTCATACTATCAGGCAATATAACATGGTGTGGGCACTTTGATGTCATGATATCAGGCAATAATAAATAGTGTAAGCATTTTGATGTCATGATATCAGGTAATATTACATGGTGTGGACACTTTGATGTCATGATAACAGGATATTACGAGGTGTGGGTTTTATGATGTCATAACAGGCAAAATTACAAGATAACAGGCAACGTTACAATTTGTAGCCACTTAGACGTAATAACAGGCAATATCTCACGATGTGAACATTTTGATGAAATGGCAACAATGGGCGACTTTGAAGACTTGGTAACAATCTTATTCCAGTAGAGCGTCACTCGGCGTGTTTACACTCACTCTTTTTTTTCCCCACCCTAGTCAACATTCCATTAAAAATCGTTTTGAAGGCCATTTGAGTTACTGATGAAGCTCTCTTCCATGTTGATTACCACCACCAGACTCGTGTTCGGAATAATTATCACACTTGATGGAAGTTTTATATCCCTCTCGCAATGAGTGGCTGGAAACGAAGTGGCTGATTGTCTGCCGGGGAAGAGGCTGCTTTTCATGCAGTCCATTATCCACATTTTCAATCATTCTTGGGAAAATGCACTTTCCAAACATGAGAAGCCCGTTTATTTCTTCTTGTCGGGTAAATTTGCAGTGACGTAGGTTAATATACACCGATTTAACCTAAACGAATATAACAAGTATTACAAATTATTGAAATATTTCGAGCGAGTAGAAATGTCCGAAGGGTAATTCGTTAAATTATGTACGCTCTAAATGAAGAGCAGGTTGTGGGTCCAAGAGCAAACAAAGGAAACATTAATTATGACAACGTTTCGCTCTATGCAGAGTTTTATTAAGCAATTATGGACTGATAAAGCTCTACGCACTAAAAGCTTACTTTGCAATTTGTCTTTTCTTCAGTATTCTGACTGTATTGAGGCAGATGTTAAATCTAGTACATATACGAGGCGCAAAAGTCTGTCTATAGGGTACTGGGAAGAGTTGGCACGGACAGATAGACAGACTTGGTTAAGTATAGATAGGCAGGCTCATGATCGAGCAGACGCGTGGACGGGAAGGCTTCCCAACGTTCGGACTTCAAAGACACACGGACGGGTAAGACCTTCGATGGTACAGACGCATGATAAGTCTTTTGAAAGGGCACACTTAGAGACACATAAAGGAAAATAATTTCCAAAGGACAAACTTACAGATACAAGGACAGACAGACGCTTGTTCATACTGATAATGACGAGCGATACTTGAATTCACACACGCAGACCCCTCAAGGGAGGAGGTTCCTTGATGCTGGTGAAGGGCTCTTGATTTAGGGAATCGGATCTGTGCTCCGGTTCCCTTAATTGAGCCTGAATACTTTCCATCCCCCCCACATGCGCTGTATAATCCTACGGGTTTAGCGCTTCCCTGTGATTATAAAAATACAAATAATAATAACTCGCAGACAGTAGGAGCGCATCACATCCTTCAAAGCAAATTAACTCAGTAGCTGACGTATTACAAAAAATTCAATTACATGATACTTAAAATAAAATAATTTTTTTTTAGCTCATCACAGAACTTATTAGCCGTTTCTGACAGGACATCGGAGTCAATCAGTATCCATTAATTGTGTAATATTCAATACCTATAAAAACAGAATTGAACGCGTTTAGTATAAATAGTAAATCTAACTAATTAGTCACCCTTTACTCACACACACACACCCCGAGCTGAGTATCGACCCCTGCAACCACAAATAGGTGAGTACACACACACACACACACGCACACACACACACACACACACACACACACACACACACACACACACACACACACACATATATATATATATATATATATATATATATATATATATATATATATATATATATATATATACATTTGGGTTATACAAGCAGACTGGTGTACGTCCAGAGTCCGGAGTCTGGAGTCTAGAGTCAGGAGTCTGGAGTCTGGAGTCAGGAGTCTGGAGTCTGGAGTCTGGAATCCGGAGTCTGGAGTCCGCTAATCTAAAACAAGTCCTCACCAATTTGTCATAAGAGAGAAGTTAGTTTAATATGTTTATTATGCACCCCATACCCATCCTGTGGGCGGTAGTCAAAAGATTACAGAGGTACATAATTGGTCCAGGGACTGGACTCCAAAGTTTTGATAGCTGAGCAAGTTACAGAGGTAATGAATTCACAATTTACAAAGGTAATGAACTCACAAATTACAAAGGTAATGAACTCCGGGTAGGTCTAGTCACAATCATGACAAGTTACAAAGGTATTTACAGATTACAGAGGTACGTAATGGATCCAGGGACTGGGCCCCAAAGTTTGGATGGCTGAACTAGGTACAAGGTAATGAACTCACAAGTTACAAAGGTAATGCATACTGTAAGAATGGTTACTTACGTTTATACATGGCAACAATCATGAACAAATTATAGTGTAATGAGCAATTCACACTTCCACACCCGGTCACAACTGTAATGAGTTATTGGTGCAAATATTGATTGTTGAGTCACACACACACACACACACACACACACACACACACACACACACACATATACAAATTCACACACGAACATTTTTGTTCATGTTACCGACAGCTTCAAGGAACAAGGATGCGGAGAAACTGATGCCTGGAAAGGGTTCTTCATTCATGGAATTGACGCTACCATTTCTTTCCGTGGATCAAAATCTGATTACCTTCCATTCCACAGGAATTGTATGACCCCGATATTTACTATCTTAATGAGATGTAACTTGACTTAAGGCAATGCCACCTTAGTTGACGTACGAAAGTAGGAATTAAGTTGATTTAATGCAGCCAGTGCCAATTTTATAGAACCACTGAAGGCACTTGACTCTCATTATGACTATCATGAACCTTTAAGAAGCCAGGCGAAGATATTGCAAGATCAAAGTAATGAATTAATGAGTCTTCTGCAGTCTGTCCCTCATTAACCTAGTCCTACAAGATAAACCTGATCAAACAATAAAAGAATTTCAAAGAAGTTGACTGTAACTTGGCCGTCTTCTTCAAACATCAGAAATAATATTTGAAGAAAAAGTGAAATAATGTTTTCCAATATTTCTAAAGTTTAATTGACCTAATTATTATTATTATTATTATTATATTTATGGAGAAATGCTGAACTCGTAAGCCTGAATGGGAATGGGACGGGAGGTAATCAGGTTTGAGGTGAGGAAGGGCAGAGAAGCACCAGTCATTTCCTTGGAGCAAGAATCCTTCAGAATCATCAAAGCATCTCCTGACCCCTCATGAAAAAAAATGAATCTATAACTATAATAAATATAAACATTGAGAAGCACAACTCAAGAAAAGCCTGCAATGTAAATCTTTTGATATCTGAACAAAGTTATCAGGCCTAAGTTCAGTTACTATGTTGGTGAATAAGATGCAATTGCAACACGAGTATCTTTAACTTTCACCTGTGTCTTATGCATCAACTTTTCGGTACTGCATACCATCAGTAACCTGTTTACTCTGTTTAGTTCTTCACTCATTCAGAACCTACATATTACATTCAGAAAAATCTGCTGAGCACCCACGAGGCAATAATAAAAACCTTTATTTCTAGGTACCTTAAAAAATGGTTATAACTGACCATAATTTTTAAAGGGGTGGACCGGTAAACAGTGGAAGGCCTCGGTCATATGTCCAAAAGCTCAAACGGCGGGTCATCATCTGACTAAGACCTGCGTCAAGAAGCACTTGTCCTATTTCCTGACGAACCTAACCTAACCTAAGGTACCTTATAATTATAAATCGGATAGAGATTAAAAAATAATCCTAAATTTGCCTGTAACAAATGAAGCGTATTAGTCTAAGACTCTAAGAGATTACATGGAAAAATGTATCCAAGTGTAATAGGAAACTTCTTTAAGGCCTCTGGTTCCTATGTATCCGCATACTGTATCTTTATCTTCCTCGTGATATATGTAAGTTACAAAATAAGCTACTCGCCCCGGTGGCAGAATTCAACATTTATCATAATCTCTGTAAATGGGTTTTCAAAAATGCAAAATTCATTTCTCAGAATACAAAATAAAATTTCTTGATAAATTCATATTATGCAAAGCATTTGGAACAGACGAAATGCTAGAACCTCATACTACTATTAATATAATATAAATTAGAAGAGAAAATTCTGCATATTAACAAGAAACCAGTGGTAATATGTCGCGGTTTTTATGCATATGTAAATAATTTTCATTCGTTTCATTAATTTCTGCATTCATTTAAAACGCTGACAGTAATGAAGGGGATGGTATCGTTCACATGATGCAGTACTGGCGGTCGAGTAAAAAATTCAAACCAGCAGGAAATTATTACGACAGAGCACACAATTTCTGCAGCAAAATTCATAACAATATGTCAGGGTGTTTAAGAGCACAGTGGTGGTCGCTCCTGCATATAAAGATGGCCACAAACGGACTGGAAGCATCGAATAGGCTTGTAACTCAGAGCTCCGCGCACCCGCTCAGGAAAGCCAGAGCTAAGGCGATCTGATCAAGAAGCTGCGAGGTGATGAATGGTGGGGGTAGTGATGTGTGGTTGGATGATCACGGTGTAGGTGGAGCTGGAAGTGGTAGTAGTGGAGATGAACGTTTTGGTTGTGTGACGATGTCTCTGATGGTAGGGAAGAGTGATGATAGTTAGGGTGGTAATGGGAGAGCATGGAAATTTTTTAACGAGGAATTGTGAGGTGCTGATAGCAAAGGCAATGCTGGTGGTGATGTTAGAGGGGTACGGTTATAGTGGTGAGGATGGTAAGTTTGATGGTGATAGAAGCGATGATGGTGGTAATGAGCTGGGTTATGTGGCGGTTTTGATAAGTATGATGATGGTGATAATAGAGGCTAGACGGTCAAGTACAATAATAAAACAGATGAAGAAACGTCATCCATTAAGGCATGGCAATCTCGTCATTATCAGATTCCTAAAAGGAATAACAATAGCATTTAACTACAATTTTACATGAAACCTTAAACAAAAAAACTAATATTTATGATAGATAACATACGATAAAAGGGCTAGGATCAAAACGAAAAAAAATGTTAGTTTTATATTCAGCGTTGCACCATAATGTTTAACAAATTTAAGAAGTAGCATCTCAATATTATATATATATTTATATATATGTATATATATATATATATATATATATATATATATATATATATATATATATATATATGCAAACAATCGCAGACAGGGATGGAAATCTTTAGCTCAAGTACTTTCACACCTCTCAGTGCGTCATCAGGAACTATGCAATGTTGCAAGGTAGCAACTGAAACAGGGAAAGTAGCACAGTGCAGGTCTGTTACTAGCCGCAGCTTCTCTCAGAATGTGGGCCAACGGTCGGTGCTACCCCTGCATCACCACTACCTCCCCCCCCATATGAGGTAAGAGGGTTTTTGAGATGTCAAGTATTATGAAATTAGAAGATATAATAGCCAGTCCCAAGCTTTTCATAGCCGCCTCTCTTATATTTTACATATATGCCCGACACTCAAAAGGAAGCATAGGTACATATATTATCCTGAGACAAACTATTCCAGGGGAGCTCGATCAGTCATTATGGATGGCAGTGATAGGACAACATTATCATCTTTGTTGCTATGATTAGCAGCTGTGAGAGCCTGGTCATTTTATGGTGAAAAAGAATATTTGCTTCTTTTGCACAATGCAGCTCCCATAACACCTCCCAACACCACCCTCAACACCTCCCAACACCTGCCAGCACCACTCTCAACACCTCTCAACACCCTCAACACTTCCCAACACCACCCTCAGCACCTCCCGTCACTCACTGTCCACCAATCACTCTCCCTCGATTATATTTCCTGGGACTGAATTTTTCTTCACTACTTTCAACATTTTTTAACTTGCAGAGATTTTTTTCTGGTTTCAATTTCGAGAGCTAGGCACACTCGCGCCCCCTACCCCCTTCCCCTCCAGGCAATAGTTACACCAGTTGTTTTACTTTTTTTTGTGCAACGTAAATCATTTACAGTATCAAGTAAATATATATATATATATATATATATATATATATATATATATATATATATATATATATATATATATATATATATATATATATATATATATATATATATATATAATATATATATATATATATATATATATATATATATATATATATATATATATATATATATATATATATATATATATATATATATATACTGGAACCTCGGTACTCGAACTTAATTCATTCCAGAAGTCTCCTTTACCCCCTCCAACCTTTCATAGGAAGACCCAAACCCCGCATTCCTTCCACTACGGATTTATACGCCTTCCAAGGCATTCTATTTTCCTGCATCCTCGCTAAATATCCCAACCGCCTCAACAACCCCTCTCTGCCCTCTGAGTAATGCATTTAAAACCCTGCATCTCCTCCTGATCTCCAAGCTACTGATTCTCTGCATTATATTCATACTGCAAATTGGCCTTAGACACATCTCCACTGCCTCCAGCCTTCTCCTTGTTGCAACATTCACCACCCATGCCTTACACCCATATAAGAGCGTTGATACCACTATGCTCTCATACACTCCCCACTTTGCTTCCATGGATAATATTCTTTGTCTCTACAGACTCCTCAGTGCTACACTCACCTTTTTCACCTGATCAGTTCTATGATTCACCTCGTCTTTCATAAACCCATCTGCTGACATGTTCACTCCCAAATACCTGCATGCATTCACTTCCTCCATATTCTCTCCCTCCAATACAACGTAAGAGAGAATGAAGTACAGTTCAAAAGAGAGAATGAAATACACCTCAAGAGAGGAAATACACCTCAATAGAGGGAAGTACATCTCAAGAAAGAGGTACACAAACAAGAGAGAAGGGAATACAGACTCAGTTACTTAACCGTAAGTATCCCCAGCTGCCGTGAAAATAAACAGGTCATAAAGAAACTAGTAATCAACGGAATGGCGTAAGGGCATCATAATTCTCTAGATTTTATTAACTTGGTCTAGGAGGTGAACTTAGCATAATGAGTCTCGTCCGAACCAACGCTATTATGTCTACACTAGAAGAAGTGCCATTATCGTAAAATTAATAAGGGCAATTGGAACATTAAAACACAAGTCGCAAAAGTAAAAGCTAGCTAGGGATTCCCAGAAGCTATAATGTTCATTACCTTCGGGGTTATGAGCTAGTACCTCTTGAGGTGAGGAAGATTTTCAGAGTTGACCTCAACACTATATTCATCATTCTCTCATTAAATACGATGTATTTGTTCTCTTCATCCCATTCATCTTATTATTATTATAATCAAAAAGAAGCGCTAAGCCACAAGGGCTATACAGCGATCCCATTCATCATTTTCCATTATGTCTCCTAGCTGTTACAACACTACGTGTTTGCTAGTAGTGAATACAAGTCACGATACCATGGCTGTAGGAGCGAATACAAGTCGCAATACCATGGCTGGAACAATTTACAGCTAACCCACAATACCGTGACTGGAATTAAGAGCTACTGTTTCATGCAGAGTATGTAATCTTTATTCAGAGCATGTTAACACACAGGCTGCCTCACAAACCAGCAAACCAGATGCTATGGGTCTGACGATCGGGGCCCCATCGTCAGATCACTATCTAGGTTCAGCCAATTATTATTATTATAATCAAGGGGGAAGCGCTAAACCCGGAGGATTATACAGCGCCTGGGGGGGATGTGGAAGGCATTCAGGCTTAATTCGGGGAACTGGAGTACAGATCAAATTCCCTAAATCAAGAGCCCCTCACCAACATCAAGGAACCTTCCTTGAGGGGTTTCAGCCAATGAAAAGGTGGATCTGGCAATTGTGAAGGTGACGTGGTTACCACTCACGTTATCACCCTTGTTATTTCCATTAGAGAGCTGGTTGAAGCACGGTGGTCTGCATTCCATGGGCTTCAATTGCCTTGATTACTGTGGAGTGCACTAATACCTATTGCTGTACATAGTGTAGTGTACATACTTTTGTTTATACTTAAAGGATAATATAATTCAAAGCTTTGTGTATTTAATTTTCTCCCTTTACATCCAGGTTAACAGGCCTTTGAGTACCTGAGTTGTAATAAGGAACCTCCCCTACGAGGCCTTCTTGCCTAGCAGTGAAATATATTCATGGGGGGTGGGGTGAGTAGGTTAAACTCACAGTAATCAAACAGCACCTGCTAAAACTGGAGGCTATCAGGTTCGATCCAAGAAAGGTCAGGTGCAATTTCTTGAATCGAAGTTACCATTACCAGCGTCGAAGAAGCTTCCCATGGAAACCTGGCAGTAAATCGATACTTGGGATATTTAACTGTTGTGTCCCATACTAAGAGAAGTTACGCAAATTTTTAAGTGGCATCGTTTCAATGTAGTCGTGGTTAATGTAAATCGTTTTATGTAGGGTAAAGCGCCAAACCTGTTGAAGGCATACAATACCGTGGGACTGGGAGACAATCAGGTTCGATAGAAGCGAAGCAAGTACCAATAAGATGTAAAAGGTAGGAGAGGGGTGTAAGGATGTGTGACAGGAAGTTGGAGGCAAGTGTAAAATTTACAAGTTGGTACAACTGGTCAGTGTTAAAAAAAAAAATGTCTGCGTTAAATGTGGAACTTGGAGTGAGGTCAATATGCTGGGACGATCGAGACGTCGGAAGTGATACTGAGTCATCATCTCATCGGTACTGTACAGCAGTGAGTATAGTTTTATGACACAACACCATGTAACCTTGGTACAGTGGATATCTACTTCACCTTATAGGACTGACCTACTTCCATTAATTGGCCCCACCCACAAGTGACAATGTCTTCAACTGCTGCACCTCTCCTCTAACTCCAGTATACAGGTCTCCATTCTCATGTCTCTAAATTAAATTGAAAAATATATATATATATATATTCCAGGTGTTGCACACTTGTCAAATAATCATTAGTACAGAAGACATAAAATTATAAATGGTGAAATAACAAATATATAATTAACTCAATGCATGTGAGGAACTCCTGATCCAAGGAATTGGAGCTTCATTGGGATCGAGACTAATTGCCTGCAAATCCCTTTGTACTATAAGACTGGAGTTTAGTTGTTTCCTTGTGATTAATGAAAAAAGTGAAACAACCAGTTAGCAACATGTGTCAACCTAACTAAAAGCAGTGGTAGATGCATGTACTACCACTAGACTGCACTACTTGAGAACATTTCACAAACTTCTCTCACTGAAAATAGATCATTTACATTATCGTATCACTGAATCAATAATGTAAATAACTGTTGCATGTTGGCCATGAAATAGAATTGTATTATTCAAGCAGGTGCTTAACAATAAAATATTAAGAAATTATAACAATGCTATTTCATGTTCACTGGCCCACCGCGGTGAGGTCTGCAACAAACGGGCCAGACCAGGGTGACTCGTACAAAGGCAATGCCTTCATTCATGGAACCCTAAACCATGAACCAAACAAGAAAAACTAATTACTTGTTTGAGTACTTCGGTATTTTTAGTGGCAGCAAGCTACCACTAAAAATGGATATTTTTAGTGGCAGCGAGGCTGCCACTAAAAATGGGTGGGTTTACATTTTTAGTGACAGCAAGCTGCCACTAAAAATGGGTGGGTATTTTTAGTGGTAGCAAGCTACCACTAAAAATGTTATTTTTAGTGGTAGCAAGTTACCACTAAAAATGTTATTTTTAGTGGCAGCAAGCTACCACTAAAAATGATTCATCAACAGCAAGTTCCTCTGATTCAGTGTTTTTAATGGAAGCTAGGCTGCCAATAAAAACCAATTATCAAAAGCAAGCTGATGATGAGAGAAGAAAGAAGAAAAGAGATGTCAAGTGGACATAATCCACTGAGTTTGTTCACTATATGGCTATGTGAACAAGAGTCCACTGCCTGAAACTGTTATGATCCAATGAGTGGAAATATGAAGCAAGTAATTTGCTTTAGTTTTATATGTATTTTTAAAGCCATTTTAATGACTGAACCTTCGAGAGGTTCCTAGGTGCTGATAAGCGGCTCTTAGTTAAACCTATCTTCACCTCTTTGGATCAAACCTGATTGCTCCCGTTTCCTTAAGCGCTGTATAATTCCTATGGGTTTAGTACTTCCATAAAAATATTTTAATAACTTGGGTTAATATTAAGTGTACTCCACTAAATGCCGTTCTTTAAAGGAACTACTACTATTTTCGAAGACTGAGCAGAACCCTAGACAGAGTCCAACTTTTTGCATTTTCAAAGTACAAAGATGTAAGTTGAAGGCTTAAGGATTGTACATCATTGGACAACTACCAAATCCAAGTTGTACAACTGTCAGTGATAAAATGTCTGCGTTAAATGAACTTGTAGTAACTTTCGCACCATCGAGACGTCGGAAGTGATCAGTCTCATCTCTAGTACTTTTTTAAAAAACGGCGTCTTTTATTACACATGAATAGAGGGATCTCCCACCTAATAGCTGCTGAGTCCATAATAGTTCAAGTATATTCTTACAACATCTCATCTCTCACTAGTCAGCTCGGGCTCCATTCTCAGTCTCAATTAAATTGAAAAATTTATATATATTCAGTACTTGCCACACTTAACAATCGTAGTACAGAAGACTAATTGATCATCTCAGTATTACCACGCATAAACTCTGATTGAGGAATCCTTAAGAATCGGACTTCATTCGGTCGAACTAATTCCACAATTTGTACACTCAAGACCTATTTTAGTTTTTCCTTGTGATTAAGTCCATAAATATTAAACCAGTAACCCACTTTCCATTCCAACTACAAAGTTTTATGCATATATACCACTGCACTGCCTATTCATGACTTCCTCTTCCTTACTGAAAATAAACGTTCATTTCATTAAGTGTTGTACATTATTCTTAAAATAACCTTTTGGCACATGAAAGTTTTGCCCATTATTCAGATGTACACCAATTTTTTATCAGTTCACGTCACTCTGTTAACTCCACCCAAATCACAAAGCACTCACATACCGCTATAGGGAATATGTCTCTGAAAATATTCCACTTCCATCCTCTCACCAAATTTAACCAAGCAATGAAAACCTAATTGTTGTTAATATTAATAATTTCTTTGCTCCATGATAATTGTCAATGTCCAAACACCCTACGCTTTCCCTCAAATTTTGAGTTTACATTTTATGACGATGCCTTCTCAAAATGGTGGACATTCATTTTCTCCAACTAATGTTGACTATACTCCAGCAATACCTCAAACCTCATCACATGCAGTTCCTCGATGGGTAATGGACTCCATCTCCCTAACCCATATCAAGTGCTCACTTCGTCTTAATCGACAACGCTGAAAGAGTCATCAAAGTGGAAAACACTGATTTTTCCATATTCTGCTATTAAGGGACACAGTCCTGCTGAACTTCTACTACGTCCAACAGTTGAAATATGACATTCAATCTTATATTTGTATACTATTTTTAAACATTTTATGACTGCACTTCAGAGTGTCAGATTGCTACCCACCGTTCTTCTTACTATCTTCATGTTACAAACCTATTCTTTTCATCCTCGCTGTATAATTCCTAGTTCTGAGTACTTTCCATCATACTCAAATACTTTAGAAGACATAGCTCTATGTATCCAATGCCGTCCACAAACTACTACTTCTATGCAAAGACCTATGCTACACCTATAAAGAGTCAACTTCCATATTGCTTGAAACCTTTTTTCCTCATGTATAACTGTGCTCCATATCCTATGCACACGCACCTTCTTGCCCTTTCTAAGTGTAAATGTGAGTGGAGTACCCATTTTCAAGAAAGAGTAATCCATTCAATTGAAAGGAAAAGACGTTTCCTCTTAGTAGGACTCAGTGTCCAAAATTTCACAATACTTTGCCCATTTTGATGGTACAATATTAACAAAGTCAACTCCTCGTTGCCAATGCCATTTATTGTTCCACAGGCGGAATGACAATCCACGATGAATACCTATCTCAAATTCTATGGTTACTAGATCAACAGCACTCTGCGGCCTACTACCAAGTTAGACTAGTCTGAAAACTTACATTAATTATCTGTCATTTTCACAACTACCCATTGTATTCAATACGCTCCATGGTATTTGTTCATCTCAAAATCACAAACCATGCTTTCCAATCCTTTCTAATTTTCCCAACTATCCTTCTTAAAACCTTGCTCTTCCATTCCTCAATTGCTGTAGACCTCTGGGTTCGCGCCCTAAGCCTTCAATCTTATACCTACAGCCTCTCTACGTCATTAAATTTTTATTACGAATCAATCTCTTCGCCATACTCTAACACGTCTTCAGTCACACCGTTTTAATTTACTTCGATATCACCAATACATAATCTCCTTCTTCTCAGTCGCATGCTTTGAACCCAACGCCCAAGTCGCTGCAACTTTTCTCAGACTTAATACAACTTCCAGTTTATAAGTAGTTATACAAAACTCCTTGACTCTCACAGCATTCTGTTACAGCAAAAACTACAACTTTTCAAGAATTTTCTTTAAGATCCTCACCACACCTCGATAACACTATAACTGAATTATACACCTCAGCATCCTATTTTACCTTTGCTTCAGTATCGCAAAAATTATAATGTGAGTAACCTCACTTTCTAAATTCTACACTACAATTTTCGCATTCCACAGTTTCTTCAAGCATTTTCCCTGCCAGCCTCTAGTGCTGTATATTACCACTGCATGATTCATAATTAAAAGGTGTTCGGAGTTGTTCTCCAAATGTTAATTTGAATATTTAAACTATTTTCGCTACCTTGATTAATGAATTCAACCTTATTTTCTCAATCATTTGTTCCCAATTAACCAAATTAATCTGAAAATATTTCATACTCTGCAAATCTTAAGATTTGCTATGACTAATTTCATTTAATATTAAACCTCTCAGCTGCAAAATTACAGCCTAAGACTGAAACAACATTTAAGTGTTGTATAATTATAACAAACACTTATCTCTATTAAAGCTGATCCACAGAATCAAGCATACACGCATGAAAAAAGGTTCTCTTAATAAGTATGAATTTCTATAATACTAAGCGAAAAAAATTCCCAAATCAGATTATTAGTTACATCATATCAGCATAAATGGACTACACCGAAAAACTGGATATCTCACTACTTAGCTCATTTATTTTCTTAATAATGGGAAAATCACATGCGTATACTAGAATCGAACTCTATAAAGGCTTAACTTCAAGTCTTTAGTCTGACAAAGAAAATGGTTCAGGCTGAAAGAGAAAGTTACTTAAAATGATTGCTGAATTAAAACTGTTAACTTGCAAGAAATATTATCTAAAGCAATCACTTAGGCAAATACAGCATCGAAATAATAAGTGAAAGAAATTAATAACATTCAATAAGCCTGTTACTAAATGCAAGATTGCTTCACTCGACTCTCTTTGGTAAATAGCTCTTGTTCTTCATTTTTCTTCATTCCATCGGGAAGTCTACAAAATTTCTGTAAACTGTCTCCCATACGAAATATTTAAGCACACTGCTCTCAGTATCCATCCCCACATCTTCCTCGATACAAGAAGAAATCTTTATAAACTGTGTTAAATGATGGATGTCAGGGTGACAAGAACGATATGCTATGTTGTGAAAGAGCTGATGTCCTGCCCTTTACCTCAGATTCTAGGTTCATTTCAGTGAGACATAATGGATATTCAAATGGAACAGAGACAGTTCCAAGGCTAAGTCTCTTCGATGCAAATTATGGAAGCAAAAGAGATTAATTAAGAATTTGGTAGATTAATAAAGTATCCATTTGCACTCCATGATATGCTCTCCAGAAGAGCGGAAGCAGAGACAGCAATTTTTGCAGATTCTTGGTTAAGTTGAGGCTTTAATCTGGATATATCACTGTAAAGCCTGAATGAAAGTAGAACTTTCTGATATTTAGGTACATTACCCAGGTTAATAGGCTAAGCCACTTCCTTGTTGAATTATAGAAAGGGTTAGTTGTAAGCTATACAATTTTACACAATTAAAACTTCTTTCCCCAATGATAGGCGAATGCTAGTTGTATGTACGCATTCACTAATGTCAATCTATATACCTTAGCAGCCTTTCTACTAAGAGGCCACAGATTTTATCAGATCACTTTCTAGTTGTAGTACACTGATAAACGGTAATGGATACAATATTCATTTAAGCATTCAAAGGAATAGGTTTATAATCTTTAGGCGTTTCAGTCTAGCTTAAACACATTGCCGTATGGCAATGAGAGCCATACATTCTAAGGATGGTAGTTAACAAATGTTTGTTATAGATTTCTCAATTTAATTATGCCAATGTGCAGGAGGGAAGGTCAATTTAAGATTTTGTAAAGATAGTAGAACAGACAAACCTCAGTAACAGCCTATAAGCATATAATTGAATGATGCAATGGATAGTAATGCGAGAAAGAGAGTTAGAAGTGGTGAGCAAATTAAAAAAAAGTCGATTAAATGTATGCACAAAGTTCGAATATAAAAGTTTTTGGATTAAGCAATCCAAGAATATTTTTGCTCATGGCATTTGGTCAAAAAAGAGAGGAGAGTTATAAAGTGGTTATGAGATGTCTGAAAACGTAATTATTTTGAAATGTAATTATTATGAAGTAATTGTGAAAGCTGTATTTTCTGAATATGTCAAGGAATAACAATTCTGCTAGTAAAGTTATCATAGACGAATGTGGGGAATGTTGGTCATAGGCAAAATAGGTTGAAATGAGCGATTGATGGGATAAAGATACGAAAAAAAGAGGTGGGAAAGTTTTGGAGGTGGTAATGCTGTTAAAAAAACTTGCTGGAGGTAAGACTAGATTGCAGAGCATGCATAGTTCTTGTATAAGGCAAAGGATAAAAGAAGTGCAAAATTATAGGGAATCTGTTGAGTTAATCTGAAAGGAATGGTAGAGTTGATAAAAAATTACCAGATTATTTAAGGTTGTAGAATAGCATTAATAAAAAGTGGTTACACCAGAAAAAGGGGGGGAACCAAGATTTACTTGAAAAATATAACATTTTAATAAACTATTAAGAGGTTTCTATTAGTATTCAGAGATTTAGTAAAAAGGCTAGAAGGATGTGTTAGGCGGCAATGGCAGAATGTTGCGTAAAGAAAATGTTAGCTGAAAGCTGATTGGAAAGTATTAACTGGATTAACGAAAGAAAATGAGTTATCGGGAAAGAGAAATTTTTGGCTGAAAGAGCGCTAGTCAAAGATGTAAATTCAGCTGTTGTTTAAATTTTAGATGGGGTAAGAAAGTAATTAGCGAGGGAATGGATTAAGGCTGGAGAAAAAAAAGATTACACAATAAAGGGATGTTGAAGCTAAGCTTTGAGTGTGCTCTTGGGAGAAAAGTTATTGCAGAGATGGGATGAATTTGTAGGGTAAAAGAAAATTAAAGTGAATACAGGAAGTGAAGGTTGTGGGTAAAGATAAGGAGACGGTTGGATGAAGTGAATATCGTTTGAGGGCAGTGGGGGTGAAATTTTAGATATTTGGGAGTGAGATTGAAGGTGGGCTTAAAGAGAGGTGATCTAGAAGGAGGGAAAAGAGTGTGTTGGTGTTTAGTCTTTGGAGAAAAAATGGATCAAAGAGGAATGAATGGAGATATTTAACCAACGCTTTAAGGGTGGGAGGGGTGTCCTCGAATGTTGGAGGAGGGAAGGGAGGCTTTGTGGGCATGTTTTGGAGGGCAATGCGGGTGAGTTTTGATAGAGGAATGGTGAAGTGAGGTGGGATTACCAATCTGTTGCGAGGGCGCAGGGAATGATTTGTGAGGGATTCGAAAGCGGTATTTGAGTGAAACTTGAAGTCTTCAAAGAGGTCATCAGTACTGTAAAGGAGGGTTGTGGGATTGGCAGTTTGGAGGAAGTTGGAGGAGTATAATGTATGCTTCTAGGAGGTTGTTCTAGCAGGCTGCTTGAAGCGTGTTTAATGGAGTGTGGTGAAAATGTTTAATATATGAAATTTTCTTGTTGGGATTTTCTTTTTGGGTCGGACCGGCAGGCCGGACTTGAGTCCTGGAAGAAAAAACAAAGTGCCTGACTGTAAGGAGGGGTAAAGTATTTAAAAACTGTAGAAATGATCTTCTGGCAAGAAGTAAACAATGCGGATATTGAAGTCATGGCCAACTGCCTTGGAATCGCTAAAAAAAAAAAAAAATTTAGCTGAATGGGAAAAATTTCATTTGCAAAAGAAATGAGTATTATTAACATATCAATGTTTTATATTAAATTAAATATTTGATATAGGAAAAATTAAAAATTTTAAAATACATTTATTATTGTAAAACTAAACTTCAATTTTGCAAATTGAAAACAATTATTTTTAACATTAATAATTTTTAAAAAATATTTATGATACGGAAATTAAATTAAATAATTTATTAAAGTAATCAAAATAAGTTAAGACAATCAATTTGTACAAAATTAAGTTTAACAATAAATTATTGGTAGACATTGACAAAGAATGGCGACTGAATTAGGTGAAGGTCGAAATAAATTAACAGTTAATCATGTTTAAATTATGCTACAATGGTTATGCGGAAGGAAATGATGGCGACGTAGACCTAGGGTGTGTGACCGTTGCACCAAGTCATAGCTTTGCTTCACCATTGCTGGCACTTAAAGGTGAAATGCGTTATTACTTAAATGTAAGCCGTTCATCGCGTACAGATCTGGCAGGACAATGACAATGTCGTAGGTACATAATGAAAATCTAAATTTTTAAAGAATCAAAGCGTTCTCGCGTACGGATCCAAGAGACCGAATTTTACGTCTTGAAAGATGGCGAAGACAAATATGAAAAAAAATAAAGACATTTACAACTTTTTGTTAGTCACATATAAGTTGTTCTAAAACTTAAATCTGAGGAAAACAAAGCTGTTTGTAAAGAAAATGTAAACATTAAATGGGTTTTATGCTTTTGATAATTGTAATGATTTTCTAAATACTTAAAATCAAAAATCACAAAATTTTGTAATATACAACCTATAACTTGATTATTATTATAATCAAAATATAAATATTACATATACAATTTAATAGCAAATCTTGTTTAACACGTACTTAATTTGGCTACTTTGCTTATAGTCAAAATATATACTTTAGACAATTTAACCCGCAATCTGTTGGATGCGACTTTCTTGGGCCAACTTTTTGCACGCACATTATATTTGTTTTTCGGGCCAACTGTTGCTGCGCAATACATTCCTGTTTGGAGCCAACTTATTTTGCAACATCATTTCTTTCTGGGGCCAACTGTTACTTGCGTGCAATATTTTACCTCTTGTTGGCGCCAATAATATTGCAACATACATTAAACCCGTCAGGCGAACTTTTCTTGGTTGCGATATTACCTTAGGGCACCAAATCAGGAAAATGGAAACCCAAATTTCAATTAACTGTAGAAAGTCAAGCCAATGGGCAAAATGCCAGTCCCAAAGCCAATGGTTCAAAATAAAAATAGCCTAACCCGGAAAAGCCAGCTATATATATATATATATATATATATATATATATATATATATATATATATATATATATATATATATATATATATATATGTATAGTATATATATAAAAATACCATGACATAGTTGTAGTATATACCATCACATTCCATTATAATCAAAATGAAGCGCTAAGCCACAAGGGCCATACAGCGCTGCTCATCACATTCCAGCACTACTATAAATACCATCATATTCAAATGTCACGTGCTAGTATATATACCATATTAAAGCAATAGTATATATACCGTCACTTAAAAGAATCCATATATCTCTGAATTTTCGTATATTTCTTGCATGTTTACCTCTGCAATTATAACTACAGTGTATAGACTACATTCTTAAAGTACTTAAAAGTGACAATGACCAGATATTTAAGAGAAATTTAGGAAAAATGCCTACCGCAGTAGCAGGAACCCTTCTTCCACGATCTTCTGGGAGCTAGTGGGGGAGGATGGCGCTCCCGCGCTGCTCAACCTCCCAAAATTGTGACGTCAGAGATTTTTAGCACTCTGATTAGTTGATCCATAGCAGCAGTTTGATTCCTCATTGGCTGGTTGATGGGGGTACCAGGACGAGTTAGATTTAGTCACGTTATAAAGAAGGCAAGGTTTTAATTGGCTAAATATTCGCGCTAAAAGAAATAAATGAATTCTGATTAGTAGCGGCACAAGTGATACAAACTTATCAGTTATTAACGAAGAAAGTGATAGCCCACTATGCTAATCTTTTAGTTTAAACAATATACAAATATTCCCCCAAAAATCTCCATGAATATGTATTTATTCAGGGATTAGCAAAGCATATATTGAAATCTAAAACGTTATATCATCATTAGTTAAGGAAATATTTGAGAGTAGAGTTAAAATTGCTGGGTATTTTATCCTAAAGGAAATACTCTTATTTAATATCCCGCCAAAAGGGAAAATTCTTTGTTGTTGGTGGATGGCTTTTGATCCACGGAATTGGAGCCTTTTTCGTTCTTCACCTCAAACCTGATGATTTTAAAGTGATCTTGACCGATGGTATACAGGTGACGTGCACCTTTAATGACCTAATTAACCATTAACTAAGTATATATGATTCTTACGAGTTTACCGTAGGTGCAGGGAAGCTAACACACAGGTACCTATTTACTATTAGGTAACAAGGACAGCAGGTGCACCGACTAACACTCAGGTACCTGTTTAATACTAGGTAACAAGGACGGCAGGTCCATGGATTATTATTATAATTACGGGGAAGCGCTAAACCAGCAGGGTTATATAGCACCTGTGGGGGTATGGAAGGTATTGAGGCTTAATTCAGGGAACTGGAGCACAGATCCAATTCCCTAGATCCAAAACCCCTCACCAGGTGCATGGAGGCTAACAAGAGCATCAGGTGCACGGAGGATAACACCCAGGTACCTATTTACTACAAGGTTAACTAGGACGGCAGCCTGTTGCTCGGAGATAAGGCATTTATTAGCGCTTAATATTAAAAAATACAACGCGTGTCCCTGATAGTACAACTAATATATTATTTTGCAGAATTCTGACATTTTTTTTGGGGGGGGGGGTTTAGGAGTCAGACTCCACATCCCGCCTTCCCTCATATTATTACCATCATAACTAAAGCGCTAAACCCATATGGGTCGTTCAGCGCTGCCTTAATATACTAATTTTGATGAATGCTAAGCATATTGCAAAATATTAATATATATATCCGGTTAGCATAGGCCAGTAGGCCTAACGCAGTGCTCGTTTTTTATTCTCATATTTACATATTTACATAGGAGGGGTTCGGGATATTAGCAGTTTGGAGGGATATGTTTGTGTATCTTTATAGGTATATGCTTCTAAACTGTTGTGTTCTGAGCACCTCCGCAAAAACAGTGATTATGTGTGAGTGACGTTAAAGTGTTGAATGATGATGAAAGTATTTTCTTTTTGGGGATTTTCTTTCATTTTTGGGTCACCCTGCCTCGGTGGGACACGGCCGACTTGTTAAAAAAAATTACATATTAATATGGCGCATATATTAGAGGGATATTATGTATATATATATATATATATATATATATATATATATATATATATATATATATATATATATATATATATATATATATATATATATATATATATATATATATATATATATATATATATATATATATATATATATATATATATTGCATCTTTTGACTAGGCTACAGAAATTCTTTCTGGTGGAATTATAGCCCAGAATTAATTTCTTACATAATATACCTCTAATATATGCGCCATATTAATATATATATTAATATGTGGCCCAAAAAGAAAAACGAAAGTTTCTCTTAAATTTAGTAATTTATACGGGAGAAGAGGTTACTAGCCCCTTGCTCCCGGCATATTAATCGCCTCTTACAACACGCATGGCTTACGGAGGAAGAATTCTGTTCCACTTCCCCATGGAGATAAGAGGAAATAAACAAGAACAAGAACTAGAAAGAAAATAGAAGAATACCTAGAGGGGTGTGTATATATATGCTTGTACATGTATGTGTAGTGTGACCTAAGTGCAAGTAGAAGTAGCAAGACATACCTGAAATCTTGCATGTTTATGAGACAGATAAAAGACACCAGCAATCCTACCATCATGTAAAACAATTACAGGTTTTCGTTGTACACTCACTTGGCAGGACGGTAGTACCTCCCTGGGCGGTTGCTGTTTACCAACCTACTACCTAGGATATTTATATATATATATATATATATATATATATATATATATATATATATATATATATATATATATATATATATATATATATATATATATGTATATATATATATATATATATATATATATATATATATATATATATATATATATATATATGTATATATATATATATATATATATATATATATATATATATATATATATATATATATATATATATATATATATATATATATATATATATATATATATATATATATATATATATATATATGTAAAGGTAGAAAGTTGAAAGTGAACATAGAAAAGAGTAAGGTGATGAGAGTATCAAATGATTTAGATAAAGAAAAATTGGATATCAAATTGGGGAGGATGGAAGAAGTGAATGTTTTCAGATATTTGGGAGTTGACGTGTCAGCGGATGGATTTATGAAGGATGAGGTTAATCATAGAACTGATGAAGGAAAAAAGATGAGTGGTGCATTGAGGTATATGTGGGGGCAAAAAATGTTATCTATGGAGGCAAAGAAGGGAATGTATGAAAATATAGTGGTACCAACACTCTTATATGGATGTGAACCTTGGGTTGTAAATGCTGCAGCGAGGAGGCGGTTGGAGGCAGTGGAGATGTATTGTCTAAGGGCAATGTGTGGTGTATATATTATGAATAAATTAGTGTGATAATTAGATGTATTAATAAAATATTATATAAAGATAAAGGTTTGTTTAGTATATATGTCATATTAGAATATTGATAATAAGTAGAATATATAGATGCATAAATCTGTAGGGATGATAATTAATAATAATATATATATATAAAATCAAGCGATTACCACAAGGGGGTTATATCACTCATCACTGCTGGAAGAAGGGGTTACTCGTTCTGCAACTGAACATGCTTCAGAGGAGGCACTGTACAAGGACTCAAGTCGGCGAGGGTTTCCAACTTCATAAAGTTCTTGCTCTTAGACAGCACGTCAATGGAGACAAATGCCATTATCTTAAACACCTGACGATCCTGCTGGAGTCAGTCGACAGGAATATTCTCATCCAAGCGTTCAGGAACCCGCTTTTTACATAACTCGGATTCTTTTGATCCTGAAATGTCGAACCAGTGCAACTTGCCTCGCACTCTACAAGGAGTTTGGATATTGCAAATTAACTACGAGAGATTATATTACTACATTTCTAGACATGACATCTCCTGAGCTTCTTGGTATTCTTCACCTCCTGCAAAAACAGGATTGGTAGTGAGCTGAAATTTCTTGTAAACACAGATTTATGAAAGTATTTCCCTTTTAGGATTTTGTTTCTCCTATCCGCTGACACTCCACTCCAAAATCTGGAAGACTTCCATCCTCCTGTTGAATAATATATATATATATATTTTTATATCACCTTATTTTTTCTTTCACCATAGGAATATTTTATTCATAATTCTCTTCAGAGATTTAAGAGATACATTGTTCATATAAAGGTGGCAATACTTTGGTACTATTTTAAGTCTTGACCTGATTCTTCCTTCACCCCTGATTATATAAAAAACTCATCCACTCTCAGATTACTGGGAATCGTTTTCCCAAAATGAGCTCACTATCCTTTGAAAACCTCACTGCAGACCTGCCCCCTACACATAATTGAACATCTGCCACTTGCGATCCCTATACCCTGATGAGCCTTTTCCAATCCTAAATGCCAAAAGATCACCTTTCTAAATAGCCAATGGTTCCTGTAAACACTGGTCAACAACACATAATATGGCCAAGTTCTCCTATTTTCTGACTTTTTCCTTTACTCTAATCTTGCAGCTAACTCCCTCCTTTCCTCCCTGACTTATATAATTATTTATCCTTTGCCATACAAGAACTATGCATAGTCCCACACACCTGCTTCCCATCTTCCAGGCATTTAATATAATTGACGCTCTCTGCCAAAACAGATCCACTGCTATTTGGCTCTTTATCTGCTCAAACCAGCTGTTTAGGCCCCTCTTTGATACTGTCTATTAACCCCCATGGCTTGCCTCTCTCCTCAGGATTTCCTGCACACAAACCATGTACCTCAAATCAATTCCTCTCCTTCACTTCCCAAAAACCTCTTTCGGCATTAATACTGCCTGCAATTAACGCAACACCATTTGCCTGGATGTCTTGTCGAATCTCTCCAAGGCTGGAGTTGAACACAACTGATAACATCCCCACTCTCATTTGCTCTCCTTGCCAGCACGCTCTTTCTCCTTCCCTATACACTTCTGAGCATCTTGCTATTTTTTCTCATATTGACCTCCCTGCGATTCTTTCATCATCATTCCTACAGTCGGTTTCCCGACCCTTTCCTGTTTAAACCCAGACTTCTGCTGCCTTCATGAATTTTACCTGCCCAACCTCTTGACCCTATGCTATGCTTCAGGTAGAATCGCTACTCAAAGCTGTTCTGGATGCATTACACTGTCTTTTAGGATAAACCCTCACCGCAATCTTCTGATGCTTCTATTCTCCTGACCCATGCCTTTTCCTAGGTCTGACTAGAAGTGATTGTTACTTGCCCTCTTCATAGTACTAAGTCTTAAGTCTTTCTAAAAATATCCAACAAACTACTGTCATTTCGTCATATAGGTTATATTAAGTCACTTTCTTAAAATATGTCAACCTACAGACTCAACCTTTCTGTAGAAGGTCATCAAGGCTCGTATCATTTACATGCATAAATATACTACATCTCTAAATTTATCCTATTTAGATATCCTATAAATTACTCTCAATGGTCAAGCTCTCATATCTTACTCTAAATTACTCTTCTCATTCCTCTATAGGTGAAAAGTAAAACTTCTGATATCTTAATCCATATCTTGAACACATTCAACCCCCTCAACGAAAAATATATATATATATTATATTAATATTAAATTATAAATATTAAAATATATATATTATTATAAATATATATATTATATATATATAGGTAATTATCTGCCTAAGTTCTTATGCTTGGTACAAACTATTAGAAAAAATTTTACATAATTTGAAAATATTTAACTAACATAATATGTCACTGTATTTTTAGTTTAAATGACTCTTAGATAGTTGGTTACTAAAAAAGTTGTTAAATGAGTGTTCGTTCTTTTCAATAATTTTAACTGAAATATATATTAAACGTATAAGACATTTAAAAATTATATATATATATTATATATATATATATATATATATATATATATATATATATATATATATATATATATTATATATATATAATATATATAATATATATATATAATATACAATAACTATTTTAAAATGAAGTTTTATTCTTTTTGGATTTTCATATTATATAAAGATGTAGATTTTTTTATAGTGTAAGTTATTAAATTTTAAGAGTTTTTATGAATTTTGTCTCAAAAGAACTACTTAGAAAACTTAGCTAATGTGTAAATTACCCTTGAACAATTTATAATAGCTTAACGAAGTAAATGCTATTTTAGGGATTTAATTAATCACAATGGAATTAATTACTCTAAACAAACACAGTTTAAATTTGTATGATTTTGTGTTAGGTTAGAAATTGAAAGTGAACGAAAATAAAGGTGATATGTCAAATATTTTGAATTGATATCAATTGGGAAGATATGGAAATGCAATTTTTCAGATACTTGGGAGTTGCTGCGCGATGATTATGAGATATTAATCATAGAATTATGAGAAAAATATGTGCGTTATATATAGTCAAATATATTATATATGATAATATAGATATGTATATATATATATACATACATCTTATATGATGTGAAGTTTGAAATGCATCAGCAAGACTTGGGTGGAATTCTTTATAAAATTGTGTAATATTATGCAAAATTCGTTGAATAAATTGAAATTTAAAAGTTTATAGACAGAGATGAGGCATTTCAAAATGGATCAAGGATGAATGGAAGATATAACATAAAAACTTTTGAAGGGTTGAAGAGGAAGGTGTTTTGTGGTAGTGATTCAGCAACTTGACTGTTAAAATGAATGAGAAATGTAATTGATAATCTTTAAAGGTTGCTAGGGAAATTACTTTTTCATCCAAAGTGGACTATCCTTGAACTCAATTCAACTTTTAAAGAGATATGTTTGGATATGTTCGTTACTAATGAATACTTTAGCGTTGTATTCCCACACCTCTGAAAAACATGTAATCATGTAAAGTTGATATGATGAAAATTTCTTTTTGGATTTTTAGTCATGCCAAAACTTTTGAAAAAAATTATA
>NC_091318.1:23125547-23135547 GCF_038502225.1 Cherax quadricarinatus
TAGGAAGTTGGAGGCAGTAAAATTTACAAGTTGATACAACTGGTCAGTGTTAAAAAAAAAAGTCTGCGTTAAATGTGGAACTTGGAGTGACGTCAGTATGCTGGGACGATCGAGACGTCAGTGTCATTGCTAATCTATGATTCACTTTATAGGACTGATCTACTTCCATTAACTGGCCCCACTCACATGTGACAACGTCTTCAACTGCTGCACATCTCTGCCTCCAGTATACCGGTCTCCATTATCATGTCTTTTAATTAAATTGAAAAAAAAAAAAAAAGAATTCCAGGTGTTGCACACTTGTCAAAAAAATCATTAGTACAGAAGACATAAAATTATAAATAGTGAAATCACAAATGATATATAATCAACTCAATGCATGTGAGGATTATTATAATAATCAAGGGGGAAGCGCTAAACCCGGATTATACAGCGCCTAGGGGGGATGTGGAAGGCATTCAGGCTTAATTCGGGGAACTGGAGCACAGATCCAATTCCCTAAATCAAGAGCCCCTCACCAACATCAAGGAACCTTGAGGGGAATGCATGTGAGGAACTCCTGATCCAAGGAATTGGAACTTCATTGGGATCGAGACTGCCTGCAAATCAAGTTACACTATAAGACTGGAGTTTAGTGTTTCCTTATGATTAATAAAAAAAAGTGAAACAACCAGTTAGAAACGTGTCTAACTAAAAGCAATGGTAGATGCATATACTACCTCTTAGACTGCACTACTTGAGAACATTTCAAACTTTCTCTCACAATGAAAATAGATCATTTACATTATCGTATCACTGAATCAATAATGTAAATAACTGTTGCATGTTGGCCATGAAATAGAATTGTATTATTCAAGCAGGTGCTTAACAATAAAATATTAAGAAATTATAACAATGCTATTTCATGTTCACTGGCCCACCGCGGTGAGGTCTGCAACAAACGGGCCAGACCAGGGTGACTCGTACAAAGGCAATGCCTTCATTCATGGAACCCTAAACCATGAACCAAACAAGAAAAACTAATTACTTGTTTGAGTACTTCGGTATTTTTAGTGGCAGCAAGCTACCACTAAAAATGGATATTTTTAGTGGCAGCGAGGCTGCCACTAAAAATGGGTGGGTTTACATTTTTAGTGACAGCAAGCTGCCACTAAAAATGGGTGGGTATTTTTAGTGGTAGCAAGCTACCACTAAAAATGTTATTTTTAGTGGCAGCAAGCTACCACTAAAAATGATTCATCAACAGCAAGTTCCTCTGATTCAGTGTTTTTAATGGAAGCTAGGCTGCCAATAAAAACCAATTATCAAAAGCGAGCTTCTGATGAGAGAAGAAGAAAAAAGATGTGAAGTGGACATAATCCACTGAGTTTGTTCACTATATGGCCATGTGAACAAGAGTCCACTGCCTGAAACTGTTATGATCCAGTAAGTGGAAATAAGAAGCAAGTAATTTGCTTTAGTTTTATATGTATTTTTAGAACTGGACAGTCCTTAACTTCCTGAAAATGCAAGAAATGTTTTTGAATGAGTGTCTACTGACAGTAAGTTCCTCGATGGAAGAATCTGTAGTTATTTTCTTTAGATAGAACTGTGGACAGAGTCCATAAACTTTTGATGAAAAAGTCATATATTTTGACTAAGTATAAAATCATGAACAGAGTCCATGAACTCCCTCACGAAAAGGGGAAAAAAAAAACAGCCATTTATCCTTGAATAGCAGTACTGTGGACAGACTCCACTAACTACTCAGACTTAAGAAACAGCCATATTATGTGACTAAGTTAAACCACAGGTGTCCGTTAACTCTTCCCACGAAAGTCATTTTCCTTGAATTGAATGGAACCATGGACCGAGGTCCATGAGAAAAAACCTACAGCCTTTACTGTGACTGAATAAAACTTAAAAATATCTGACTCCGTCGATGAAAATTGTGCAACCATTTTCCTTGGTTCTGTAAAATCAAATTTCCTCTAAAAGAATCTACAGGAATTTACCTTTTAACTGCATACACAGTACATAATCTCCCTCAGTTGAATGAAATTCACTGTTTGTGACAGACGAAAACCAAGGACTTTTATAATTCCTATTTAAAGGCAAACTACAGCCATTTACCTTGACTGAATAAGTGTGGACAGAGTATATCACCTGCCTTGTCCAAAGAAACTTGCCATTTTCCTGGACAGTAAAACTACAGACCTTGAGTAGAACTGTAGTCCATTTCTTTCCTTAGCGAAAAAATTAAAACATTTTCCCTGACCGAGTAGAAGTGGACAAAACCCTCTAATTTCTGACAAAAGATACTTGTCATTTTCTTATCGATTACATAAAAGTGTGGACATAGTCCCCAAACTTGTTTTGACGGAAAAGTCATGTATGACTGAACCTTCCAGAGGTTCCTAGGTGCTGGTGAGCGGCTCTTAATTGAACCTATCTTCACCTCTTTGGATCAAACCTGATTGCTCCCGTTTCCCTAAGCACTGTATAATTCCTATGGGTTTAGTTCTTCCATAAAAATATTTTAATATCTCGAGTTAATATTAACAGTGTACTCCACTAAATGCCGTTGTTTAAAGAAACTACTACTATTTCCGAGAACTCAGCAGAACCCTAGACAAAGTTCAACTTCCACATTGCATGAAACCAGTTATTTTCCAAGAACAGAACTGTCGCAAATGTGGAGTAGCACCATTTTCAAGAGTTAATCAACTCTCACGTTGAAAGAAAAAAATCGTTTTCCTCGAGTAGAACTGTAGCGCACATAAATTTAACAAAACCTATACAGTCTTTTACTAACTGCAAGTGTGAACATACTAACTGCAAGTGTGAACAGAGTCCAACTCGCTCGTTGGGGAAAAACAGCCATTTTATTGCGGTAACACTGGGGAATGAGTTAATTCCCACGATGAAAGACAGTATACTCTTCAAGAGAAGTAAACCAACCATACCACGGTTGGTGTTAGAAGCCGCGATCAGTGTGTCTCAAAACTCAAGACTCCAGACTCAAGAGAAGTACTTTATGAGAACATAAGAAAGGAGCACTACTGCAGGCCTACTGGCCCAAGCTAGACAAGTCCAACGTACATCCACTCATGCAATTAATTTTTTTTGAAAGCTACACAATGCTGTAGCTTCAATAAAGCTGCTCGGGAGTTTGTTCATCTCATCCACAACTCCATCACCAAACCAGTGCTTTCCATATCCTTTCTATATTTTTTCCAACTTGAAACTTTCCTTGGAGTCAACTTGACTGCTTCCCACTTACTCCTATGGGTTCAGTGCTCCTAGGAATGAAACTTTTTTAACACAACGGCCGTCTCCCGTCGATTTAAGGTGTCCCAAAAGAGGAAACCCTTCCACCATCACTGTTATCAGTGGCCCACCGATACTACAGTTCAGATATCTCTCCATCAGAGCGCAGGCACTCTGCTTCCCACCTCCAGAACTTAAGTCCGACTAGACAGTTTCCCTGCATCCCTTCATGTTACCTTGCCCAAACTCCAACAGCACGTAGTTATAAAAACTACTTGACTCCACTCAATATCTACTACGCTCGCACGCCCTTGCTGAATATCCCAGCCAATCGCATTAAAACCTCCTTTACCCCTGCCTCCAACCTATTCACTAGATTTATAGACTCCGAGCCATCCTAATTTCGCTTTAAATGTCCAACCACCTCAAGCTTCTCGATAATATTTTTAGTAACCCCTCACTTTCTCCTATTCTCCACACTACAAATTTTCTGCATATTTACACGACACACTGCCCTCGGATATACCTCCACTGCCTCCAACCTCAGCCTCTTCCTTGCTGTAAAATGCACAATCTCGCTTCACACTCATATAGAGGTGTTGGGTACCATTATTCTCTCAACTATTTCCCTTTTTGTCACCATGGTTAACGTTCTTTGACGCCATAGATGTTGGAATGCCGCACCCTTTTTTCCTCGTCAATTGCATGGTTCACTTTGTCTTTCATCGACCCATCCGCAGATAACTCCACTCCCAAATATCAGAAAGCATTTATTTCTTCCATACTCTGCATATTAAAAGGGAACATTGCCTTCTGATATTCCCACAGACTCCTGCCTCTTCCTAGCTGCAAAATTCACAACCTAAGTTTCGCAACCATATAAGTGTTGTGACAACTATTAACTAAACATTCAGTTTTGCCTCCATGTATAACAAGCTATCTCCACAGATGCCGGAACACATCACCTACCTTTTTCCCCTTCATCAATTAAATGGTTCACCTAGTCTTCATAGATTTATCCGCCGATAAATCCATTCCCAAATGGGAACACATTCACTTCCTCCATACTCGGCATATTTACACGACACACTGCCCTCAGCCAGGACATCACTACCTCCAGCCTCTTTGTCTCCGGAATGCACCATCCCCCCCCCATCCATCATCAATTGTGGTTCTCCTAGACTTTAATCGACCAATCAGCTGACAAATCCACTCCCAAATATCAGAAAGCATTTACATTTTCCATATTCTGCATATTAACAGCACACATTGCCTGAAATCATATCTGTCTCCAGCCTCTTCCTCGCTGCAAAATTCACAGCCTATGCTTCGCACCCATATGCGTTGGAACAACTATTAACTATACATTCCCCTCTTTGCCTCTTGTCTCCACAGATCCAGAATGCATTACCCACCTTTTCCCTCATCAATTCTAAGGTTCACCTCATTTTTTTGTAGACATCCGTCGATATGTCTACTCCTAAATATCTGAAAACATTCAATTCCTCCATACTCGGCAATTTTTAGAGGACACACTGCCCTCAGGCTTCTACACGGCCTCCACCTTCTACCTCGCAGCAAAATTCACAACCTATGCTTCGCACCTATATAAATGATGGTACCACTATTCTCTAAAACTTCTCCTTTGCCTTCATGTACAATGTCCTGTCTCTACAGATGCCAGAACACACCACCTACCTTTCCCTCCCTCATCAATTCTATGGTTCACCTAGTCTTCATAGATTTATCCGCCGATAAGTTCATTCCCAAATGAGAACACAATTCACTTCCTCCATACTCGGCAAATTTACACGACACTGCCCTCAGCTAGGACATCTCCACTACCTCCAGCCTCTCTGTCGCCACAGATACCGGAATCCACCGCCCACTTCCCCCCCACTCACCCCTCATCAACTCTGTGGTTCACCACGACTTTAATTGACCAATTCACTGACAAGTCCACTCCCAAATATCAGAAAGCATTCACTTCTTCCATATTCTGCATATTAACAGCACACATTGCCGTCATCAGATCATATCTGTCTCCAGCCTCATCCTTGCTGCAAAATTCACAGCCTATGCTTCGCATCCATGTAAGTGTTGGTACACTTATTAACTGAACATTCCCTGTTTTGCCTCTGTCTCCACAGATGCTAGAATGCATCACCCACCTCTTCTCTCTTCATCAGTTCTATGGTTCACCTCATTTTTTGTAGACATCCGTCGATATGTCTACTCCTAAATATCTGAAAACATACACTTCCTCCATACTCTTAAATATTTAGAGTACACACTGCCCTCAGGTATTTCCACGGCCACCACCATCTTCCTCGATGCAAAATTCATAGCCTATGCTTCGCACCTATATAAATGATGGTACCATTATTCTCTAAAGCATAACGTGCTGTCGAACAGATGTCTCAATGCACCACCCACCCTTTTCCCTCATAAATTCTATGGTTCACCTCGGCCTTCTGACCCATCCGCCGACATGTCCATTTCCAAATAGGAACACATACAATTCCTCCGTAAAATCTCCAGCCTCTTCCGAGCTGCAAATTTCACAGCCTATACTTTGCACCCATATTAGTGTGTTGGTATATCTATCAACACATCACTCCCCTTTTTGCCTCCATGTATAACGTGCTGCCTATCTTTTTTTCCCTTCGTCAATTCTATGGTTCAACTAGTCTTCATAGACATATCTGCCGACATATCCACTCCCAACTATCTGAAAAACATTCAATTCCTCTGCATATTTACAGGACACATTGCCCTCAGATATCTCCACGGCCTCCAGCCACTTCCTTGCTGCAAAATTCACAACCTATGTCTCACCTATATAAATGTTGGTACCACTGTTCTCTTATAACTTCTCTTTTGCCTCCATGTATAATGTGCTTTGTCGCCACATACGCCTCAATGCACCACCCAATGCCTTCAATCTATAAACCTGACATCTTTCCTAATGATTACCTAAAATCTTTATTACCATCCTTTAATTTCTTTACTTCCATAATACTTGACCCTTCCCATCTACAATACTCTCTTAAATTTCACTGTCGTATATCACCTAATACAGAACTTTCATTTCACTGTTCTCTCTCTGCTGTTTTGAAAAACCATCGCCCTCCATACAGAACTTGCCCATTCAAGTGAACTATAATCAACAACTCCATGGTTTGTTATATATTTTACACATCAATTCCTTAACTCTACATAGTTTGTTATATATTTTACACATCAATTCCTTAACTCTACATAGTTTGTTATATATTTTACACATCAATTCCTTAACTCTAATGCCATTCTGTTACAGGCAATGAAACTTGTAACAACTTTTCAAGAATTTTCTAAAGGATTGCCACAACAGACAAGCCTCGAATAACAGCCTAATATAAACAGTATATTTAATTGCTCCCATAAATTCTACTTTAGATTTCAGTATCACAATATGTAATTAAATGGTAAGCAATACTTACAAAAAAATTCTTCTTACATATCGCGATGCGGCCTAAAGTTCATTCTGTTAAGCACTTCCTTTTTGCAAACCCCTTAAGGCATCCATAGCAGATATCTTTGCTCACTGGCATTGATTGTGAACAAGAAGCTTGGTGCTGAATAGTGGTAAATGGATGTCTGAAAACGTAATTTATTTTTAAACTAGTAATTCATATTAATTCACTGAATGACCAATTCTGAAAATTAATCAAATTATGATGACAATACATTTGTCCAATGTTAAACAAATTATACTGCGCGTAAGAGTTTATCATAAACGGAAATGCTCTAAAATGTTAGTATACCTAAATATCATTTGAATATTAGTACTATCAAATTCAGTACTGTAAAAAGCAGACTGAAACAAATATTGTGAAAACTGATAATACTGATAAAAGAAAAACTTACTTGGATAAAAGCTGATACAATAAGATTCATGTATATAAGCTGCAAGGAAAAAGGGTTACTGGGCTGTAATACAATAGATGCAACTCTCTAAAAGTTAATGCTGAAGGGAAAGAAGCAGAAAAAAAAATAGCTGAAAAATTACCAGATTATTTAAGGCTGTCAAGTAACATTTATTAAAAATAGTCATTCACCAGAAACAAAATTGTAATCAACAAATTATGCTTATATTAAAATTATTAAACATTTAATAATACATCAACAATATTAAGATGTTCTATATTAATAGTATTCAATAAGTAATAATAAAAGGCTGAAAGAAAAATGGATTAGGCTGAAAGAAAACTGGATTAAACTGAAAGGAAACTAGATTAAGCTGAAAAAAAAATGGATTAGGCTGGAAGAAAAATGAATTATGTTGAAAGAAAACTGTATTAACTGAAAGAAAAATTAATTAGGCCGAGAGAAAAACGGATTAAGGTAAAAAAAAATGAATTAAGCTGAAAGTGGATTAGTCTGAAAGAAAAATGAATTATGCCGAAAGAAAAACTAATTAAGCTGAAAGGTAATGGAATACGCTGAAAGAAAAACAAATTAAGCTGAAAGAAAAACGGATTAAGGTGAAAGAAAAACGGATTAAGCTGAAAGAAAAATAGATTAAAGCTGAAAGAAAAATGGATTAAAGCTGAAAGGAAAAATATTTATAGGGGCTGAAAGAAATGAGTATTTTAAGCTCAAAGGTAAACAATGCAGCTGTATTTGAAGTCATGAGCAAAAATAAACCAAGAAACAAACATTAAATCTTCAATATTTGGTTATAAAATTAAATCTTCAATATTTTGGTTACGAAATAAAAGTAATTATTGCACATAGTATCAATGTTTTTCTATATTACCGTTAAATGTTTTTAAGCCACGTAAAATGTATTTTTTAAATACATTTATTATACAAAAAATAAGAGCTCAAATGTACATAACAAATTCGTAACAAAAGAAGTTTAACATTTAAAATATTGGCTAGACATTGACAATACTGAAATGAAGGACTGAACAAACTAGTAATGGAAATGGTAATCAGAAATCAATTACCAGATTAATCATGGTAGGCTGCAAATTAATGTTAGAAATGGTTATGCAGAAGGAAATATTTACATGGTAATCATTAGGGCTAGCCAGTCATAAAGATGCCAGAGTGATGTCAGCCGTTGGGGCTTGAGAGTCATAAAGACCTTTTTATTAAGCTACCATGATGATGGCAGCCATCAGGGTTAGAGGGTGATGGTAGCCGTTGGGGCTACGAAGGGTGTTGGCAGCCGTCAGGGCTACCAAGGGTGTTGGCAGCCGTTAGGGCTACCAAGAATGTTGGCAGCCGTCAGGGCTACCAAGGGTGTTGGCAGCCGTTAGGGCTACCAAGGGTGTTGGCAGCTGTTAGGGCTACGGTGTTGGTAGCCGTTTGTGGTACCAAGGGTGTTGGCAGCCGTTAGGGCTACCAAGGGTGTTGGCAGCAGTTAGGGCTATCAAGCGCGCTGGCAGCCATGAGGGCTACCAAGGGGGCTGGCAGCCGTTAGGGCTACCCAGATTGGTCAATCGTTAGAGCTACCCAGGGTGATAGCATCCCTTAGAACTACCTAGGGTATTTGCAGCCCTTTGGGTGAAGGGCTCTATTCTTTCCAAATGTTTATTACACATAAGATCAAATACTTCAAATTATAACATTAAATATTATATTCACAAAAAAAAAAAAAAATAAGTGTTCATCGCGTACGGATCACAAAGAGCCAGGACAATGAAAAGATGGTCGTAGGTCATAGATGAAAAATCAAAATGGCTTAAGATATTCACCAACCTTGCGTTAGGTGCACTATGCAGTACCAAGTTTCTTACACTGTCTTCCTGAGGCAGCGAAGACCAACTTTTCTGGAAAGAAACTAAAAACATTAACACTTGTTAGTTATCTAGCCATATTAAGTCGGTCCTAAAAATTTTAATACGAAATAGTCACCGCAAAGATGTTTGGGTAACATACAGCAGCGCTGTATGACCTTCAGAGGTTTAGCGCTTTTTGACAATTGTAATAATATACGTATTTACATAAATAATTTCTAAATATAAATTTCACACACATACATATATATTAAACACTTAAACATATATAATTATATTCATAGGCAATTTAACCTAGCGCCAAATCTTGTTTGCACAGAGCGCACATTACGCTGTTTTTGGTGCCAAAACCTACAGTGCGGAACATGTATTTTACGTAAACCATACCCCCGGCCGGGATTGAACCCGCGGTCATAGAGTCTCAAAACTCCAGCCCGTCGCGCTAGCCACGGGCTGGAGTTTTGAGACTCTATGACCGCGGGTTCAATCCCGGCCGGGGGTATGGTTTATTTGCAATCGTGTCATTACGATTTCTTAAGTCATGTATTTTACGTTCCCGGCGCCAACTTTTATTTTGCTCAACATACATTTCCTGTTCTGGCGCCAACTTTTACTTTGCGTTGCGCATATTTTACCTCTTGTTGGCACCAATAATAGCACTGTAGCGCTAAACCCGCAAGAAGTAATTATCTGTAAGGGGAAGCGATAAACCAATGATGGGCATAAAATGCCAGGAAAATGGAAAGCCAATCAGGTTCAAGTTAAACGGGTAGAAAAAGTCCAATGCCTGGGATCAAAAGCCAGACCTTCCCCCAATGCAATGGGTGTAAATAAAAATGAGCAGCTCTAAACCCGCAAGGGTCAGTGCCTCGACAATTGGAAGTATTCATATACAAATAATCTGCTTAATTCCATGGATCAAGAGCCTGTCACCCTGGTCAAGGCATTTCCCCAGGTAGGGG
>NC_091318.1:23140547-23223047 GCF_038502225.1 Cherax quadricarinatus
TTACTAGGTAATAAGTGGAGCAGGTGCACGGAGGACAACACCCACGTACCTATTTACTACCATGTAACAAGTGTAGCAGGTGCACGGAGACTAGTACCCTGGTACTTATTTACTACTAGGTGACAAGGGCAGCAGGTACACGGAGACTAACACCCAGGTACCTATTTACTACTAGGTTAAAAGGACGATTGGTGCATAGAGGCTAAAACACAAGTACCTGTTTATTACACAGTAACAAGTGAAGCAGGTGCACGGAGACTAACACCCAAGTACCTATTTACTACTAGGTGACAAAGGGAGCAGGCGCAAGGAGGCTAACACACAGGTACTTATTTGCTCGAAGGTTAACTAGGACGCAGCCTGTTGCTCAGAGATGGGGCATTTATTAACGGACGGAGGATCGAGCCTTCACCCACTATCCTTGCACCTCTACTAAACCACACAGGTTTAGCGCTTAATGATATTAAAAAAAATACAACGCGTGTCCCTGATAATACAGCACTAACATATTATTTTGCAGAATTCTGACTTTTTCTTGGTCTAGGAGTCAGACCTCCCCTCCCCCTCCCGCTTCTCTCGTTTATTATTACTATTATAATCATAGCTAAAGCGCTAAACCCATAAGAGTTCGTCAGCGCTGCTTTAGTATACTAATTATTTGATAAATGCTGAGCATGTTACAAAATCTTCATATACATGTATGTATCTGCCTAGCATAGGCCAGTAGGCCTAACGCAGTGCTCATTTTTTATGTTCTCATATTCATATATTAATATGCCGCATATATTAGAGGCATATTGCATATATAAGAAATTAATTTTGGGTTATAATTAGAACACAATCCATTTTTGTAGCCTAGTAAAATATTATAATCATGGGGGAGTGCTAAACCCGTAGGATTATACAGCGCCTGTTTTGGGGGAGGTTATGGAAGGTATTCAGGCTTAATTCAGGGAACTGAAGCACAGATCCAATTCCCTAGATCGAGAGCCCCTCACCAGCATCAAGGAACCTCTCTTGAGGGGCCTAGATCAAGGAACCTCCCTTGACGGAATACGTAAGATAAACCATCAGTATACTTTGAGAAAGTGCTAAACTCGTAGAAGTCGTAAAGAGTCTGAGAATTTATTATAATAATTATGATCATGGGGGAGCGCTAAGCCCGTAGGATTATACAGCGCTTGTGGAGGGGGGGAAGAGGTATTCAGGCACAATTCAGGGAACTGGAGCACAGATCCAATTCCCTATATAAAGAGCCCCTCACCAGCAACAAGGAGCATCCCTGCCTCCCTTGAAGGGAAAGCGTCTGAGAAGTGGGAGGTAATCAGTGCATTTCGTACAATTAAGAGCTTCACTAGAATGATTCAGTATATACCATTACATTTATGGAGGAACACTAAACCCATATGGTTCATTGTTCCTAGGAGAATGACATCCAGGACTGATCCAGGACTGATTCAAGAAACCTCCTCCGAGGAACACAACAAAATTAAGGGCTAAACCCACAAGGGTCATACAGAGCAGGATATTCTATAACTAAGCGCTAAACCATCAAGTGTCATACAGCGCTGAAGGATATATTCTCAAGAAGAAATATTCAAAGATATGTCCAGACTATTTATTATATTCACTAAGAAGCGCTAAACCCATTAGGGTCATACAACGCTGCAGTAGTATATTTATGAATCTCTAATTATTAATGAGGATGCAAAAAGTGCTTGCAGGAATGGAAGGCACTCAGGCTTGATTCAAAGGACTGGAGCAAATCTGAATCTTAATCAGAGCCTTCCTTGAGGACCCCAATATCAAGAAACCTCCCTCGATGGTTGTACCACTAAATCTCTTTAAATTACCAATTCTAGTTCCGCTAAACCTGCATGATTATACAGCCGATGTGGGGGGATGGAAGGTATTCAGGCTTAATTCAGGGAACCGGAACACTGAGCCAATTCCCGAGATCAAGAGCCCCTCATCAGCGTCAAGGAATGTTGCATGCAAAGAGTATGTAATCTTTATTCAAAACATGTTAACACACTCGCATAGGCTGCCTACCAAGCAGTGAACCAGATGCTAAAGGTCTGATGATCGGAGCCCCATCGTCAGATTAGTATCTAGGTTCAGCTGTGAGCGGTTACCACTCACGTTTTCACTCTTGTCATTTCCATTCGAGAGCTGGTTGAAGCACGGTGGTCTGCATTCTGTAGGCTTCAATTTTGCCTTGATTACCGTGGCGTGCACTAATACCTATTGCTGTACATAGTGTACATACTTCTGTTTATACTTGGTGAAGGATAATACAATTCAAAATTTTCTGCTGTGTTTATTTTGCTCTCTTTACACCCAAGATAATAGGCCTTTGAGTACCTGGGTTATATTAGCTACATTTAAGGGGCTGAAACAATTCACAACTCACAATACTGTGGCTGGCACAATTTACAGCCCACAATAGCCTAGCAGGAGAAATTCATAGCTAACTCAAAATGACAGGAATTACTTCCTACTACTTCACAGTACCGTGGCTAAGATTCATGGCTAACCCGCAATACTCTGGTTAGAAAAATTCTCTTCCCATGTAAACCACAATATTGTGGGTGAAACAATTCACAGATAACTCACAATATCATGGCTGAAACAATTTACAACACATAATGCAATGGGTGAACATTTTACAGGTATCCCACAATACCGTGGTTAAAACAATTCACAGCTAACTCAGTACTGTAGCTGGAACAATTCACGGCTAACCCACAGAACGGGAGAAAATTTATAAACGGTGTTTCAACCCTGGATGGACAGAAAGGTCTTGTAAATATTCATCTGTTGTTCGTGGGATGGTTGTGTGTTGTTGAAATAATTCTCATCCGACGGCAGAACACTAGTCAGTGCCTCTTGAAAATAGAGATTTTAACAATGACCTTTTAACACTGACCTTTTGTTTCTGAAGTAGTTACACTTTTGCATTGACCTTTATGCATCCTTGACTGTGAATTTTATCCTAGAGTCTTGCAACAAAGTGAGTCATATATATATATATATATATATATATATATATATATATATATATATATATATATATATATATATATATATATATATATATATATATATATATATATATATATATATATATATATGTGTATATATGTATATGTATATATGTATATATATATATATATATCTATATATATATATATATATATATATATATATATATATATATATATATATATATATATATATATATATATATATATGGTATAAACCTTGGTAATAAATACCGACAAGTTGGTTTAGAAAGACACGTAAGCAAACACTATGACATATTTATTAGAAAACGTTTCGGTCCTGGGACCTTGATCACTTCTAACATACAGAGGTAGAAAGGCATTATATATATATATAGGCGGAGAGTGTGGTGTGACGCACGTGACCTGAGGAATGTCATAAGAACATAAGAATGGAGGAACACTGTAGAAGGCCTACTGGCCCATGCGAGGCAGGTCCTTATCAAAACAACCTCTGCCTATGATGAGGACGGGTAGACGATGAAATTATTTGACTCCTGTGTTGTTGGGTTGGTGGTGCTTAAATATCATATATGCCAATGTTTTTGAAATTTTGTAGTTTCAAAAACATTGGCATATATGATACTAAAGCACCACCAACCCAACAACACAGGAGTCACATGATTTCATTCATCGTCTACCCGTCCTCATCATAGGCAGAGGTTGTTTTGATAAGGACCTGCCTCGCATGGGCCAGTAGGCCTTCTACAGTGTTCCTCCATTCTTATGTTCTTATGACATTCCTCAGGTCACGTGCGTCACACCTCACTCTCCGCCTATATATATAATGCCTTTCTACCTCTGTATGTTAGAAGTGATCAAGGTCCCAGGACCGAAACGTTTTCTAATAAATATGTCATAGTGTTTGCTTACGTGTCTTTCTAAACCATATATATATATATATATATATATATATATATATATATATATATATATATATATATATATATATATATATATATATATATATATATATATATATATATATATATATATATGTCGTACCGAATATGTAAAACTGGTCAATTAGCAAGAACTCATTTAAAATTAAGTCCTTTCTGAAATTTTCTCTTACACGTTTAAAGATATATTTTTTCATTAATGTTGATGTAAAAATTTATAATTTTGCACCAAAAGAATCTTAGAAAACTTACCTAACCTTATTATAACAAGAGCAATTTATTTTAACCTAACCCAACTAAACACATTTTAGATCTGTTTACAATAATTTAATACTAAACAAACACAGTGAAATATATTTTTTTCGTTAGGTTCAGAATGAGTTTGGCGAAATTATTGCATACACAAACTTTCGCTTGTCCTATATGGCAAGATGAGCGTTGCTATATAAGCCAAGATCGCAAATTCTGCCTATTCGGCACGATATATATATATATATATATATATATATATATATATATATATATATATATATATATATATATATATATATATATATATATATATATATATATGTAACTGTGATTCCCCAAAATTTAATCCCACCCCACTCCCGAACACCCTAGCATTTACTTCCTTTACAACCCCATCTATAAATATATTAAACAACCATGGTGACATTACACATCCCTGTCTAAGACCTACTTTTACCGGGAAGTAGTCTCCCTCTCTTCTACACACCCTAACCTGAGCCTCACTATCCTCATAAAAACTCTTTACAGCATTTAATAACTTACCACCTATTCCATATACTTGCAACATCTGCCACATTGCTCCTCTATCCACTCTATCATATGCCTTTTCTAAATCCATAAATGCAATAAAAACTTCCCTACCTTTTTCTAAATACTGTTCACATATATGCTTCAATGTAAACACTTGATCTACACATCCCCTACCCACTCTGAAACCTCCTTGCTCATCCGCAATCCTACATTCTGTCTTACCTCTAATTCTTTCAATTATAACCCTACCATACACTTTTCCTGGTATACTCAGTAAACTTATTCCTCTATAATTTTTACAGTCTCTTTTGTCCCCTTTCCCTTTATATAAAGGGACTATGCATGCTCTCCGCCAATCCCTAGGTACCTTCCCCTCTTTCGTACATTTATTAAACAAAAGTACCAACCACTCCAACACTATATCCCCCCCTGCTTTTAACATTTCTGTCATGATCCCATCAGTTCCAGCTGCTTTACCCCCTTTCATTTTACGTAATGCCTCACGTACCTCCCCCACACTTACATTCTGCTCTTCTTCACTCCTAAAAGATGGTATACCTCCCTGACCAGTGCATGAAATTACTGCCTCTGTTTCTTCCTTAACATTTAAAAGTTCCTCAAAATATATATATATATATATATATTAATTTTATATTTATATATATATATATATATATATATATATATATATATATATATATAAGATCACAGTAAACAGGTGATTTCAGAATATGCAAAACAACCACTGTGAAAAAATAGAGAAATTCCAAGCGCTTTCGTGACTACTCACATTATCAAATTCCTTGATAATGTGAGTAGTCACGAAAGCGCTTGGAATTTCTCTATTCTTTCACAGTGGTTGTTTTGCATATATATATATATATATATATATATATATATATATATATATATATATATATATATATATATATATATATATATATATATATATATATATGTATATATATATATATATATATATATATATATATATATATATATATATATATATATATATATATATATATGTATATGTAACGTCTTAGCTGAGAGGCAAAATTCGCACTAAGTCTTCGAATGAATTATTCCCGACGTAATCCAAGAGGGTTACTCCCTAACCCGATAAATGTATGATTAATGAACTGCGGAGTCACTTTGTTGGCAATCTCTTTGTTCTACCATGAAAAGATGTTATTCGGATCATTAATCAGGTGGGGTTAATAACCCAGCATAAACCAGTAAAGCCAAGCAATGTGGCTTATTTCCTCTAGGATCCTTCTTCAGGATGGAACTCAGAACAGTCGACTAACTTCCAGGTATCTGTTCACTGCGAGGTGAGCGTCTTTCTGTTATGATTATATATTACTGTGTTTTCTGGGAAGCTCTATAGCCGTATGGCACATACAACGTCGGGGACATGAGAGGTAATCCGGTCTGATAAAGAGAGACTCGATTCAATTCAAATGATCAGTAGCTTTTTCCAGAATCGATCTACCTACCGGGAAGTGTCTCTGGCTGGGAGCCGAGTGCACTACTACTGTGAGCTAAACCCGTGTGGGTAATTCAGCTTGGAGAGCTGTAATCGTATAACAGACGTACAACCCTCCCTGCAAAAAAAAATAAACAAATGAAATAACAATAAAAAAATAAATGAAACAATAAAAAAAACGCGTTTTTAGAGCGTTTTTAAATTTCACGAGGATAGAATTCTCTATATTCGTTACGTTCACAGCAACATTTATTTTTTTCCTTCCTCCAAATTTTTACTTATAACTCGAGAACGCCTTATGCATTGGGCTACCAAAAAATAATACCTGATACATAGCCACTGATGACATTATCTGAAATACTACTACTACTAATAATAATACTGCTGCTAATGCTGCTGCTGCTGCTGTTACTAATGCTGTTGCTGCTAATGCTGCTGCTACTAATGCTGCTGCTACTAATGCTGCTGCTGCTGCTGCTGCTAATGCTGCTGCTAATGCTGCTATTGCTGCTGCTGCTGCTCCTGCTGCTACTGCTGCTACTGCTAATGCTAATGCGGCTAATGCTAATGCTGCTGCTGCTATCGACGTGTTTTCTAGTAATTTTGTTGCATGACCTGTCTTCTGTTCTATTCCCTGTCAATGTTTTCGTTGCTTACCAGTTGAAGGTTCCGGAATAATCGTTCCCGAGGCCTGGTTCCAAACCAGACCTCCATTAATAACCTCTGCATCACACTCCATCATCTGAAAAAAAACACAACCAGTAACATTTATGCATTAAATCAATCAAAGCTATCGTTCACAAGAAAACTTTTAACAAGGATAACTCAAGAAAGCATTATTGTTGTTGGAACAATTCGATCATCTTTCCTAGGATGCGATTCACAACTGACTGCTAAAATCCAGGTATCTGTTTCCTGACAGGTGGACAAGTGTAGCTGTATGAGGAACCTTGCCTACAAGTTTCCACCGCTCGAGAACTGAACCCAGATCATTTAGACCGAGAGAAATGTCCACAATATTTAAACATATCACGTTCATTTTGCTTAAGAGTTGAATGATGATGAAAAACAGTGCATTGTTACAGTGTATTTATTTTATTCAATTAACAAAGAGTTGCCTAGGCATTCATTAGTTTTCTTCTCTCCTTTTTTATTGATTTTGTTTGTAATGATAATAACGCATGTGATACACGAATCATGAGTCGTGTTGTCAGCTTTGTGTCAAGATAAACATTTATATTGGTATAGTTTTAATTGTTTATATAATATCTGAACTATTTTTTTGTTGAAAATATTCACGAGTGGACAGTTCCCGTCAAAATGTTGACCTGCCAATCAGGTCTGAAATTCCCCAATAGTGCTTTATCTGTTTAATAGTCCATCAAAAATGAATTCAGTAGACAAGTTAGACCAAATACAACAGAGTGCGCTACGGGGACTTTTTTCGACATTTTCTGCTATATTCCTTTGTTTAGAGTAATGAAGATTTGCAATAAATAGTGTATTTACTTTAAAAAGTAACAAACCAGTATTTAGTGTCGTTATAGTTTATGTGAAATATAATTCTGAATATAATGTTTTACGTACAGACTCGTACGGAGTCGTCTGCTTTCTCACCATGATAATAAATGCTCACCAACAGTTAATTGCACTAACGTCACCACACAAGCAGTGACTCAGTGTGTTGAACAAGTTAATGGAGGACGTTACAGAGAGTTATCAGTATTGCGGTCTATCCACAGAGCGGGGTTAAGCTCGGAGGTTTACCAACGCTGATGGTATGTCACTAGCCGGACAAGTTACTGAACCACCGTAGTTTGCAAATGAAACGAATTTCCATCTTTCTTACCCCCCCTCCCCTCGGCTGATGGCAGAGGAGAGCAGATATTTTTATAAGAGTAAAACAAGTTACTTCTGCATGCTCCTCACACACATTACACAGCGAAGGAACACTCCACTGATACCTCAGTTGCTTGACAGGAATCTTTGAAGATGTGTGCTGGCGAAGGCACTCTGTGGAGGAACTCTCTCAGCGACAGGCTGAAAGTGGTTTATAGCTTCAGGTAAAAGCACGAAGCTAACAGACGTCTCGTCTGAAAGCGTGCACAGCTCCCACCCACTTAGAATCTCCTCCCCCCGAAGTCCTGAGGATGCATTGCAAATTCGATTCAAATCAGTCAGGCGCTGAACTCCACGGGTGCCTACCCAGCATAGTTGATGCGTCCCAGGTCCCAGCTCGATCACATCGAGGCGGACCCCTTGGAGTCGTTCTCCTTGTAACCGTAACCTGGACTGACAACTCCGAGTCTGGTGTGCGAGCTACTGTTACTTATCACGCCGGAATATATAAAAATCTTGTGACATTCATTCCGGATGGTCTGAAAAAAACTGTTTTTTTTTTTTTATCATGGAGCCGTTGGAGATTAGGCACAAAACTATCATTCTCTTTCTCACTCACACACACACACACACACACACACACACACACACACACACACACACACACACACACACACACACACACACACACACACACACACACACACACACACACACCAGAAAATAGTGTGAGAAGTACTGAAGTACTTAATTTGTATTAGCAACAGTTTTTACAGCCAGGAAAATCTCGTTTGTGCTTACCTGAAGAAATACTGACAAGAAATTGCATTTCAAGCATTGAGGAAAGTCGAAGAACTTCAGTGACATTGGTGACACTTGTTGCTGTCCTCCAGAAAAATAATTTTGGTGTAAACTGTTCGAGTTAATGGAACCTAACCTGAAGACAGGCTTCCGGACGGAAGAAGCCTACTGCTCTCTATTTTTGACTATGCTTTCCTCCCTCTTTGTTTATAATTTGCGCTATTAAGTTGAAGGTTTCATACGAGTAAATAACATGTTAGTCATTATTTTTTTCCTGTTGATATCATTGTTGATATTGTCTCCACTCTAGATTATGATAATAACTGGAGATGGGTTAATAGAACATGGTGAAAATAACCATCCATAACTAGTATCCATCACTACATTATGTCTTAACGAAAAAAAAACAATCCTTTCCCGACAACGAGTGAAGTGGGATATTACCATCGTGGTCACAAATATTCTATTATTATTATTATTATTAGTAGTAGTAGTAGTATAATTTTTATTATTATTATTACATATATATGCACGTTCCCACAAAGAAATTGCTGTGGCAGTGGTGGGTTGTTCAAATAATTATTGAGATAATCAAGTCAAAGAATTATGTCATAAACTGTGTCGTGTAAATGATTATAAAATGTACGTTCAGTCGTATGTACTCAGCAGTGCATTTCTGCATTCAGTTTAATCTAGGTCACTGTGCGTCAGTCTTGGTAACATACTCGGGCGAGTTTGAACGTACAGTCGGAAAAGTTATGTATTTAAATTGGGGTTTTGGGCTGTTTGGCAGCTCGGAGCAGCTGGCAGGGGCAGACATAGTGGAGCCTTGCTGACTGTATTATAATATTCATGAAGAAGCGCTGAGCCCATAGGATCATACAATGCCTTAGAAGTGGGAGGTAATCACGTTTCATACGAGAAGTGGGGGAAGGTAGCTTCAGTTCCTTGGATGAAAAGCCATTCACTGACGTCATGGGACCTCCCTTGTCGGGGTTTCAAAATAAGATTTTTTACTTTCGTGAACGTAACGAACTGTTACGTGTTTTGAGGGCTGCCACCTGTGTATTTCGATACTTTTCCTATACCTGTGATGGGTTTCGAGAGTTTTCATACTCCTGCAGCCCGGCCCACGGCCAGGCTTGCCTGGTGTTTTCCTGGTAAACCAGGCTGTTGCCGCTTGAGGCCCGCTGGCCAACATATCCATCACACCCTGACTGAACCAGCACTTGGCGGAGGTATTTCTCGAGTTTCCTCTTGAAGATTTTTAGACATGTTCAAGCAGTGTTTCTGATATCTTCTAGTAAGACGTTAAAATTCATGGCCTCCAAGGATTTTGATTTATTGTTATCCTTTTTTGCACACGGTGGTCTAATCCACCTCTTGGGGCTCGAATCTTCGTTTCGGAGTTTGAACTCGCGTCTTGGTGGCTCGATCATGCGTCTTACATATTTTAAACCTAACTAACCAACCAACCAAACAATGAATAGATTACATCGATGAAGACTCTAAGCTCACTGAACCGATATATTACAGGACGAAAGTAAACAGAAACACGAAACCACTTTTGCTTGTCAAACATGAATGCTGCTAGAGCTTGTGTTGTTGTTATGGGACTCTGGTGGAAGCGATGCTCTTTTTGGTCATGTAATCGTCAGGCACGATCCATTACGCAGCCTTTTCGTGCTCGCGTCAGCGCAAATATGTCAACTGCGTTCCATTACGCAGACAATATTGCGTATTTAATCAAGTTAAGTGGCTTTTGAAATATTGTGTCACTCACTAACGTCAGGCAGCTAGCTAAAACGGATTAATACAGTATAATTTTGGTCACGGAGAAGTATAAATACTGAACTATAAACCAGCGACACACTGCCTATGTCAGTTCAAACACGCGTGTAGCATGTTTCAACTGACATAGGCAGTGAATTGATATAAATAGTTTTATTATATTTAATAAAATGAGTTAAGCATGCATTTTTTTTAGTCTGAAGTCGTGGGCCCTTCTATTGACTTTGTTGTCGGCTGACTTTATCGCATTTATGATATTTTCGTTAGAAGTTGTGAATAATATCTTCTCTCAAGCCATGGATTGTTTCATCTTTTAATGTGCTATGTTTTCTGTTTCTGAAAGCACCTCAGAGCATATTATGTTGGCTCCCGGAAGCTTACATGGAGCAACTCATGGTTCTGAGTAATAACGCTAGAAGTTCTGATAAGGACAAATTCTAAGCATCTGTCTTTGTCTCATTCTTTGATAACTCGTTTAACATCTGTGCGTTTCATGCATTGTTTGTGTTATGCTTTCAGCATACATGTTAGTTTTTTTCAACCAGTGTGACAATATAACGTGAAGTTCTCCTATGTAACGTTAATGAGATCAGTTGCAAAGAATATAGGCTTCTTTTCCTGTATAATGTTTAGCTCTGTTAAGATCCATGTTGGCAGTGGAAACGATCACTGTGATGTTGTTTCTTCTGGACAACGTGTTGGCGAGGTTGGGAAAGAAATGTGAAAAATAATGTTCCTGCCAATTTTTCCTCTGTATTTAGGGCGTAATCATAATTGAGTCGCGTATAAAGTAAGAGGGGAAATGAGGCTTGGAGAAACTGTTTTAATACCACATTCTTCTTCAGGAATTTCCGGGAAGCATACTTGGAGTGTAGAAACGTAAAGACTTTCTCAGTACCTAGAGTGTGGTTCTAGCGTCGGGGTGTGACATGAAGTGGACTAAGGTCATGTTGATTAGATTTCCAGTAGACCTTGAAATTCAGTTGCATATCTAAAATGCGGAGCAAAGCATCTAAGAAAGTGGTGAGTGTATTAATGTGTTCCTCATCCAAGTGAATAATGATGCTACTACCACTACTACAAATAATAACTGTTATAATTAAAGATAGGCAATACTCTTATGAGACTAATTAACCATTCTGTGAAAGTCAGCTTATGCTTTTAGATGTCAGTTTATCACACTCAGGCAGTAAACTGTTCCCCCTCAAGTATATAACTAATACCTCTTATGAAACAAGGTGAATTTATTGCCCTCAAAGTTACTTCATCGTAAGGTGAGAGCCAGGAAGGATTAGAAGATTCCAGGAGGAGGTACCTGGTGTTAGGAGGAGCTATGAGGTGTCAGAAGAGGCCAGAAGGGTCAGGGGCGCTAGGAGAGGTTGAGTCAGGTGTCACGAGTCAGGAAGAATTAGGAATTGGAAATCAGGTTGAGCCAAGAGTCTGTAGGTCTCGAGGGAAATCAGGTCTAACGAGGAATTAGAAAGTATAAGATACTGAAAGCCGGCGAGACACTTAAATAGCCTAAGACTTTGGAAGAACTGAAGAGTCGAGGAGAGAGATAGAGATAGGTAGATAGATAGATAGACAGATAGATAGATAGATAGATAGATAGATAGATAGATAGATAGATAGATAGATAGATAGATAGATAGAGAGAGAGAGAGCGAGAGAGAGAGAGGGAGAGAGAGAGAGAGCGAGAGAGAGAGAGGGAGAGAGAGAGAGAGAGAGTGAGAGAGAGAGAGAGAGAGAGAGAGAGAGAGAGAGAGAGAGAGAGAGAGAGAGAGAGAGAGAGAGAGAGAGAGAGAGAGAGAGAGTTGGTTCAGGTCAAGTAGGAGACGACCTCAATATCCTGTAGCCCAGTTTGACTCACTTTTTAAAGCCTATATATTCCCTCAGTCATGATGCATAAATATAAAAAAAAATATTAAACACGTAAAAAAAAAAAGTTTGATCTATGCATAATTTTTGACTAGTCTTGGAGAGGCTTTTTTTCGATCTATTTATCATTCCCCTGAAGAGTGCTTTAATAAAAATAATTTATTCAATTTCAGAACCTTTATTTACCGATAATATTCTCCTTTACCTTTCAACACCATAAACTCGACCGTAAATAATTACCACCAAATTTTTAAACTCCGAGAAACTTCGCTATGAACTCCGGATCATTGAACTCCGGATCATGGAAGCTTCCTTATGAGCCTCAGAAGAGGTCATGAGAGCTTTCCTGTGAACCCCAGGAGAGGCTATGAAAGGTTCCCTGTGAGCTCCAGAAGAGATCATGGAAACTTCCTCGTGAACCCCAGGAGAGGTTATGGAAAATTTCCTAAGAGCTCTAGGACAGGTCATGAAAGATTTCCAGTGACCCCTAGAAGAGGTCATGTGCGCTCCAGGTCATGAAAGCTCGCTGCAAGCTGCAGCTCTATGATAGCGTCCTTGGGAGCTCCGGGGTTTCAGTGCAATTAAAAGAACAAGAATCCAGACTCGCGTTCCGATGTTATACAGAAATAAAATACTTACAGAAACAGTAAATAAAAACGTTTTGTGGTGCTATTAATGGCAATAATATGGAGAGGACTCCTAAGAAGAAAATATACAGCAGTGGTAAACAATAAAGAGAATTATTTGGGCCATTTCATGTGTTTGTATACACATCTTCAGAGGGACAAGAAAGGAGATGAAAGAAAGCACATATTATAAATTCCAGGAAAAGGTTACTAACCCTTCTCATTTGTTATTTACCTTTCGGTAAATAACAAACGTGTGCGTGCTTGTGCGAGTGTGTGTGTATGTGTGTGCGTGTGTGTGACACTCATCTGTGGGACGCCGGTACGGGCAGATGTTCGGTTAAAGGGATGCATGATTCTGCTCAAACGCACGTACAGAGGATTATCTGGTATTCGGAGCCAGGGTTGGGAGAGGGGGGGGGGGAGGGGCTCACACGTTTTGCTGGGGTAGGTGAATTAAAGGGGTCCAACAGCTTCATTTTATCTTTGAAACAGCATTTAGTATGTTACTATGGAGTAGGGGGCATTAAAATAAACTCAGCGGCCACTGTATTAAGTGAACCTGTATACCTGCTCATTAATGCAAATATCAATGCCTAAAAGAATGCAGACATGGTCAGGAGTTTCAGTTGTTGCTAAACCGAACATCAGAACAGGAAGAAATGTGATCTAAGTGACTTTTACAGTGTAATGATTGTTGGTGCCAGAATGGGTGGCTTGATTATCTCAGAAACTGCTGATCTCCTTTGATTTTCATGCTCAGCAGTCTCTAGAGTTGACAGAGAATGGTGTGAAAAAACTAAACCTCCATTGAGCGGCAGTTCTGTGGGTGAAAACGTTTTGTTGATGAGAGAGGACAGAAGAGAATGACCAAAGTGGTATAAGCTTACAGGAAGGATACAGTAACTCAAATAACTGCACGTTACAACGATAGTATGAAGATGAACACCTATGAATGTACAACACTTCAAACTTTGAAGTGGATGGAAACACACGAAAAGGACCACACCGGGTTCCACTCCCGTCAGTTGAGAACAGGAAAGTGATTCTACAATAGTCACAGCTCATCAAAACTGGACAGCTGAAGACTGAAAAACGTTACTTGGTCTGTCGAATCGCTATTTCTGTTGTGACATACACATGGTAGGGTCAGAATTTAATGTAAACCTTTGGAAAGTGGTTGAATGGGAGATTCGGAGCATTAATGTGCAGACAGATCTGCAGCAGCTCTAAGATGCTATTATGTCAACATGAAACAGCATCCCTAAGAAACGTTTTCGGTACTTTGTTGCGTCCATACCACGAGGCATTCAGGCTGTTCTATGGTGTACCTAATGAAGTGGCCACTGTGTACGTGTGTTGAGGTTTAGAGAACTGAGAGATTCAGTGGTGGAGAGAGCTGAATGCTCTAAGGGTGGGTGGTAACTAAACTCGTCTAGTGAACATCAAGACAGGTAATATATTGATGATCCCCAAGGGACAGGGGTTATCTCCAATGTCCTAACTCATAACTACATAATACATGTAATACGAATGCCTAATCCTCAAGAGATTTTTTAATGTGCTGTATCGTTTCCTTTGGAAAGCAACGAGGATGAGGTTGTCTTTTCACAGATAAATTAATGTAGTTAGTGTTGTTGTTTTATAGTTTGCAAAGAAATATGCCATCGTAACTCACAGTGATCACTTTCTTGCAAAAACATAGATTCAGCCTCATTCTCTCAAGGGTCAACAATTTGCAATTTAAAATGCCTTGAAAAATCACCTACTTGCTTGAACTCTGTTCACCTTGTGCATGAGATGCTGCAAAGTGGTAGGAACATTTTTTCATGCCAAATAATATTCCACAGAACTGAAAGTAATACATAAGACAATCACTACAAAAAAGTCTAGTATTATTTTACAATGGGGGACTGGAACTTATGCCACTGAGGACTAGGAATTATGCCACAAAAGGAACCTGCGCAACAGATAAGCAAGGCTTGTACCACAGTAGAAGGAAACCTGTACCAAAAAAGGCAGTGTAGTCCAGGCGACGAAAACGTAGGACTTATGGAATATTGGGACCTATGCAAGAAAAGAGTGGGGCCTATTCCAATGAGTAGTAGATCTACAGTTCAATTCCGTTGCTTATGACGACGACACAACACAACTAACAGACTACCAACGCGGTGGAACTGGCTGACTTTTACACACATCACTTTTTACCACTACACTGAAGTGACGATTCATTCATCACAATTTGCAAAGCAAATTCGTTGTAGTACTTGCAAGGGGAAAATAAATCACAGTTTGCATATAACTGCATAGTAGTTCAGAATTTTATGGACACACTTCACTGGTGAACTCCCCTGTGGTGTTGGGTCCACAGCTCTTCGTACAGGATCCTTTAAGAGTGGTGTGTTAATGCTGCTGGAGAGCTCTTAATCAGAGTACTTGGAGCTATCCTTCCCTTCCTTGGATCAAATTTAATTCACAAAAGGCGTAGTATGGCTCATTAGGGTTTACCACTTCCCCATGAATATATTATTTATATGTGGATTACTAGCACATTAATCAATATATTAAATAATTTTTCCTATGTAAACATTTTATCTATGATACTTGTTTCCATATTTGTAAGTTTATGCAGTTAATTTAAAATAATATACAGTAGACGACAATATTAATATAACAAATTTCAATAAATCGTCCCATTATTTTGTAGGTATAAATCTAAATATACTCCTCTTAACCCTTGTTGGAACCTAATTCCTAGGCCTTCTGTTTATCTGATAATCTTTTTTTGGAGCCTAATTCCTAGACCCCCTCCAAAAATAGTGGGGATATAGAGTGCACAATAAAATCGCCGCTTCAGCGGCAAAAATCTAATCCATATATTTTTGATGAATCCCTCTTTCCCAGCACAGCTTAAGGCTTCAGATGAACAAAAAGCTAAGAGGGTTGCATATGAAGTCAAAATGTTTGTTTTGCATTTGTAAGATAACTTTCCCGGAGCTTTGTGTACTCGAGGAATTAATTTGTTCCGCTGAGCAAAGCGCTTAACAATGGCGTGTTTATTCCCCCGGAAGTCAAGATTTCAGCTGAAACGTTACACCAATAGGGATGAACTGCCTCTTAGTACTAGCATCACTAAGTACACATTAATGAGTAAATTTTGTTTTTATGTCCATTCATTATCAATTACAATGTCAATCAACATTAATATGATTCATTGAAGCTACTTTCCAGTTGGTCCACTCATCTACAACTCTGCTAACAAAAAACCCTCAAGGAAGGTTCCTTGATGTTGGTGAGGGGCTCTTGATTTAGGGAATTGGATCTGTGCTCCAGTTCCCCGAATTAAGCCTGAATGCCTTCCACATCCCCCCCAGGCGCTGTATAATCCTCCGGGTTTAGCGCTTCCCCCTTGATTATAATAATAATAATGCTAACAAAAAATGCTTGCTTCTGTCACTGCTTAATTTATCTTCCTATTTTGATGCTGCCGTTTCAAGATCTCAGTCATACCAGGCAGGTTATCCCTAGTTAACACCATCAACAGTACAAGTACCAATATAATAGTGTATACAATACCGACGAGTAATTAGTCGTATCTTTATTGAAAGAGCTTTCGCCAGTGTCTTTATCAATTCAATGCGGAAGTATCTTTAAGGTGTTAAGACTGGAGACAGTAGAAAATGCATATAATTAATTCACATTACGTTTGTATCGAACTGAGAAAGCCAGTGGTTGGCGAAACGTCTTCAGATAAAGGTACCCAGGTGTTATCTATGTGTAGTAATGCCTCGTCAGTACCAGTACCCCTAGTCTTATAACCACTACCACCGCCATCATCATCGCTTCAACGTCACTCCATCCTCTCACGAACACCGCCAACACTATCGTCCCAACATCACAACCATCATTACACCAACATCACCAGTCCATCGCACCAACATCACAACTATCCTTCGCACTAGCATCATCACATCATTGCCCCATCATCACCACCACCGCCATGAACGCCCGTGCACGAGAGCTACCACCATTCTTCCATCATCTCCACCATTATCCCAAACACGACACATTATTACATACACACCACCATTAAAACCAACCAATACACACCACCACTACAGCATCACTACACCACCACTACAGTGATTGGTATCAGCATTGCCTCAGCATCGCTAACACCCTGCCTTAAGGCCACTTTATATGTAAATAACCTTCTAATTCTGACGAAAAAAAAATAAGTAATTACGCTTCTACCCCATTTTGCTGTCTGGCCTCATGGGTCTCAATTTAACTAGAAATACAGGATGAAAATGACCGAATTTAATTATGGGTGCATAGAATTATTAATATAAATTTAAGCATTAATAATTGAAGATATTTTTCAGATATCTTAACCTCGCTATATGAGACAAGGGTTGCAGTGCCCGGGGAAAAAAAAACTTGCATTATGCACAAAAATTACTACATATTTCTAAGATAAATTTTGGCTAAAAATTTTCCGATGTTGAAATAAAATGAGAAATCGTGAGTTGTGGTGGATTTATCAATATATATATATATATATATATATATATATATATATATATATATATATATATATATATATATATATATATATATATATATATATATATATATATATATATATATATATATATATAGAGGGAGGTACCACCTCTAGAACTGTCCTGTTGACCCTCATCCTCAGAGAAAAGAATGAACTTGCTTCAGGGAAAACTCAAGATTCTCCCTGAAGCTGTTGGAGAATTTTCTCCTGCCACCCCTATATTTAATATATATTTTATTTAAAGACAAAATACATTGACTGCGACTAGTCGGGGATCGAACCCGTGTTATTTTAGCCCGCCTAGTGTAAAACCAGTGAAAATCCACGACGCTCCAACCACTGAGTCATCAATGTTACAAACATCATGTACTGGCTTCCCGAGAGGCGAGCTAAAATAACACGGGTTCGATCTCCAGCTAGTCGCAGTATTGTTAATTGCTGTTCGTAAATGCATTGATACATGTACTGCTCGTGAAGACTGCTATGCCAAACGGGAGCAGATTGAAATTAGTTCTGATCTTACCACACCCACGTATGTGCTCGCATCATAAGAAACATGTCCAGTGCTGATGTTCATAGCACTGATGGTTCGGTGGTTACAGCGTCGTGAATTTTGACTGGCTTCCCACGAGAGGGGCTAAAATAACATGGGTTCGATCGCCGGAACAACTGTAGAACTGGATAGTGATTGGGCCTCGTTTAGCCGACGGAGGATTGAATTTCCTCTACTCTTAGCGGATTTAGCGCTTCATGGTATACAATATCAATAGTGAGTCTTGCCTTCCCGAGTTCACCAGATGCTCGAGAGGATGCAAGCTTAAACTTGAATCATTGTTAACATGATGTTTAGGATATCGCTAAGTGGTAACAAGTGTTAGAAGCGGTGGAGGCTCGATTCTCCGCTCGCTAATCGTGAAAACACGCTTTTCACTAATCGTGAGAACACGCTTCTCTTGCATCTACGCTTTCTGTGCATCGAACTTGACTCGAAAAAAAAGTTTTATAAGAGCAAGGTGTTAAGAGAGGAGGAACGCCGCGGGAGCGAAGAATGTAACGAAAAATTTCTTTTCAGAAAATACTGGTGATAAGATTGGTAAAGAATGTAAGAGAGGAAGAGAAGAGACGTGAGCAGAGAATAAGGAGAGACATGAAGAGTGGATAAGGAGGCTGGGAGTGAGGAAGCAGCAACTAGCACTGCCCCGGCGCCACATAAACTATTATCACAGGTGGTGGACGAGGCAGGTAGCGCTATACTCACATATTTTTTTTTTTTTTGCAGCAATACTTGCAGACGATGACATAGTGGATAATATCATCTTAGGATACTCTACTATGTAGTTTTTTTTATTTTAATACGATGTGTGAAGTCTGTCTCCGGTAAACCAGCGGATTCTTAACCAGTGAACGGGTCATTGTGGTCTGTCAGGAAACACTCCGTCGTCTATTGACGACAACGACCACCACCACTACGACCACCACCACTACCACGACCACCACGACCACGACCACCACGACCACCACCATCGCCACCACCACGACCACCAACCACCACCACTAACTCAAGCAGGTGGAATCGTTGTCAGCAAACAACTGGATGAAAATACACAAAACAGTGCAAATCATTATGATATTTTTTAATTAATACAAATAGGTGCTTGGAAAACTTTAACTCAATACTTTAATACTTACAGCAGCTACTGAAGTTTCTTAACCAAGGGACCAAAGATTTTTTTTTACAAGATTTGACATTACAGCAGGTACTATAATTTCTTAATCATCAAACCGAACTTTTTCATCAACTATTACATACAGGACGTACATGTTTCTTACACTGGATACGACATTCCAGCAGGACTGGGGTTTCTAGCACAACTTTTACCCCCTGGGTGCGACCCACTATCGGTTAACACAGAGGTACCTCTTTTCATTGCTAGTTGGACTGGGTCAGCTGACTACGTAGCACTAAAAATATGAAGGGAACTTGTTCAAATGTTTCTGTGACAGTAAATTGAACACATGACCTTGCAATAAGTCGATCACTCTCACCAGATAACGAAGTATCGCTCGGGAAAAGCAAAACAGTTTTGAAATAAAAGCTTGCGCTCTTTTGTCTGTCTTTACTTCCAAGATACTCTTCAGGAACGCTGATCTTATGGGATTTTTTTTATTTATGTTACTAAACACTCTTGGATATATCTGCAGTGTGCGACAACTAAATGAAAATCATGCGCCGGGAATACCCACTACGTGGCTACCCAGTTTAAACTTAGTAACGTGGAAGCAACGCCTGGAATGTGCAACTACCCTAGTCTATAAGAGATATGTAGTGAAAGACACTAAATGGGCGGCTACGCAATTCAACATTCTTTTTAACAAAACTGGATATATCAGCAGTGACCCGCTACCCTATTCAGTATGATAATTACACAGCGGGAACAAAAGCTAGCTATGTTTCCCTTTCATATTCCATCATGCAGGAAGGGGCTCACACATGGTAATGAAATATGTCAGCCTGAGCTGGGAGTCTTCAGAAGGATAATGAGAATATCGTCAAGCATTTCAGTAAGGGTACGTCAGTTATGAGAGGCTTCAGTGTACCCAAGCAGGGAGCGCTCGCAGTATTGTGGCTTCCCTGTTTCTCCACCACAGTTACACAAATACTCTGTTTTATAAGTGAATTATATGGTCTTAATAATCGCAGAGTGTTATTAGAATCAACGTGACGGCTAACCTTTACACAGTGAAAAACTCTCTACGATAATTTTTTTCTAATTAATTTTAAGTGTAGTTGTAAATATACTCAGAAATAACGATACATTGAAGCTTTAGACACCGCAAAACTCAGGCTAAATGTCAACGATAGTAAAGAGAGGAGAAACAGGAGGAGGAGGAGGAGGACAAGCAGCAGCATCAGCAGCAGCAGCAGCAGCAGCAGCAGCAGCAGCAGCAGCAGCAGCAGCAGCAGCAGCAGCAGCAGCAGTACTAGCAGCTGAAACAGCAACAGCAGCAGGAACAGGAGAAGAAAAAGGATATATTATTCAATTTATTAACCCAGAATATCTATTAACCCCAATAATCCAAGAAAGTCAAGCATGTGAAATTAAGCAAGAGATGTAAAGAAACTAGAGACTTGCCAGGAAATTGAACCAGAGTTCTTTCGCTTTGAATCGAAATGATCTACGAAATTATCTTACAGTGATGGTGACAGAATATTCTGCACATACTAGGGAACATGACTGACGTTATAAACATGAACAAAAGTCTTCGAAGATGGACGATCTTGGCTCCCTCCATCCGTCTTCGTGGAGATCTTCAGCAAGACTTTGCAGAGTTGTGTATTCTGAGACGTAAACTTCGATCGTGGTCAAAAGACTCCAAGTGGAATTATAAATCTTGGCGGAATTATTGGCCCTGGAGATGCTCTCATAAACTGTCAGAATTATTTTCTTAACAGTGATGACCATAAAACAGATTTCAGATTGAATTTATCTCGACTTCCTTATGTGGACTCATAAACTGTATGTAAATTTACCCTTGTAAATAAGACGAAAACAAAAATTCACAGTAGGAAGAAATTATGAAATAATTTGAATTATTGTTGACAAATACGAGTCTGTGTTAATGTGAACACTACCTAAAAGTCATTGCCATATTCATCGGTTTTCTGAAACACTTTGCTACTATTATCAATCCACAAACTAGAGAGGAAACTTTATGCGACTCTTTTCGGTCCCTCCTCAACTATTATCGAGTCGTGAACTGTCTTGGACGGACGGAAACACACAAATAGCATATGTGCGGGTTATTTGAGTATTGATTCAGTCACAATATTGTGTTTTTTTATTCTTTACGGACCGAAACATCGTCTCTCCAAACGTCTCTCTAAATTTTGCATTAATATGAATAGTTATAACCACTAAAAAAGTTATGTGACTTTAGCTGATACTTATTATCAGCTAATAATACCCTGGGTATTAACCTAATACTTAATACCAGGGGGTATTAACTTAATACCAGGGGGTATTAACTTAATACCAGGGGGTATTAACTTAATACCAGGGGGTATTAACTTAATACCAGGGGGTATTAACTTAATACCAGGGGGTATTAACTTAATACCAGGGGGTATTAACTTAATACCAGGGGGTATTAACTTAATACCAGGGGGTATTAACTTAATACCAGGGGGTATTAACTTAATACTAGGGGTCATGAACTTAATACCAAGGGGTATTAAGGTAATCCTTGGGGTATTAACCTTTAATACCCGGTTAAATATTTAATACCCTGCTCATTAACTTTAAGTTAGTGATGGAGGGTACCAAATTTTTTGCTGATATCAGTATCAGTACCGATACTTTTCCTATATTAATTGCATTTATTTTAATGACTATGTTCAATATATATAAGGGAGTGTTTATTGCACATTGGGTATTAAATAACGCAGATTATTTAATGCCCACTAACACAAAGTTAGATATTAAATAACTTAATTTCTCTGAAATGACAATGTTATTACTCATTACTTGACCAGTTGTGTTAGTTACTAGATGTTAAAGACATTTGTCGATTGTGAGTGATTTTGTGTGTTCGTGTTTGAGTATATAAGTAATCTTCACAGAAGTTAGGTGTATTGTAAATTTTGATATATGTAAGCACACACGTAATATTAAAATTTGGAAAGTATTGGCTGGCATCGGCCGTTTTTTCACCGATACAGATACGCGAAGATGGCCGATCCCAATACCTTGAAGATAGCACATACCGATGTAGATACTGTTGCATATCCCTACTTTTTATACCCGGGGTATTAGCTTTTATACCTTGAGTATTAACTTAATACCCTAGGTATTAACTTAACACCCGAGATATTTACCTTTAATACCCTGAGTGTTAACTTAATAGCCGGAGGAATCTCTTCTGCTTGAAGAGGACCCCAGCAGGGGGTCGAAATATACAAATCAATTAATTTTCTGAGTTTCTGTCTCCATGCGGGTTTTTAATGAGCATTGACAAATGATCATAACACTTTCTTTAATTGTTCATGTATATATATATATATATATATATATATATATATATATATATATATATATATATATATATATATATATATATATATATATATATATATATATACACCCTTAAGGGTGTAGGTAGTGCTCCTCTTTTTCTTACATGAGGTGTTAAGCCTAGCTTTGATAAGTCAGAGGAAGGTGAGCCAGTTACTGTGTCAGGAGACACTTGTCTTGTTTCCTGAGGAATAACGCACCACCATCCTCCGTGTTTGCTGCCTCCAATACTGCAATGCCTTTCCTAACTGAAGTTCTGAAGTGTTCATTTCTTCAATTTCTGCTGTTTGTAGTTCTCTTACTTATTCTGCTTACAGCAGAAGTAAGAGTAGGCAATGAACTCTGCTTTAAACTCCTTCTCCAGTAATGTAGTGACAATTTATTCTTTACGCACAAGAATAAGCAATTTAACGCAATATAAAATAATTAAAATCCTTAAGAATATGGTTCTTGCTCACGAAAGTCCTTGAAATTTATTACCCATTAATTGAGATTATTCTGCCTATTAAGATATTACTCATTTCTTCTTATTTTTTTTTACACTTATTTTACGAAACCTAAATGTTATGCTCATCTCAGGAAAACCCTACAACACCTTTTGTTAAGAGGAAGTTTCAGTAAAATATCCCTGAATAGAAGATAGGAAGTAAACCAGCAGGTAGAGAGAGCATTACTATATTGAATACGACGTATCCTTCAGAAATTACTTCTTGAAGTTATAATTTGATAAAGTTACTGCTTCATCAAACAGAGAAGCTTCGTTTTTTTTAAAGAAAGTTTGCTCTGTTTACTCGTGAATTTAAAAAATCCTAGAATATGTGGCGTTAAAGTTCTCTCGAGACAATCTGAATATAATAGGATTAGAGGGTTGTGTTCTACTTCCCTTCGTGATGAGACTCTCGTAATCTGAAAATGGGCAATATGGATTCGAGGAAAAGATCACAAGGATGGAACACAACCTGTCTTGCTTCGTCAAGCTGGAATTCTTCTTGTCTCAGTCGTATATATTTTTGGTTACGTAACTCTTAGTTATGGTTAAATCTTCTACCTATAGAGTTACTTCTACGTGGAGGTAAGCTTACGACGTTTTAAAAGTTCTTATCTGTAAAAATGTTTCTCACTCTGAGTCGTTCATGACGTGACAAGGTTCGAACTCACCTTACTAAGGTCGACTTTCTGTTTCATAACTTGCTGTTTCGCATGGTATAATTTTGGCTGTATAACTTGCAATTTTACATAGTAAAATTAATACGCTGCATTCAGTGGCGGAAGACAGAGTGCTTTAAACACCCAACACAACAGACTTAATCTGAAAATTACTAAGGATTTTTGTGATTTGTTCTTAATATTTTGAGTCAATATTTTTAGGGTGTAGCTTAGCTGCGTCCTCACTCTCCAAAATGAGTTATTTCATTTTTTTACATAGCTCTACATGCAAGCCTTTTCGAAGTCAGAATGAAATGCAAAAAAAAAAAAAAAGTAGCTGGTCCCTAATTTCCAAAACATACCGAAGTGTACTTCCCATAGTCAGTAGAAATGTGCAACTGCTGTATCAGTCAACGACCGACATGAGAACGTTATCGACTGAATAGTTTTTGCTACAAAATTCTAATATAAACTTTAGAGTGTAAGTACTGTTACATCACTGTATTACATAAGGCTTTCAGGCTATATCTATTACGTTATGTTAAACCATTCTGCCATGTAAGTGGGAAACGGAAATCTTTTATTCGTTTTTGGACAATGATTGGATTGAAAGTCTTTATTTCTGTCTGATGAAGATAAAAAAATGACGAGTAAATCTTATAAACTTGTACTTGCATTTAGTATACACTTATTTTAGGTTAGGTTAGGTAAGGTTTGTCAGGAAACAGGACAAGTGTTTTCTGACACGGATCTTAGATGACCCACCGCTGGAGCTTTGGGTCATCTGACCGAGGCCTTCCGCTGGTTTACCAATCCACCCCTTTATAAAAATAGGGTTATATTAGTATTAACTTATTTGAAGTTATCTGCGTGTAACTTAATAAGTCTTATTCCTGTAATATTTCTTTGCCAAAATTACGCCTGGCCTGAGACTGGGCCTGTCTCGACGGTAATATCTGGAACCACGAGCAGGTAACAGTAATGAATTACTTGCTTTCAAATTATAACTGCAGTAATGTATTGAAACTTAAAACTGCAGCTATCATCACACTACTCTTTTACGAATTTCTAGACTGTAACTATAAACTTGCATTCGTAAACAAACACTCTTGCAATGTCTTAAAAAAAGAAACACTCCTATTAGCATGTAGAAGCAATAGGAGAAGCAGTAAAAAGGCCCTAAAAATTATCTCCGAACGAGTATAAAATTTATATAATGCATTAGAGAACATTACTGCAATTTCAGAGAACTTTTTATCATAATCTCGTATCAACCATAAGCCTTTTGTTACTCTGCACAAAAATGAATTTGGTGTGTAATGTTATTATTTTCAATAAAAACTGAATTTGGATGTTCTAAAAAAAATCGTGTGTGAATCGTAGCGAGAGCTTTTAAATGCTAATGTTGAAAATTTCATCTGTAGTGTTGATACGGCGAGGCTTAACAACACAGGGTGGGATAGCACTATGTTGCCCCTTTTTACAGTAAAATTCCACTGTCTCAGGGCCTCTAATACTAATTATTTGCCTGATTCCCAGACCACTGCCCCGCTGTGTTGCTCCCAGACCCACACAGCCTCACTATACTCTGCTTCAGTCTTCTGTCCTCTCCCTTACCTCCATTTCTCCCGTCTCTCTCCACTGTGTCAACTTACAAAGGCTGTTGATGAGGGTGAAGCACACTCCAGGCGGCCTATCAAGTATCACACACGGGTTATCATGTATCACACACGGCTTATCATGTATCACACACACTCTTCCCTTAAAATGGCCTAACATGACGAATTTAAATTATTCTATGCTGTATACATTTTTTTTCTTGATGGTCCTAGGAAGCTTGGTGTGAGTCATTTTAATTGTCTCATAGTTTATTTCAAACATAGTTATATAGTTCATCTAAAACATCATTTAAAATGAGCGGTGATCAAACACTTGTCGGTATCCAACTGCCAAAAGTGTGTACCATAAACATTTTATGGCTCATCTTGATCATTTTACAGTCCATCTGAACATTATCTTGTAATTTACCTAAACATCTTATAGTTCATGAGAACATCATCTTGTAGTTCGTCTGAACATCATTGTACAGTTCAATTCTTAACATGTCCAGAGATCAAGAAATATTTAAGACTATTAAAGTCAAGGAATATCAAGACTACAATGGAAATTTCACATTGTAGAGCTAATGTGAAATAGATTCAGTCACCCTGCCTAGACACAAGTCCTTAAATTATTCGTCCAAGAATCAGTTCATGATCATATGACGATCCGGTCAATGGCTTATTAACAACATCATAGGGACTTCATCAATGCCTAATTAGCTGTTTTCGTGACAGCATAAGGTCATTTGATAAGAACGAGACAAGTCAGAAAAAGGTTATAGGGAGAGTTACTACTCTCAAGTTCATACTCCTGGAGCACCCTCTTCTAAACTCCATCACCTGAGTACCATCAGCAAAACACCCATTCACCTGGCTATCTCCAGAGCTTCACATGGCTAATATCATCATGTGAACGTCAACTGATCACTTGCCTTTTCTTAATATCTCATAAACACTAAGTTAACATGTCAATCTTGCAATCTTCTACTTACATTCAGTACACATTTCTCTTTATTTTCCTCTTCGTTTCTTAACAGTTCTTATTCTTGTTAATTTTTCTTTCCACTGAGGATACCAGATCTGAGTAGCGATGACGATTCTCCAGGAACCTGAAAGAGATATACAAGAAATAACAGAGCTCCATCATTATTCACTAATTCTTCTCCATTTTCCCCTTTCTCTTCTTTTCCTCTCTGTCTTTTATTCCTTTTATTTTTCTTTATATTAGATTTTATCCATTTTCGTTATTTCTTCGCCTGCCGCCTGAGTGAGCCCCCTGTCCAGTGTGGTGTGGGAGAGCAACATTTGCTGGCTATATGACCCTCCACTAGCTCTGTAATGGTCAGATTTGTAAGACGATTTTCCTGGCGGTTAAAATAATGCAATAAGAGTAAAGGTTGAGGCCAGGAAGGTACAGGGGGCTCCCTGCCCAGGACGATACAGGGAACTCCCTCCCTAGCCCGTACTCGCACTGTATCTAACAAACGCTTAGTCTCCAGCGAATTAGACAACTGGGGAGTATTGTATATATTTATCTAGAACCTGTTACTCTTCGCGTTTATGTAACTTGGCTGTTGTCGGTTAAGTAAATATGTTACTTTATGTTAAAGTATCCTTACGTAAACTGAAGTAATTTAGGTCAGTAATGTGCAGCGGCGTAAATTAAAAAAAAAAAAACAGACGAACTGGAACGTGTTAGAAAATAAGCGATGCATAATGAGGGTTTCTCTGCCACCACAACTAGTTTACATTTCATACAGTAGTCATTTACCTAGAGGCTAGGAAATAATGAACTGTTCAGTAAGTAATAGCAATGATTAACATTACTTTAATCATTAAATAATCATTTAAACAATTCGTCTAAAAAACAGTTGTTCTTCTGAGAGCTGGAAACCTATTACAAGAAGTCAGGTCAACTGTGATTTTTGGATCAGAGGACATCTGGAAGCCTATTACAGTCAGGTGAGCTGTGATCTTGCAAAGGTTAGAGGTGCTAACCTGTTATACTAGATAAGCTTCCTATGACTACTAGAAGTGGCTGAGAGTAGCACATGTATATGTATTTAGAAAAAGTCGGACGGAAACTTCACATCCGCGATTTACATTGTTTACCAAGGCAGAAGTCCTTGTGTAAACAGCCTGGTCTGAGAACGATCCGCGGGGGCCATGATTCCCGCATCTGCAGGAAGTCACGGACTCCATTCTCCATTTTATTTTTTTTCTCGCACCAGTTACTAGCGATGAGGAACCCTCTTTTTACGAGACCCGAGATAGCAATCCTCAATTCCAATTTGAGCTGTTTTATCCAGTCACTCCAACACGGCCGCTGTAGTCCTAACACAAATCACCAGTAACACACAGCTACCATATCACCACTAATACTGACCATCTCTGTCCTCCACTGCCACTAACACAGACCATCACTGCTATGCAGCACCATTAACACAGACCACCTCTATCATACAGTACCAGTAACATAATCCACATCTGCCACGCAGCACCACGAAACACTGCATTAAGTTCTGTGATAAAGAGACGACATATGAGGCTCATATACAGGATGAGAAGCAGAAAGTATAGCACAGCTAATGTTTTCTTCTCTCACGCTTCCTTAACTCAAGAAAGAGCTTTCAGATTACGGCTTCAGGAAAATGCAGATGACAAAAGATAATTCTGAGAATCCTGTGAGATAAACTATGGCCGTCTTTCTTGAAATTACAGATGCCTTCCCCTTAAAATGAGTCCCTTTAAATGGATTCCTTTTCTAGAGGTGCGAAAATTTCTAAAACAATTACCAGATCTATCTATATTCGGTACGTAAAGTCATTTATATCATATCCAGCGTCTACCTCAGAATCTTGTGGGAAAGTTAAACTATAGCTGTCTCCCTTTGTATATTTTACAGATGTCTTCCTTTAAATGTGTCCCTTTAAACAGACACGTTTTCTAAAGGTGCAGAAACTCCTAAGATAATCGCCAGTGATATCTATATCACTGGCAATATATTTAAAGTTATTATATACGTGAAGTTATTTATATCATAGCGTAGTCTGACCGAATTTTTGATAATTGCCATGACACGTTCGTTAGGCTACTATTACAATATCAGTGCTTGTGGTCTGGTTGATTTTCTAATGCTATAATATTCAATCTTTCTGGCTATGCGTATTGGTATGCCTGAGGGCACTTCCTGCCTCCTATATCTCTGTCTCGTCCAGCAAAGGCGCTCCCTGTGATCGTATTTGCTTGGACTTCCTCTTCTGCAACATTGCAAGCTCCTAATTATATATATATATATATATATATATATATATATATATATATATATATATATATATATATATATATATATATATATATACATATGTGTGTGTGTGTGTGTGTGTGTGTGTGTGTGTGTGTGTGTGTGTGTGTGTGTGTGTGTGTGTGTGTGTGTGTGTGTGTGTGTGTGTGTGTCTGTCTGTCTGTCTGTCTGTGTGTACTCACCTAGTTGAGGTTGCGGGGGTCGAGTCCGAGCTCCTGGCCCCGCCTCTTCACTGATCGCTACTAGGTCACTCTCCCTGAGCCATGAGCTTTATCATACCTCTGCTTAAAGCTATGTATGGATCCTGCCTCCACTACATCGCTTCCCAAACTATTCCACTTACTGACTACTCTGTGGCTGAAGAAATACTTCCTAACATCCCTGTGATTCATCTGTGTCTTCAGCTTCCAACTGTGTCCCCTTGTTACTGTGTCCAATCTCTGGAACATCCTGTCTTTGTCCACCTTGTCAATTCCTCTCAGTATTTTGTATGTTGTTATCATGTCCCCCCTATCTCTCCTGTCCTCCAGTGTCGTCAGATTGATTTCCCTTAACCTGTGTGTGTGTGCGTGTCTGTGTCTGCGTCGTGCCAAATAGGCAAGACTGGTCAAATAGCAAGAACCCATTTAAAATTAAGTCCTTTCTAGAATTTTCTCTTATACGTTTAAAGAAATATTTTTTCATTTATGTTAATGTAAAAAATAATAATTTTGTATCAAAAGAACCTTAGAAAACATGCCTAACCTTATTATAACAAGCGCAATTTAATTTAGCCTACTCTAACTAAATATATTTCAGATACGTTTGCAATAATTTAATAATAAACAAACACAATGAAATAAATTTTTTCGTTAGGTTCAGAATGATTTTTTTTGCGAAATTATTGCATACACAAATTTTCTCTTGCCTTATTCGGCAAGAAGAGCGTTATTATTTAAGCCAAAAATAGCAACTTTTACCTATTCGGTACGACATATATATATATATATATATATATATATATATATATATATATATATATATATATATATATATATATATATATATATATATATATATATATATATATATATATATATATATATAAGTTTGGTGTTGGACTGCCGTTAGCACAGGTGTGTCACTGCTGAAGCCCGGTTTAACAAGGTCATTAGCGAGCTTTGTGCTGAGGAATATTTACCGGGGAAACCTTGAGTTTGTTAAGTGGTGCGTTTTGTAAGAACAATGGTGAGGTGTTGTCACCTCAATATAAGTCATTGTGGTGACCTGCTCAGTGTCTTCCACAACGCTATAGCGAAGGATAGACAAACAGAAACCTCTGGTGTGCGATGCTACAAATGTTTCTGCGAATGCTGTAGACGTTAACCTCATAACCTGCCACTGTATAGCGACCACTGGTGTGCCAGTTGGTTGAGTGCTAGGCTGGAAGTCAACTGATGCCTCCTTGCGACAGAAACAATATTTTGTAGAAATTCCTCCCACAGCAAGTCTTTACGTATCTACATTACACACAGTAGATTAAGGTGATCAATAATACAAACAGATTTATAAAATTCATAAAGTCAAGTTCAAGTGGACATTACAATTTTCATTATTATTTCACAAATGTCACTTTGTGATCACAAACTTATTTTTGTAAGAGAATTATGCTATCAATACATAAGGAATGATAATAAAAAAATCTACAATTATTATTTAAACAGAAAGAAACACTGCATCGTCAACTACTACTGATTCATGAGATTGGTGAACAACTGTAATTCATCTCATTTACAGAACCTACAATGTAACAGTAAAAAAAATCAACAGAAAAAATAAAGTTTCAACAGAGTAATGTGAATGATACTAATGTTCAAACGTTATGAATGTTGTTATGTACTTGTTTCTAACTTATTTCATGCAATTTCAGTCAGTTTTTTTCTCTCTGGCTTTGCTCCTCAGAGGATCTGGCTCCGTCAATAGGATCCATTTGTGTTTGTTCTCTGCCTCTTTACAAAGTGTATAAAAAAATTTTAGCAACTGGGCTACTCATTTTTTTGTTTATCTGCCTTTGTGCACTTGTCTACCTTTTATTATCACCCTCTACTCTTCTTCATTACTGGTCAACCTAATGTCCCAGTGGGATGGGCAAGCACAGGGGATTCTGACAAGAAATATCTTAAGACTCATAAGTGGTCAAATTATAATTATGCAAATGCATTATTATACGCTGTATAATTATATACTGTATAATTATACACAGTAAAACTAATACTGATTAGTCATAGAAGAGGCTCACTATAGGAGGAGTCTTTGCCTGGGCATTTACCTGCTTATTACCCAGGACACCAGCACTTCTGAGCACCAAAAGGAGTCGACATTCTTGTGCCACGCGTGAAGAGGAGCTGACCACTCATGGGTCTTCTGGACCACAGATTGGGCAGAAGAACCATAGACCAGGGCAGACAACACATTGGGAATCTGAGTACTCGGTGAACCGAGAACCAACTATGTCAGTTCTCAGGGCGAGAGCAGCGATTAATGACGAAAGCGTGGAGCTCTGCCATGTGTTACATAAACAACACAACCCTCGCTCTTTAACTGTCAGTAAAGACCTTTATCTTTAAAGCATGAACAGAATCAGGCTCCAAAAAATTATCCATGGTCATCTCTGGGGCTCGACACTCAGGGATTCCCATCCACTGCCTATACGGACGAACCTCAGGCACCTTCCAAGGAGGGCAAGGAAAGAAGCCTACCTCTCTGACTGCAAATACATCGAGGCCACAATCAGAGAGACGGACTGCATCGGAATGTCAAACGTCACAGGACGCCTTGCAGAAGCAAAGGGCTTCCCACCTTTCTCCTCCACTTCCCCACAGAGATCACAGCATTTTTTTTATATTTTATTAAAAACGTAATATTACAACAAAAAATAAATATATAGAAAACCACCATCCCTTAACAAACAGGTATCCAAATGAGAATTCATAAGCACAGTACACCATATGAATTGCTCAACATTCTGACAGTCGCTATATACACTTCGGGTCACCTAGGATGTTCATCATGCATAAAAAATCAGATAAGAGCTTTGTGGCCCACATATGTCATCCTAGTACAATAATGCACTAAAAGACATGCTATAAGAAATCATATACCACTATCTCCTCCACCACAATAGATATTATATAATCACATAGCTAGACCTATAGCATATATGTTTAGCAATATATTTTATAATACTTAAAACATTATAAAACAATAATACAAAACATTAATACACGATGTTACATTACAGTGGTTCAAACCCATAATAACAATATATAAATGAAAACAAAACACAGAACGTAAATCGCAACACAAGGAAGCATATAGTTTAACATGCAGACAAAACAGATGCTCATGGAAAACTAGAAATGAAACATTATAACAACCCGTATACAACATCCCTGTGCAAATCGTTACTATAAGAATACAGCACACACTACAACCCCCCTCCCCCCCTATTCCCAACAGCTGTATCTGCCGTCACCATCATAACCAAAACTATAAAATAACATTAATTAACATGGTTGAAAATAGAAACATTCTGAAACACGCTTCATACATAACCACATTCCTGCATAACCGAGGAAACACAAAAGCATAAATACATGTATAACATACGTATAAAAACCACAATGAATACAGCGGTATACACAGACACAGCATACCTCTCCAAAAGCGTAATTAAACCCCTACATAACAATACAGCATAATAAAATAGTCTACGGAAACATACCATCACTTGATAGAAGTACTAAGTATTAATAATAATATATAAAAATTAAAATCCAATAAAATCCAAAAAAAAAAGAACATAAATCAACATATCTTAATACAGAAGTTTTCTTAAACATGCTTCATACATAGCCACACACCTGCAAGACACAGGAAGTACATTTGTTAAAAAAGATACATTAGCATAATAAGAACCTTCACAGTCATCTTGCACACAAGAGGCTCACAGTCACATAAAGTACCAGACTTCATACCTTGCTAAATTAAAGCTCCATTTTACTCATACAGTTTCTCAACCTCTCACTTCGCATAACACATGTCATTAAAAATTCCCTGACACCAAGCCACTCACTTGACCCACACAACTCGCATTACACCTCTTGTCCTCCAAATGCACCAATCACGCCCGCGCCTTCCTCAAGAAGCCAGCCTCGTCACGTCCCCTGAATTTGTAATGCCCATAAGTCCTCCACTCTAAAGCTACGATATCCATCTGAAAATTTGGAATACCATCTATTCCCAGTGATATCCTTATTCCTCCTTTGTGTCCCATAAAATATCGCTGCCAGGGCCCTAATTCGCTCCCCCACCGGCGCTCTCCGTAAAACCCACGACGTATACACGAAGTCGGCTACCAGATAACCCATCGCATTTTGTACCGGCACCCCCACCCCCACCCCACATCCAAGCTTAATGCCCGTAGAACACAAATACCACCCCCACCCACCATACGTAAAACCCTGCTAAACCACTCTCACTGGTTCCAACCTTTCACAAAAATATACTGCGTGGAAAACAGTGTCAATACCCCCACACTCACAACATTCCCGACCCTCCTGCACACGCCTATTACCTAATACCTCCCCCGACGGCAATATATTATGGAGAAATTTAAGCATTACCTCCCGCACCACAGCCTTCAATCGCAACCCTTGCAGGCGCCCCCATATATCACTCCATGCATACATCGGATACAAACCCACAACCCTAGCAACTACCTCCCCACCACCCACCCGAGCCAGTGTTTTTATCTTAGCCCCACAGGGTTCCCTTGCATAACACAACAACCTCAACATTCCCTCACACACCTGAACATCCCTACCCCTCGCCCAACGTACCAAGTCCCTTCTCACCCATGCCAAACCTGTACCTGTGATTCTGCTCTCCCTCAAATAACTATGTTTAACGTACATACCCAACAACCTTAGATGCAGCGCTATTAACCCCAGCCCTCCCTGGCGTACCGGTAAACACACATCTCTCGACAACCAATCACAACCCGAACCCCAAATATAGTGATACACACGCTTCAACAGACGCTTCTCATCACATGTTTCCAAGGGATATATACCTGCCATATGCCATAGCTTACTATACAGTTTCACATTCACCACAATAGCACGCTGGTGCAGCGTCAAACCTCCTGTACGCAAACCCGCTAATCTACCCAAAACCCTATCTACAGCTTCTTTCGAATTCACCTTCCGTGCCTCCAGGATATTTTCCATGTGAACAACCCCACATACCTTAAGTCTACTTACCAGGGACCAACCTTCACCCTGTTCGTATACCCCACCCACACCATCCCCCACCCTCAATAACATCGACTTGTCTCTATTAAGCGTCATCCCTGTTGCCATGCCAAAACTCTCCACCAACTCACTAACCCTAGGTAAATCTTCAGACCTTCTAAATAGCACTGTGGTGTCATCAACATATCCAACGATCCCCGGTTCCACAGACACCCCATCCCACACCATCCCTTCCCGTACGCCCCAACGCACAGCCCTATAGAACGGGTCCTGGAGTAATGCAAAGAGAAGCTGCGACACAGGGCATCCCTGCCTTAAGCCCCTTTCCATCCTAACAGGTTGACCTAATCTACCATTCACTTGTACCCTAACCGTTGCCTTCTCATACAACACCTTAGTCCAACTGACGATTTCCCTCCCAAACCCCTGCCATTGCATAAACTTCCACAACGCCTCACGCTCCACACAGTCATACGCTGCATGCCAAACTAATGCTAAAACCCCACCCTTGATGTTTCCCCCACTTTCATCTATAAACCTACGTATAATCCCCTGCCCCACACACATCGAACGCCCAGGCACTCCATATTGACCCTCGTCCAAAACGCTGGCAAGAACACCTTTCAACCTATTTCCCAACACTTTAGCAAAGATCTTGTAATCGCCACACATTAAGGTGATTGAACGGTAGTCATGCACACATTCACAAGACTTTTTTTTAGGGACCATGACCACTACACCCGTTCTCTGCTGTTCCCCCAACCTACCCCTGGTTTTCATGGCATTAAATAACTCCACTAAAAACTCACGCAAACACTCCCAGTTTTCCCTATAAAAATCACAAGGGATGCCATCAATACCAGGCGATTTACCCATGCTCATCCCCTCCACTGCCACCCTAATCTCCTCCTCACTTATAGGCCCATCCAAACTCAATCGATCCTTATGCACTAGATTACAGTTTACCCATTCGCCCATTGCGCCTAACGCCTCACAATTAACTCCCACACTTTTACCATTCTTCTCGTACCACGCATCCACATAACAACCCATACCCTCTGTAGACGAAAGCACGTGCCCCTGACGATATCCCTCCAATTGCTCCTGTACCCGCAAACTCATCACTTTTGTTGCCCTACGACGTGTCCCCTGCTCCCGCAAGACATACGCCGACGGACGGTTCCCCCATAAGACCTCATCAAGGCCTCCTGCAACCCTTGCAGCATCAAAATTGCGATTTTGAATATCCCTAATCCGTTGTTTCAAACCCTCAATCTCACCCATCGGATATGCACCCCCCCCCTCCCATATAGCATTCTTGTAGTTGACCCTCAAGGTAATTTTAAATCCCATATTGAAACTGCCTCTCTTCCTTTCCCCCTCTTCTGATAAAAATCCCTCATCTTTCCCTTACCGACCGAGTCCCACCACCCAAAGACATCAACACCCCCCCTCCATTAGCCCACCACCTTTTCCAAGCGTGCACAAAAGATTCCCTCCCCTCCCCTGTTTTCAATAGCCCAACATTCATCTTCCAGAAACCTCTGAAACGCTTCGGCAAACCCTCCCAATTTAAATCCACCAGAACCCCTCGATGATCAGAGAAGCTTACATTCAACGCACACACACTACTCACCCTCACCCCCCGAGATACATAAATATGATCAAGCCTCACCACATAATCACACTTAATAAACGTATGCATCACTCCGCTCACCTCCCCTCCAACATCCACTACATTCACACCTCTCAACAGATCCCCTAAAAAGCCCGAAAAAAAACCCTTCCCCTAGGCTCTACATCCTTACGTCGGACAACACCGTTCCAATCACCCCCTATAATTGTAATACCTGGCAGCAATCTGAAATGGTAGACAAGGACATCCCTAAAGAATCTATTTTTAACACCCATGTCCCCTTCCGCCGGCCCATACACCCCAATGAAACCCACCCGAACCCCTCCCCACATACCCTCGACCCTAACCACCCGCCCCTCCTCCCCTACCTCACACCTATGCAAAAGAAACGGGCTGGCTTCCTTAATTAATAGCGCCACACCACCTTTCAGTCGTGTAGAGCAACCCATGTACACGTCATATCCGGTAATTGACAATTCACCTAAATATTTATAATTATGCTCCTGCAAGAACACAAGGTCTGGCACATATCTCCTCAAATAACCCTCCAGAACTTTACATTTGCCCACTGCCTTCAACCCATTAACATTTAAAGTAAGACACCTGAAGGCCGTAATGAGGGCTTTCCCTTAGACACCCTAACACACTTAGAACCCTGGCGAGAAACCCCACCCCGCCCCCCACACTTCCCATCACCTTCCCCTTGCTCACGCTCTACATTCTTTAAACCACCTTTCTCTCTAGGCATTAGATCATGCCAGGTTTTCTTCCCAGTCCTTTGCCCAGGCGTCAAAACATCCTCACTATCAGAAATGACTGCCGTCCTCTTGCGAGAGCCACGCTTCTCATGCTTTGCCTCCTCCTGGGCATCTTCCCTGTGGACCTCCACTGCCACACTCTGAACCCGCCCCTTATCGCTCACAACCTTCTCATTGAGGCCACCCACCTCAGCCTCTACACTCACATCATCCAAGCCAGCATTGACCGAAACATCCAGTAAGTCGTCCAGGGCCTCCTGAATTGTAGCTTCCAAAACATGGTGTGCAATTGCAGACTCCTCACCACTCTTCGCCGACACCAAGCCTACGTCCTCGTCAAGTCCAGTGAGTGTCACACACTCAGGCGACGACGCCTCCTCCCTCTCCACCTCCACACTCCACGCCTCCCGTGACAAAGGCTTACGTTGCGTTGCCGTTGCATAAGTCAGTTGGTCCGTAGTACCATCAGATCCCGCCTCAGCTTCAGGTTTCCCACGTCTCGTTGGACAAGTCGGCGCTATGCGGTCGTACGCCCCACACACACGGCACGTACGCCTCTGACCTGTGTATGTTACGTACACCTGAGTCCGGAAGTCCTCCATTCCCATTAAGATGGAATAGGATACCTTAGGGACATTTTCAGGAAAACATCCCTTCAGGGAAGCCAACTAGTGGCCCATCTCGCCAATGTCCCAATGTCGCCATATAGATCGTCCCATATCGTCCAAACACCTGCCGTAAATCACTTTCATCAGCCTCGAAAGGGACATTACGCACCTTGACCCAGGTGTAGAATCTTGATACGTCATGAAGACGGACACTAACGCCGGGGGTAACTGTCTTAACCATATCCTGATACTTGGCCACCATGTTGTCATATGTACTGCTCAGCCGGAACTTAACGAAAATGTGCATTTGCTGCATGGATGAGGTAGAGTGCGGTCGTGCTTTGCACCCCTCTACTGTTTTCCCAGACGAGCTACTCAGTCAACAACATGGAGCCAGGTGTGCACAGAAGAGTGAACACTGTGGGCATTGAGCTCATTAGTGGGGCTTTAACGCCTACGTCAGTTGATGTGTTATTGCCCAAAATTGTGAGAGAGACATACGGCATCAGAGACGAGGATTTGTATGGAGTGGCACTGAACGGTGTGTATAGAATATTCGTGAAGGTGCTAACTGCTCAAGTATACGAGGCGTTGGTGGATCGTTATCAAGATGTCAGCATTAACGTAACACCGGCAGTGAGGGTCAAGTTGACGGATGTATCACGACATTATTCGTGGGTTAAGCTCCGAAACGTGCCTTTTGAGGCTGATGAAGTGGATATACGCAATGTTTTCGAACGTTATGGAACTGTACATCTGGCACAACCTGGTAAATGGGTAAAAGGAGCGTACACAGGATATCCTGAGGGTTCTTTCAACCTCAAGATGACGCTAAGGCATCCTATACCCTCGTATGTATATTTCGAGGAGTTTAGAACCCAGGTAATGGTAGCGTATGCTGGGCAGAGGCGTACATGCCGACTGTGTGGCGAATATGACCATATGGCGGCAGACTGTGGCAAGCGGAATATGGCTCCTGGGCCGGCAAGGGGCGGAGCACCTGTCCATGAGAAACCGATGCCTGAGGAAGAACGGAGGCAAGGAGGAGGGCGTGGTCGCTTGTGGAGTGAAGAGGTGATGGCTCCTCCTGTGGAATCAGAAGAAATGGTGATCCATGAATCACCTGGCCCATCAACAGAACAGCTGTCAAGTGAAGAGGTGCAGGTGGGCGCAGACGTGAAAGCTATTGAGGAGGAGTTGGAGACGGTGATACAGACTATGTTACAGTCTACGGAGGTGGAGAGTCACAGTGAGCAGGAACCTGGGATCGGGGCAGAAGGTGTGTGCGGGAGGGGGGAGGATCAGGTGGCACCTGTGATGGACAGTGTGAGTGCCATGGAAGGACATGGAGGCGGATTAAGGGTGGTAGAGGTGGAAGTCCATTGTGCTGGCTCCCAGGACTCAGATATGGAAACTGAAGGAGCTACAAGGAAAAGGGCAGCAGCGTCAGATTCGGACGATGTTCTGACGCCGGCGCAAAGGCCAGGGAAAAAGACATGGGGTTATGGTACTCAGAGTGACTCTACGAGACGGCCACAAGAGAAAGGGGGGGGATGGTTGGGAAGGAGGGTGGAGTATGTGGCAAAGGCAAAGCCCAGGGAAATGGTTTGAAAGGGAAGAGTCATGACATGAGGCGGGGAGGGAAACCTTAAGCCGGCCTCAGGTGTGTAACAATAAATATTAATGGTCTGTGTGATGGTGTTAAACGTGAGTGCTTCAGGATGTTTTTGAATAGGTACAAGATTGACGTAGCTTTTGTGCAGGAGCACAATTTTAAGCTTGGTCGTGAATTAGAGGTGCCTGGGTATCAGGCTTATGTGTTGCCGTCTGAGAGCTTAAAAGGAGGAGTGGGTGTGTTGATCAGGGAGGCGAGCCCGTTTGTATTGCACAGGAAAGAGGGGGAGGGAGGGGGGAGAGTATTACGTGTGGAAGGATGGTGGATGGGAGAGAGTTAGTTAGTTTAATATGTTTATTATGCACCCCATACCCATCCTGGGGGCCGTAGTCAAAAGATTACAGAGGTACATAATTGGTCCAGGGACTGGACTTCAAAGTTTTGATAGCTGAACAAGTTACAGAGGTAATGAACTCACAATTTACAAAGGTAATGAACTCACAATTTACAAAGGTAATGAACTCACAATTTACAAAGGGGGTAGGTCTGGTCACAATCATGACAAGTTACAAAGGGGAGGTAGTAATGGGTCCAGGGACTGGGCCCCCAAAGTTTTGATAGCTGAACTAGGTACAAAGGAAGAGACAAGTTACAAAGGTAATGAATTCTGATGGGTTTATATATGGCTACAATCATGAGAGTAATGAGCAATTCACACTTCAGAGAGAGAGAGTGGCGTTTGTGTGTGTGTATGCCCCAGCAGAAAGTGACGTGAAAGTGAAGATGGATTTTGTGCGGGAGGAGCTCATGTACTACCTATGCACGTTACCGTCAGTGGCGAGTGTGGGGGGGATTGGAATTGTGTAGTTAAGAGGGCAGACGTGGAACCCAGAGGAGCAGGATATTTTTCCTCAGTCTTGGGAGGCCTGCTTAGAGACCTTCAGTTACGAGATGCTTTCGGGGGAGGTCTGTGGGAGGTGGAACATACGTTTATAAGAATGGGATATGCAGCTCGTTTGGACAGGTTATATTTATCTCAGAGGGTTTTGGTAGAGTCTTTTAAAACTATTGAGATGGTGTCTTCCGATCATAGGGCGGTATTAGTGGAGGTGGGGTGGGATGCTTTGGCTCGTAGGCAGGGAAGTTATTGGAAACTGAACACGATGGTTTTGGGGGATAGGGAGGGAGTGGAAGGTTTTGCAGTATTTTGGGAACAGCTCTGTGCAGACAGAAGGTCTGAGGAGGATGTGGTAGGATGGTGGGATAGTGTGGCTAAGGTAAGAATACGTCAATTTTATGTGAGGGAGGGTAAACGCATTAATCAATTTCGGTATGGTTTGTCAAATTATTTAGAATCAAGATTACAGGATTGTTACGAAGGGGGGGTGGGGGGCTGTGGCCGGGGTGTACCCAGTGGAGGATATACACATGTTGAAGGACAGGATAAGGGATTTGCAAGAAGAACGTTTTGCAGCGGTACGTGTACAGGCGGGGTTGGACGAAGTTCTCTGGGGCGACAAGCCATCGGCTTGTGTGCTGCGAGGACAGAAGGTACGACAGCGAACGACTACAATACCGGGATTGCAAGTCATTTCTTTGGTGGGGGGGTTTAGAGAGGGTCAGGTATTACGGGAAACCACGGGGATGAGTGCATATGCAGATAGATGGTTTGAGGAATATGGGAAAAGTAGTGGGGTAGATGGAGAGGTTCTTGGGCAGGTATGTGAGTATGTGCCATGCAAACTGGGGAGGAGTGATAGGGAGGCACTGGGTGGGGTCATTGAGGAGGAGGAAATATGGAGAGCCCTTATGGACATGAGGAAGGGCAAGGCACCCGGGATCGATGGTTTACCAAGCGAATTTTATGTACAGCACTGGGGTCTGCTTAGGAGTTTCCTAGTAGAGTTAATGAATACCATGAAGGAAGGAGGTAAGATGGGAGAATCACAGGCAACGGCGGTGGTGGTGTTGGTCCCGAAGGGTAAACAGCAGAGTACCCTTCGGGATTACCGAGCCATTTCGTTGCTTTGTGCTGATTATAAATTGTTCGCAAAAATTCTTGGGAATCGGCTTAAATGTGTTGTGGGGAGGGTCGTGTTTGAGTCTCAGTTTGGGTTGCCTGGTAGGTCAATGGGCGAGGGCCACGGGATCATAAAGGGGTTCCTGGAGGACATGGAAAGGGGAAGAGGGGCGTTGGTGGCGTTGGATTGGCAAGGGGCTTATGACAGGGTGGAAAGAAGGGCTTTGAGTGATATTCTCTTACGACAGAGGTTTGGCGAGGAAATAGTGGGGTGGGTGAATACGTTGTACTCAAACGCGAAGGTAAGGGTGCAAATCAATGAGTGTGTGGGGGAGGGAGTCACCATGGAGCGGGGTCTTCGGCAGGAATGTCCATTATCACAACTTTTGTTTGCATGTGTTCAGGATCCCTTTTATAGGATGGTGGAGGATCGTCTAAGGACAGGGGGGGGATGGTGAGCAGAAGCCTTGGCCTGGTTTGGTGGGCTATGTTGATGATACAACTATTTTGGTGAGTGAGGAGACACGGTTAGGACTTTTGGAGGAAGTTGTACACAATTTTGGGAGAGCTACTGGGATGAAGGTAAATCTGGAAAAGTCAATGATAATGGGGCTGGGAGAGTGGGCAGGGAGATTAGATTGGGGATGTGATGTTGTGCAGCGGAGAACCAGGAGTCTGAAAATCTGTGGTGTCGTTTATGAGGCTGACCTGAGTGCTGCAAGGATTAGCAATTCGAATAGGATGGTGGAACAGGTGCAGCGACGTTTGGGAATGCTGCGACCTCACCATTTAACCCTTAGGCAACGTGCAATTGTCATCAATGTATTACTATATAGTAAAGTCTGGTTTGTTTCGGCAGTGATGCCGTTAACAGGAACAGCGATCACGAGTATTCTTAGAATGGTGTTCAAATTTTTGTGGGGCTCAGGGTGCAACTGGTTGCGAAGGGAGGTAGTGACATTGCCGGTATGTAGGGGAGGGTTAGGTTTGTTGGACTTGAGAAAGCGCGTGAAATGTGTTTTTATTAAGAGGGAAGTGATAAGTGCAAGTGCATGGAGGGGGGGGGGGCAGCTAGATAAGGTGCATGCTCACCTGAGGAAATGGTATGGAGGGGCGGAAATGAAGGAATGTGAAACAGTGTTACGTGCTTTAGTGTTAGCCAGGGAACCGGGAAAAGTAAAGGTGGGAACTTTATGTAAATTGTTAGAGAGACATGTAGTGGCGCCGGTTGAAGGGATCTACCCCATGTATGCATGGGATGTAATATGGCGAAGATTTAGTAAATTAAGGATACGACCTAGGCCACGTGAGGTTATGTATCGTTTCCTGCATGGAATTTTGCCATCGGGAGCGATGCTCCGAGATAGGAGGGTTATCGAGGGTGGGGGTGTGTGGCAGATGCAGTGGGGAAGAGACTGCGTATCATGTCTATTTTTGTGAAGGTGTGGAGTGCATCAGGGTATGGATGAATAAGGTTGTGGTGAGGGTGGGGGGTCAAGGTGTGTCGGTATTGCGAGCGTTGAGTCTTGATATGAGTGGTGTGGATGAGGGTGTGGTAAGGGGTTTAACATATGTAATCGTGGACTACATATATGTTTTGTGGGGTATGAGGGGGAAGGAGGGTGGGGATGTGCTGAGAAGGACTTTGGCGGCGACATTTTATCGAACCTTGTGTCGCAATAGAGACATTTTTGGGAAAAGGTGGGATGAGGTTTTTTCCGAGGGTTATAGAGGCCTAACAATAGGGAATTTATTGGCGTTATAAGGGGTTTTAACTGCCGGGGTGAGTAGGGTGGTAATAGGGGGGATGGGTTCAGGGGTATTCAACGGGCTCACCTCCTTGGGTACGCAATGATGGGTGTGGGTGTGATTGGAGGTACTCGTGTGGGTCTAGATGAGAGGTTGTGAAAGATTAGTTTAGCTTAGTTCCCTTGATGGGGAAGGTGTAAATGGCAGTTTAAATATATAAATTATATAATATATTTATTTTCCTTTGGTAGCGTATTATGTTTCGCTTGTACTGGTCTTACAATTGAATTTTAAACTTTTCTTGAGAGGATATTCCTTTCACTATGTACCTTGAAGAACTGAGTTATTTTTGCCATTTTGTTACGCGTTCCTGCTTCAGATTTAAAGTAATTACTTATTATGTAAACATGTGTGGATAAGGATTAGTTCTCTAGATTAAAATTTTTGTATCTATATTTGTAAGTAATACTAGTTAGGCACGTGCTGGAAGGCACAGCGAAAGTATAATCTTGTGGAATGTGTGTTACGTTTTGGTAAGTTTGTATGTGGCGTGTTAGGTGTTATAAGGAGTTTAGTGTTGTTAACTTACTAAAATCATGATGAACCTTTTGGATAATACTTATTCATGTCCTAGTCTTGGGTTCTTTAAATTATTTACATAGCCTAGTATTGTACCGCTAATGTAGCATGTGCTGTATTATCTTGCATTTTGAGCGTGAACTTCACGATATGCAATGTTGTTTTGAAAGTTTGTAATTCATGGTTAACATTAATATTTGATATTATATTGGTGGTGTATATTCTTCTACTTATTACAGTGTATGTGTATAGGAATGTAATGTTTCATATCTGTTTTAGTCTGTAAATTTATGTTTTTGTGTCTTGTTCATGCACTACCAACTCTTAGGTAAATACTCATTAAGGTTTTGATGAGGTCAGTGTATGACCATTCATTAGGATAATTCAATGTATGTTATTTAGAACGGGGACTGTACATACGGGGGGGGGGGGTAGAAGTGTCAGCTGTGTCTGCACTGGCAATAATGATTATTATAAAAGGAGGGTTTGTAGGTTATGTATATGGTTGTGGGTTATGTATATGGTTGTGGGTTATGTATATGGTTGTGGGTTATGTATATGGTTGTAATATGGCCATGCTCTATGGTGTTTTTTAAATGTACCGGGATTGTGTACTAGAGGTTTTGTAATATCTAGTATGGTTTTTAATTTTATACTCTTATACATTATTGTATTTGTTCTATGTTTTAAATAATATAAAAAAAATGGCTGCCTGTTTTCATATTTACATTCGGGAATATTATAATTGGCTATTTTTTATACCCAGAGGACAACTAAACTTAACCTAACTTAACAGAGAAACTTGCTGAATATGTTTGAGAAAAATCACAGATTTTAATGGAAGTTAAGATGATAAGTTGCCTACTGAGCCTCGTTCCCTCGTAGAGAGCAATTTCAAGATGTATAAGTGCAGCCAGTCAGTTCAGTAATATTCAGTTATATATTTGTTCATTTCTTCTGAAGTATACGTTTTATTAGATTTATGTAAAATACTATAACATAGCGTAAAATATAAATTTACTTTCTGTATACGGGAAACGTCCAGAAATTGACGCAGAATAATGCATAAGAAAATGAACAGTGGAAAATAAAGCTGGGTTGTATAAATATACGATGCAGAAGAAACTGTAGAGTGTAAACCCTCGGTTTTCTAATACAGAATATCCAACGAGATACTTGCTGCTGGTTTGGTAATATTGTAGATGAGTGGCACAGACTGCCCAGTAGCGTCACTGAAGCTGGTAACTTAAGAAACTTTTAACAGTAAGCAAATGCATGAATATGAATGCTAGGCTTTTAGTAGGACATGCCTGGTATGATACAGTAGGCCTGTTGCAGCTTTCATCTACTTTGTTTCTTCAAGAGGTGACATCTTTCAGCATGCCAAGCTAAGAAGCAAGACAAACAGTAGGAATGTCATCTCCAAATGACTAAACCTTGCGAAACAGCGGTAGTGCTTTAGGCTCACAATTCAAGGTCTCGCGTTCAGTCTGTGGCCAGCCGAAAAATACTGAACAAGTCGTTTTATATCTGCTGTCCATGTTCCCCTTGAAAGAAAAACAAATCTGGGGTATTAGGCAGAGTTAGGCTTCGAAATGAGCCTAGGTCAGGCCTCACTGGGCCTGATCCATCTGGTCTCACCCTACCTCTGTCCACTATCCTTAAAATATTACCTTACTTTTCTCCCCAAGTTGACGAAAAGTTTCCTAAGTTAAATGTTCTAAGTGTTGCATACTTGTCTACTTCACAGCTCGGAAACTGTAAACTAAACAGTACACAATAACTGGAAAGCCTAACAGTTGAATATTTCGAAACGTACACTGTGCTTCTGCTCAGAATTCATGCAGAAAAATTCACGTAAACGAATGACGCTTCACAATCCAGGAAGTTCTTGTCATCCTTGAGGTCACTAGAGACGCTGGCCAACAGAAAAACTCAGACCAATAAAAGATAACTGATTTTTTCTTTAGGATTGATTAAATTGTATTGTATCCTATTAATGGATGATTCTTTGCGAGGTTATTGTTCGATGAAAGTGTGCAATTACAGTTTCCTACCGAAATCTAATATGACGTTCATAAAAAATGTTCACTACTAGAAAATTCTGAAAAATTCTGCATTCACAAGAATTTTATGAATATATAACGATGAATTGCTGGCAGGAGTCCAAACGTTTGCACCTGGTGGTGGTGGTGGTGGTGGTGATGGTGGTGGTGGTGGTGGTGGTGGTGGTGATGGTGGTGGTGGTGGTGGTGGCGGTGGTGGTGGTGGTGGTGATGGTGGTGGTGGTGGTGGTGATGGTGGTGATGGTGGTGGTGGTGGTGGTGAGGATGGTGGTGGTGGTGGTGGTGGTGATGGTGGTGGTGGTGATGGTGGTGGTGGTGGTGGTGGTGGTGGTGGTGGTGGTGGTGGTGGTGGTGGTGGTGGTGGTGGTGGTGGTGATGATGGTGGTGGTGGTGGTGGTGGTGATGGTGGTGATGGTGGTGGTGGTGGTGGTGATGATGGTGGTGGTGGTGGTGGTGGTGGTGATGGTGGTGATGGTGGTGATGATGATGGTGGTGGTGGTGGTGGTGGTGGTGGTGGTGGTGGTGGTGGTGGTGGTGGTGGTGGTGGTGGTGGTGATGGTGGTGATGGTGGTGGTGGTGGTGGTGATGATGGTGGTGGTGGTGGTGGTGGTGGTGGTGGTGGTGGTGGTGGTGGTGGTGATGGTGGTGGTGGTGGTGATGGTGGTAATGGTGGTGGTGGTAGTGATGGTGATGGTGGTGGTGGTGGTGGTGATGGTGGTGGTGGTGATGGTGGTGGTGGTGGTGGTGATGATGGTGGTGGTGGTAGTGGTGGTGATGGCGGTGGTGGTGGTGGTGTGATGGTGGTGGTGGTGGTGTTGGTGATGGTGGTGGTGGTGGTGGTGGTGATGGTGGTGGTAGTGGATGTGGTAGTGGTAGTGATGGTGGTGGTAGTGGTGGTAGTGGTGGTGATGGTGCTGGTGGTGGTTGTGGTGGTGTTGATGGTGATGGTGGTGGTGGTGGTTGCGGTGGTGGTGGTGATGATGGTGGTTGTGGTGGTGGTGGTTTTGGTGATGGTGGTGGTGGTGGTTGTGGTGGTGGTTTTGGTGATGGTGGTGGTTGTGGTGATGGTAGTTGTGGTGATGGTGGTGGTGGTTGTGGTGATGGTCTACCTTGAGGTTATTCCGGGGATCAACGCCCCCGCGGCACGGTCCACGACCAGGCCTCCCGGCGGATCAGGGCCTGATCAACCAGGCTGTTACTGCTGGCCGCACGTAGTCCAACATGATGGTGGTAATGGTGGTGGTGGTGGTAGTGGTGGTGGTGGTGGTGGTAGTGGTGGTGGTAGTGGTGGTGGTGGTAATCGTGGTTGTGGTGGTGGTAGTGGTGATAGTGGCGGTCGTGGTGGTAGTGATGGTGGTTGTGATGGTGGTTGTGGTGGTAGTGATGGTGGTGGTGGTAGTGATATTGGTGGTGGTGGTGGTAGTGATGGTTGTGGTAGTGATGGTTTTGGTGGTGGTGGTAGTGGTGGTGGTGGTGATGGTAGTAGCGATGGCTATGATAGGGGGGGTTGTGGTGGTGAGGGTGAAGTTAGCGGTGGCAGTGAATGTGTTGGTGGTGGTGGTAGTAGTGGTGGTAGAACTGTGGTGGTGGTGATGTTAATGGTGATGACACTGATAACTGTGGTCTTGATAGTGGTTGTGTTGCTCCAGCTGCTATTCTTCCTACGGTTCTTTACCCCAAAAAATTGCTGCCAGGGATTGTTTTCCAAATTTCCTTACGGCTATTCTATCATAAAAAAAAAAAATATGTATATCCTGGGCATTTACTCCCTTAAGAGTATTAACGTGTGAGGAAATTTCTTCCTAGTGTTCCATTCTACTCTTTATTACCTGCCCACTGTGTCCTGTTATTCTGAGTTTGTGCATCCCAGATGCCTCATATCTCACGACTGCCTCCTCTCAGGCCTTCATACGATCCTTCACTAGGAACTGTCTCTCTCGTTTCTGGCTCTCTGTATCCCTTTGATGATCGTCACTAAGATCTTCTCAGGTGATCGTCCCTAGCACCTTGGTCGTCCCTAGCATCTTGGTTGTCCCTAGTACCTTGGTCGTCCCTAGCACCTTGGTTGTCCCTAGCACCTTGGTCGTCCCTAGCACCTTGTTAGTCCCTAGGACCTTGGTCGTCCCTAGGACCTTGGTCGTCCCTAGCGTCTTGGTCGTCCCTAGCAACTTGTTCTTCCCAGAAGCGGTTGTACCTGACTTGATGACAGATTGTCAGATGCTAACAGGATAACAGACGACTGGTGGTGACCGGAGATGGCAAGATGACAGATTCCCTTTGGGAAGAGTAAATGATTTTTTCTTTGCTGCTTTATTGTATTAAAAAACGTTTGATTATTACCACGCACTCACGCACACGCACACTCGTACACAGACACACACACACACACTCACACACACTCACACTCACACACACACACACACACACACACACACACACACACACACACACACACACACAACACACACACTCACACACACACACACTTGCCGGGTCTCGAACCCCACATAAATATAACTCTTCGAGTACAGATATACACCAACAACATATAAACAACTCATTTGCAAACATTGCTAATTGGACCATTCAATTAGTGTGAATTTGCTCGTTTCCAGAACTACCAAAGCACACACACATGCCTACTGATACATAATATCAAATTAAGCTTTATTTCAAACACGTTTGTCGACACTAACAACAACAAGAAGCAATTAGAGGTAATGAGAGCAATTACGAGTGAACTGTGGAAACATCATTTGCAAATAATGTTAAATTAAACAACATTTTCTTGTTTTTAGAAAAAATATATTTTTATGAAATGAAATATTATATATATATATATATATATATATATATATATATATATATATATATTAGCAAAGGACTCGAACCCATGATGTTTTGGCCCGCCTCATGGTGAGCGAAAACCCATGACGCTCTAATCCACAATATAAAATACTGCTCGTTGAGGCTAATACACTTCTTATATCATAGACAGTGTGTGTTTGTTGGCTGGATATCTCGTCCGTGTTTCTGCTCATTTACTGACAGTAGGTTATTACGATGAATATATATATATATATATATATATATATATATATATATATATATATATATATATATATATATATATATATATATATATATATATATATATATATATATATATATATATGTATATATATATATATATATATATATATATATATATATATATATATATATATATATATATATATATATATATATATATATATTATTTCACTGAAAGGAGCTTAAAATTTACGTTAGTGACCAAGAGCTATATGTTCATGGATTATTTCTAACCCAGTAACTTATTGAAGTCATCCCTCAGTTGCACATTTATTTTACTACTTGAAATGTTACATCGCTTCCATACCGAATACTCGGTAAATCGCGATTTTCTTTCAAGAATGAAAGGGCCGACTTACGTGAGGAGAATGTGAATTCAACAAAATGATAAATCCTCAGAAGTCTATTTTTTGACACCTGTGAGGAGACGACATTAAATTGGAATTTAAGTTAAATGTAAGAAAATAAAAATATATAGCAAGAGCATTGTGTTTTGAGTATGCTATATATGAAACTTTGGCATCTGTACTGTAAAATCCCCTCAAGGAAGGTTCCTTGATGTTGGTGAGGGGCTCTTGATTTAGGGAATTGGATCTGTGCTCCAGTTCCCCAAATTAAGCCTGAATGCCTTCCACATCCCCCCCCCCCAGGCGCTGTATAATCCTCCGGGTTTAGCGCTTCCCCCTTGATTGTAATAATTGTAATGTACTGTAAAATACTACACAAAATTTAGCTCCTTGCGTGCTATCTTTACAAAAATTATAGAATATATCTTCTTATCACGTGTTAGTGTTGGCTCAAAATATTATCTTCTATCTGCGTGAGGGGAAATTTCTGGCTGTCAACAATGAGCACGAAATTTTCTAATTATCTTTTATATTTTTGTATATATAAATCAACAACACACTGTGGTAACTTTCATTGCAGTTTTGCACTCTCCAGGAATGCCAAAAAAAAAAAATTGCCTCTTTACTGACGACAAAAATAATGTATAAATATCGGAGAAAACCTACAGTGTTTATGTCGAAGCTTTTGAATAATAACCTGCAAAATTCAGAGACACTATATGAACGTCACGAAATTATTATTCATTGATATTAAACACTACTAACGAAATTTTGGCTGACTAAATAGGTTAGATAAGATTAAACTACAAAACGTTATGTAACTCTCTGAAAAGATTTCATTAAGCTGTTACGTTAGCTTCGTTGCATTCCAGGCTACTGTCCATAAATATATCTACCACTCCAACAAAACTATATGAAAAAAAAATCTTTCTTTAAGAATATTGGGCTTGTCTGACCACTGTGGTTGTAAAACAAAAACGTTCCCTTTCGTTCACGTTGAGTCAAGATTTTTGTTTCAACACTCTTTAGTTTTCAGCTAAACCCGTATTACAAGACGTTTTATTTTTTAAGTAAATAATTGATATGGCTTTCTCGCTGTCTTGAAGTGGCTTCATCCATGTCTTGAAATGACTTCTTCGATATGGCCCAGGAACACCTCAGAATTCTTGTTTACACAGAACTGCTTATTGCCTCAAATGATGTAGTGGAAGTTTTAGCCTCCGGATGCAACATCCCAGCAATTCCAGGAACAGCTGTTAAAAATTGACCACTGTCTGGGGTAATTTAAAGTTCTCATCTTGCCAGAGAGCTAATCATTTTAGTTCTCATTCCAAGGAATCATTTTATTTCTCATTCGAATAAAGCATCGGTTTATTTATCATTAGAGGAAAAGATGTATTTCTCATTTGAGGAAAACATCGTTTATTTCTGATTTGAGGATAGGGGAAGGAAAAATGGACATTGGGAAATGGTAAAATAAGGGAAATGGTAAGATAGGAGGGACGATTGAAGGAAGGAAGGAAGGAATAGAGGAAGAAATATGAAGAAAGAAAACTGCGAAAGGAAATTGGGGAGAGAGAGATAAAGTAAGCGAGAGTAAAGAGTGAAATATGCTAAAGGAAAGAGCCTTAAGAGAGACAAAGGAAAGCAAAAAAGAAAAAAATTGTATGGAGAGAGAGATAGAGAGAGAGAGAAGGTACAGGAAATGTGAGTGAAAAGAAAGAAAGAGTAAAGATAATGGAAATGTGTGGAACGAAGCAAATGAACTCGAGAAAGCTTTGTAAGATATTCGGATATTCGTGTATACTCTCCAGGGTGTATCATCTGTTTTGGTCAAGATTTTCTTTAGGTTCTCTCAGCCGTTTAATCTTCTAATTTTTCTTGCCTCCTCCTGATCCTCGCCAGCCTCCTTCTCTTTTCCTCCTTACCTCAAAAGCCCCCCATCCTTTTACTCCTTCCCTTCTTTTCCTGATTCTACTGACTCCTGGCCCACGTCAGTATCCTTCTCTTCTTCTTTCCTTCAAGGTCTCCTCAACTTTATTCTCATCCTCTAAAGTCTTCCTCCTTCTCGAATACTTTTCAAGATATATCTGTCTCTTCTCATGGTCCTCTGTTTTTCTCATATTTTCTCTGAACCTTCTAGTTCTACGTCACCTTTTTGAGCCTCTCGAACCTTTCCATTGATTCCCATGCTCTCCCACGTCTTCTAATCTTCTCCAGCTTCCTTCACCACCAATTCTCCCAATGCTTATCCATCTTCAGAAAACTGTCCACTATAATCTTTCTTGGATTCTCTCCCACTTTGATCCCTTCCATCCTCATCCAGCTCCTACGTTTCTCAACAACCATTAATCCTTCTAGACTTTTCCATTTCTCCCCACCCACCTCCATTTCCTCTTATTCTTCCCACGCTTCTAACTTCCTTTGATTATCCACATCCTCCTTCACTTCCTCCGAATCTCCATCCTCCTCCATTTCCTCTAATTCCTCCCATCCTCCTCCACTTCCTATAATTCTCAAACCCTCCTCCATCTACTTTGATCTTTCCCTGCCTCCTATAATGCCCCCTAAATTCTCCCTCCCAAGGAGACGGTGATCACCCCACAATTACCAACGCAGCATCAGTCATCTTTGCCTGTCTGGGAATTCCCAGCATCATTAAACTTTAATGACGCTATCAACACACACACACTCTCACACACCAGTGACTTGTTCCTAAATGTTACGTGCAACTTTACTGTGCGGTTACATTTAAGAAACCAATTCCTCCCGTCCCCACAAAAAATTATTTAAGCGTTAGTTTTGTTTTGTTCTCCATTGTTGATTTTGTCTGTCACGGCTAGCGGTCGGAGGTTCGAACCTTCAAAATTCCTTGAACTGAATGACCCGTACGAGTTTAGTCGTTCTCATATTTTTTGTGAATGATTAACTTTATAAATGAGACACTTGTGCAGAATCTTTATTCAGGACACGTTACGCCACCCAGTGGCTTCTTCAGTCCGATGCAGAGAAAGGTGAAAGATGAGGAGTTAGAGGTAATTAGTCCCTCAGCCTGGAGAAGATGTGTATAGTCCATTAATCTTGATGTGTTACTTACATAATTACCCACAGTGCCACCCACACAATCCCCTCCAGTGCCACCCACACAATCCCCTCCAGTGCCACCCACACAATCCCCTCCAGTGCCACCCACACAATCCCCTCCAGTGCCACCCACACAATCCCCTCCAGTGCCACCCACACAATCCCCTCCAGTGCCACCCACACAATCCCCTCCAGTGCCATCCACACAATCCCCTCCAGTGCCACCCACACAATCCCCTCCAGTGCCACCCACATAATCACAAACACTGTCATCTACACATTATCCTACAGTGCCACCATCAATCACCTTCAGTGCCACATAATCCCCTACAATATCACCCACAGTGTCACCCATAAAATGACCTACAAGGTCCTCACATAATAACCAAAAATATGGCAAATAGAATCACCCACAGTTCCACCCACACAGTCACATATAGTACCACCCACAGCACATATAGTGTCACCCACAGTCACATACAGTGCCACCCACACAGTCACATAGTGCCACCCACATAGTTAACAACAGTACTACCCACACAGTCATATACAGTACCACCGACATAGTTACATACAGTACCACCCACACAGTCGCATACAGTGCCATCCACACAGTCACATACAGTGCCACCCACAAAGTTACATACAGTGCCACCCACACAGTCACATACAGTGCCACCCACGTAGTTACATACAGTACCACCCACACGGTCACATATAGTGCTGCCCACACAGTCACACATATAGTACCACCCACACAGTCACATACAGTGCCACCCAGTTAAATACAGTGCCACCCAGTTACATACAGTGCCACCCATACAGTCACATACAGTACCACCCACATAGTCACAGTGCCATCCACACAGTCACATACAGTGCCACCCACAGTTAAATACAGTGAAACCCACAGTCACATACAGTGCCACCCACACAGTCACATACAGTGCCACCCACACAGTCACAAATAGTGCCACCAACATAGTTACATACAGTGTCCACACATAGTCACATACAGTACCACCCACACAGTCGCATACACTGCCACCCACACAGTCACATACAGTGCAACCCACACAGTCACATACAGTGCCACCCACACAGTCACATACAGTGTCACCCACACACTCACATACAGTGCCACCCACAGTTAGATACCGTGCCACCCACACAGTCATAAACAGTGCCTCCAACACAGTCACTTACAGTGCCCCCACATAGTTACATACAGTGCCACCCACAGTCACATACAGTGCCACCCACACAGTCACATACAGTGCCACCCACACAGTCACAAATAGTGCCACCAACATAGTTACATACAGTGTCCACACATAGTCACATACAGTGCCACCCACATAGTTACAGTGTCACCCACAGTTACATACAGTACCACCCACATAGGTACATACAGTGCCAACCACAAAGTTACATACAGTGCCACCCACACAGTCACATACAGTACCACCCAGTCACATACAGTGCCACTCACAGCCACATACAGTACCACCCACATAGTCACATACAGTACCACCCACACAGTCATATACAGTGCCACCCACACAGTCATATACAGTGCCACCCACACAGTCATATACAGTGCCACCCACACAGTCATATACAGTGCCACCCACACAGTCATATACAGTGCCACCCACACAGTCATATACAGTGCCACTCACAGCCACATACAGTACCACCCACATAGTCACATACAGTACCACCCACACAGTCACATACAGTGCCACCCACACAGTCACATACAGTGCCACCCACACAGTCACATACAGTGCCACCCTTCACAAGACCCAAGGCACCACAATATTTATTATGACAGACAAACACCTCCTCCCCGCTGAGTGATAAACGAGCCACTCCACAACACTCCACACTTGTTGAAAACATTGTATTAAAGTTTTCAGAACTTTCGTTTTATAAAAGGCTGAAAAAATGTCTAGTTTGTATATATTTTGTAAGGAACTATGTACACACATATTACGCACACAAACACACACACATTATATATATATATATATATATATATATATATATATATATATATATATATATATATATATATATATATATATATATATATATATATATATATATATATATATATATATACAAAACAACCACTGTGAAAGAATAGAGAAATTCCAAGCGCTTTCGTGACTGCTCACATTATCAAGGAACTATGAAAGTAAAGCATCCAAGGAAGGTATATAAGGGGTCTGGCCAACACCTCACTATTCTTTCACAGTGGTTGTTTTGCATATTCTGAAATCACCTGTTTACTGTAATTTTATTGCATATATATATATATATATATATATATTTTTTTTTTTTTTTTTTTTTTTTCAACAAGTCGGCCGTCTCCCACCGAGGCAGGGTGACCCAAAAAAGAAAGAAAATCCCCAAAAAGAAAATACTTTCATCATCATTCAACACTTTCACCACACTCGCACATTATCACTGTTTTTGCAGAGGTGCTCAGAATACAACAGTCTAGAAGCATACACATATAAAGATACACAACATATCCCTCCAAACTGCCAATATCCCAAACCCCTCCTTTAAAGTGCAGGCATTGTACTTCCCATTTCCAGGACTCAAGTCCGACTATATGAAAATAACCGGTTTCCCTGAATCCCTTCACTAAATATTACCCTGCTCACACTCCAACAGATCGTCAGGTCCCAAGTACCATTCGTCTCCATTCACTCCTATCTAACACGCTCACGCACGCTTGCTGGAAGTCCAAGCCCCTTACCCACAAAACCTCCTTTACCCCCTCTCTCCAACCCTTTCGAGGACGACCCCTACCCCGCCTTCCTTCCCCTATAGATTTATATGCTTTCCATGTCATTCTACTTTGATCCATTCTCTCTAAATGACCAAACCACCTCAACAACCCCTCTTCTGCCCTCTGACTAATACTTTTATTAACTCCACACCTTCTCCTAATTTCCACACTCCGAATTTTCTGCATAATATTTACACCACACATTGCCCTTAAACAGGACATCTCCACTGCCTCCAACCGTCTTCTCGCTGCTGCATTTACCACCCAAGCTTCACACCCATATAAGAGTGTTGGTACTACTATACTTTCATACATTCCCTTCTTTGCCTCCATAGATAACGTTTTTTGACTCCACATATACCTCAACGCACCACTCACCTTTTTTTTCCTCATCAATTCTATGATTAACCTCATCCTTCATAAATCCATCCGCCGACACGTCAACTCCCAAGTATCTGAAAACATTCACTTCTTCCATACTCCTCCTCCCCAATTTGATATCCAATTTTTCTTTATCTAAATCATTTGACACCCTCATCACCTTACTCTTTTCTATGTTCACTTTCAACTTTCTACCTTTACACACATTCCCAAACTCATCCACTAACCTTTGCAATTTTTCTTTAGAATCTCCCATAAGCACAGTATCATCAGCAAAAAGTAACTGTGTCAATTCCCATTTTGAATTTGATTCCCCATAATTTAATTTAACTGTGTGTGTGTATGTGTTTGTACTCACCTATTTGTAGTTGCAGGGGTCGATTCATAGCTCCTGGTCCCGTCTCTTCACTGATTGTTACTGGGTCCTCTGTCTCCCTTCTCCATGAGCTTCATCATACCTTGTCTTAAAACTATGTATGGTTCCCGCCTTCACTACGTCACTTTCTAGGCTATTCCACTTTCTGACAGCTCTATGACTAAAGAAATACTTGCTAATGTCCTTTTGGCTCATAGGAGTCTTCCACTTCCAATTGTGACCCCTTGTTTCTGTGTCCCATCTCTGGAGCATCCTGTCTTTGTCCACTTTGTCAATTTCTTCCAATATTTTATATGCCGTTATCATGTCTCCCCTGACCCTCCTGTCCTCCAATGTCGTCAGGCCGATTTCCCTTAACCTTTCTTCGTAGGACAATCCCCTTAGCTCTGGGATTAATCTCGTTGCAAACCTTTGCACTTTCTCTAATTTTTTGCAGTGCTTGACCAGGTGTGGATTCCAAACTGGTGCTGCATACTCCAATATGGACCTGACGTACATGGTGTACAGAGTCTTGAACGATTCCTTACTGAGGTACCGGTTCGCTATTCTCAGGTATGCCAGACGCCCGTATGCTGCAACAGTTATCTGGCTGATGTGCGCCTCAGGAGATGTGCTCGGTATCATACTCACCCCAAGATCTTCTTCCTTGAGTGAGGTTTGTAGTCTTTGGCCACCTAACCTATACTCTATTCACGGTCTTTTTTGTCCTTCCCCGATCTTCATGATTTTGCATTTGGCAGGGTTAAGTTCAAGGAGCCAGTTGCTGAACCAAGCTTGTATCCTGTCCAGGTTTCTTTGTAGTCCTGCCTGATCCTCGACCGATTTAATTCTCCTCATTAGCTTCACATCATCTACAAACAAGGACACTTCTAAGTCTATCCCTTCCGTTATGTCATTCACATATTCCAAAAATAGCGCAGGTCCTAGGACTGACCCCTGTGGAACCCCGCTCGTCACAGGCGCCCACTCTGACACCTCGCCACGTACCATGACTCGTTGTTAGCTCCCTGTTAGATATTCGTTGATCCATTGCAGTGCCTTTCCTGCTATGCGTGCCTGATCTTCTAGCTTTTGCATTAACCTCTTGTGAGGAACTGTGTCGAAGGCCTTGCAGCCCAAGAAAATGCAGTCTATGCACCCCTCTATCTCGTGTCTTACTTCTGTTGCCCTGTCATAAAACTCTAGTAGGTTTGTGACACAGGATTTTCCTTCCCTCGAACCGTGATGGTTGTCGTTTATAAGCTTGTTTCTTTCTAGGTGCTCCACCACTCTCCTCCTGTTGATCTTCTCAACGGCTTTGCATACTATATACATCAGTGACACAGGTCTTTGTGTGTGTGCGTACGTGCGTGTGTGTGTGTGTGTGTGTGTGTGTGTGTGTGTGTGTGTGTGTGTGTGTGTGTATGTGTATGAGTGTTTATAAAAGTATTATCCAGAGGACTGAGGAGGGGTTGCTGAGGTGGTTCGGACATTTAGAAAGGATAGAACAAAATAGAATGACTTAGAGGGCGTATAAATATGTATTGAAAGGAAGGGGAGGGGTTTTGGTCGGCCTAGGAAAGGCTGGTGGGAGGGGATAAAGGAGGTTGGAGGTATTTTGTGCGAGGGGCTTAGATTTTCAGCAAGCTTGCGTGAGCGTGTTAGATGTGAGCAGGTAAAAGCAAATAGTTTTTATAACTTGACGTGCTGTTGGAGTGTGAGCAAAGTAACATGTATGAAGGGATTCAGGGAACACTAGTTAGCCGGACTTGAGTCCTGGAGGTGGAAGGTACAGTGCCGCCACTCTGAAGGAGGGATGGAGATTTATGTTGAAGTTTTTGAATTCTAGTATCAATACGCCTCTACCAAGACAGTGATGGAGTGATTGACTGTGTAAATGTAAAGTGAAAGGACACAAGTGCAACTAATGTGACATTTTATTGTGGCAACGTTTCGCTCTCCAGGAGCTTTGTCAAGCCGTTACAAACAGTACATGGACACAGAGGGTATATATAGGCTCAGAGTGAGGTGCAATACTAGTGGTAGTAGTAGTAGTAGTAGTAGTAGGGACATAAGTTGTAGTAGTAGTAGTAATACAATATGGTAGAGAAATTAACTCGTACATGAGTAAAAGGATATAAAAGCTATTACTTGGGTAACATAAAAATAGGTTAGACATATATAAACTGGATAGAGAAGGCCTGTTTCAGTGTTCATTCTCTGTAATGTGCTTGTGTAGTATTAACAGGAGAGACTATGTGATGGCAGGGTTTACTGTTTTCAGGGGGATTCTTGCTAAGACTTCAGAGATGGTGAAGCTGCCTTTGTTTTATTTAATTGTATTCGAAACAGCGATTAGTGCTGATTCGAGGCACTTGCGTCTGCGCATTGGTAAATCATAATTAACGAGTTCTTCAGATAAGAAACTTAATAAATCATCAACAGGAACTTTCGTAAACAAGGAAGCAACATCAAAACTAACCATGTTAAAATCATTTAAGTCAGTCAAGGAGCTTAATTTATCAACTAATGTTAAAAACAACATAGATTTAGTTGATAAATTAAGCTCCTTGACTGACTTAAATGATTTTAACATGGTTAATTTTGATGTTACTTCCTTGTTTATGAAAGTTCCTGTTGATGATTTATTAAGTTTCTTATCTGAAGAACTCGTTAATTATGATTTACCATTGCCAGTTCCTACTATCATTAACTTTATTAAACTTTGCAATGTTGATGCAAAATCTGTATTTAATGATAAGTTTTGCACTCAGAAATTTAGTATGGCAATGGGAAATCCTCTTTCACCTGTTCTTAGTAATCTATACATGGAATTTTTTGAAACAAGATTACTTAACACAATCCTCCCTAAAAGAGCAAAATGGTTCAGATATGTTGATGATATTTTATATCTTATGCCCAAGAATGTAGGTATACACCATTTCCTTGGCAAATTAAATAGCTTAGCCCATTCTATAAACTTTACTGTTGAGTTTGAGGAAAATAACTCATTACCTTTTCTAGATGTTTTAATTATTAAGAGTAATAATGAATTCAAAATTAAAATTTACAGAAAACCTACAAATAACTGTTCCTATGTCCACTATTATTCTTCCCATCAAGATAGAGTTAAACTGTCTGTTTTCTCATCAATGTTTTTGAGAGCTTTACGTATTTGTAGTCCAGAGTTCATAGATGAAGAAATATCCAAAATTTATGAAATAACTAATGATCTGAAATACCCGAGAAATGTAATTGATAAATCATTTAAAATTGCTAGAAATACTTTTTACAACCCAAAAAGGGACAACCAACCTTATTCAACTAAAAATATGTTGGTTCTCCCTTACCATGAAAACTTGGTTGATATGCTTTCTCTTCTTAAGACTTTTAATATTAAAGTTGTATTTAAAATCTTGATACAGTAAAAAAAACTTTTGCTAAAGAATTCCCCCCAAAATGCTGACGGATGTGTCTATAAGATTCCTTGTAAAATTTGCGATGAAGTTTATTACGGTCAAACTGGTAAAAGTCTCGAACTAAGATTAAAACAACATAAATATAGCATTAGAACTGGACAAGATTCCAATGCTCTATTTATTCATGTGAGAGATTTTAACCATCCAATTGATTTTCAAAAATAATATGAATATTTCCTTTGGTTTATATAAATTAGAATTTAATAATACATTGGACAAATAATAAACCTTATTCCTTGGGTAGAATACTTTGTTAGTGGGATGTCGTGAGGACCTGTCTAGTTGGGCCAGCGGGCCTACTGCAGTGTTCCTCTTTTCTTATGAGTCCGGTATTGTCGCGCATCTGGTGTTTCTTTGTTGTGGGAGTTGACTGTGAGGTGTGGTTTAGACCCTTTATATGCCTTCCTTTGATGTATTACTTTCATAGTTCCTTAACAATGTGAGTAGTCGCGAAAGCGCTTGGAATTTCACTACTCTTTCACAGTATTTATATATATATATATATATATATATATATATATATATATATATATATATATATATATATATATATATATATATATATATATATATATATATATGAAATAATTGTTAAAATGTGAAGGGGGAATTCGCTAGCCGTTAGCAGTAACATAGAGTGAATGTGATGACCCACTCTGGTCTGGTTGGCACTGAATGGCACTGTTGGGAGCCTGAATCTCTGTGGTCCTCAATCTGGCTATTGTGTGTCTCACTTGCCGTGAGGGGCAGGTTTAAAGTCGCTTTATTTTTCTTACAGAGCATCACTCAGCAAAGCTATTATTAGAGGATTTATATATACTATTTATAAGCCTTTTCAGTAATTTCCTTTCAATTTCAATAACTTCCTTTTCTACTGATGGTCACATACAAATTGTGAATGTGCAATGTGTAATTTACAATTCGCGTAAAGTGAAAAAGTTGCAACACATTAGGTGCAACACATTAGGTGCAACACATTAGGTGCAACACATTAGGTCTCGTTCAAAGATGCGCCTCAATCTTTTCTTTTTATTGTTTATTTTTTGAAATAAAAAAATTGGTTTGCGTAACCTAATCCAACCCCAACATAATCTAATTTAGCCTGTGCTAACTTAAAATGTTATATGTAGGCTTAAAGAATGCGCTAAGAAATTAACGTTCGGAACATGGTATGAGAATTAAATAAGTGAAATAAGGATAGCTTACATGGGTGGGTGGGAGTAAGAGAGAGAGAGAGAGAGAGAGAATGTGTGTAATGCGCACGCGTGAAAACTTAAGCAAAATATAGTTCAATTTTATTTTATTTCTATCATGGAGAACCTAAGAGTGAATGAATCACCCTCACTTCTCTGGACAAATCACTGAGATGTTTAATATACATCCGCCTATCTTTCGTTGCTGAACCTTTTGTAAATATCCAACACTGTGTATAAATTAATTAAACATTCCCGCGAGAGATTTCATTGAGGTTGTCAGGTTCGTCGTCAGTTATCGTGAAAAGAAACTAATTTGCTCTATGATAATCTTCGAGATTTATATTAAGTAACAACACTGACAGTTTAGGAAATATTGAGAATGAAACCACGGTATGGGCGGGGATTGAAGCCGCGGCGAGAGTCAGGAGTTTAACGATTCGCCCACCGCGGGTTCAGTCCCTCCCGTACCGTTGTTTGTTTGCAGTCGTGTCATTACGAGTTCTTGAGTCATTGAGAATGAACACTGAAGTTTGTAAACCGAATTCCCACACTTCTACCGGGTCACCTCATGGGGGTAAAAAAAAACTGGACTGGTACATATCGGCGAACTACTTTGAATTTTAACTCGAAAATTCCCACAACTTTATCATCATTTAAAAATATTTGCATTTTCATATCAAACTTTCCTCTATAAAAGTCTATATGAACATTCAGCGCGATCTTACAACCCTGTAACTACTGTAAATTTTCTCAGCTTACATGGTGCTGCTCCATAACGAACTGAAACACTGTGAGTCAGTTGTCATTTGCTCCCGAGACATTACTGTCAGTCTTCTTAAATAAAATCACGCGAACCTCGCCTAGTACCTCAGGACGCTTTCACTACTCGGGAATTACATTGGCCATCTTCCACATATCAAACACTGCACCTGTTTGAAGAGATATATTAAATATATTAGTCAATGGTTCACAAAGTTCCATTTTACACTCCTGAGAACCCTTGAAAAAAGTTCATCAGGGCCCGGGGATTTATTTTGCTTCAATCGGTCTTCTTGTTTGATAACCATATCGCTAGTGACTGATATTACATAATTTATTCACATCAGGCCCACTATAAAAATTTCGAGTCAAAACTTCTTTCATTCGATCTTATTTCTTTATATGTAAATAAGCGGTCTATTTCCTTTCTTCTGCCCTAAAAGGCAGCATGTATAGTGTTAAGAACGCTGTCACAGTGATAGCTCTCTTCGTTAACGCAGTCCACAGATGACAAGTGTTCCCTAAACCCATTGGAATCTGCTAAGAGAAAATCTGGGACTGTTACTCAGTTATCCCTACTATCATACTTCCATTCAATGTTAAAGGTAATTAATTTGTGATCGCTTGCACCAAGTTCCTCTGTAATTTCTAAATTATTAACAAGGCTTTCCTTATTTACCAGAGCCAAGTCAAACAAGTTATTTCCCTTTGTTGGTTCTGTAACAAACTACTTTAAAAAGCAATCCTGAACTACCTCTAAGAAGTCATTAGGCTCTAAATTCCCAGTCAAGTAATTTCAGTCATTCTGACTAAAGTTAAAGACCCCTAGAATTATTAAGTTATCGTGCTTTGTGGTCCTAACAATTTCCTTCCACAGTAGTCTTCTTTCGTCCCTATCCAAGTTTGGAGGACGGTATGTCACGCTTAAAATAAATTTATCGTTCCTCTCTGAAAATTCTACCCAGACAGACTCAGTATGTGTTATTTCGGATATTATACCCGTTTTTATTCAACAATTCAAGCGATCTCGGACATACAGTGCCACCCCCTTCCTTTCCATACTTCTGTCTACTTGGAACAGTTTGAAACCCTGAATGTGAAGTTCAGCAGGCATGTCCCGATTTTTCATATTAAACCACGTCTCAGTTATGACAGATACATCAATGTTGCCCGCACTTGCAACTAATCAACTCGTCCACCTTATTTCTAGCACTACGACTATTAGTATAATAAAAATTTACAAACCCTCCCTTCTCTTTTCTCCTCCTGCTCATTTCTGTTCCTGCACTATCCGTATTACTGTCCTTATCACCTAGTGTCACTGGCTTTCCAATATTCACCAGTAACTACCACATTCTGCCTATAACTGGTTTCTCTAAAATTCACACTATCGCTACACTGAGAATTCATTGCTTTCCCATAAAAAAACAATACCACTATTTCTAGTTTAAAGGCTTGACAGCTCCCTCCACTGCATTGACCAGTGTTCCCACCCCAAACCTAGATAAGTGAACTCCATCCCTGGCATACATGTTATTTCTCCTGTAAAGAGGTCCCGGTTGACTATGAATGCTATTACATTTTCCTTAGTGTTTTTCCAGCCAGCAATTGACGCCAATTGCCCTGGACAACCATTCATTTCCAACTCCTCTCCATGGCAAAATACCACATATCACAGGGTTCCCACCCTTCTTCCTAATTATTGCTGTCGTATACCTGATAATCAGGTTCTCACTCCTATGTCTACCAACATCGTTGCCTCCAGCACTGAGACAAATAATAGGATTGTTCCCATTACCTCTCATGATGTCGTCCACACAGCAAACAATATCCTCCATCCCAGCCCCTGGAAAACACACCCTATCCCTCCTCCTCCTATCTCTAAAACAAAAGACCCTCTCCATGAACTTGACTGTCTCCAACTAAAACAATGTTTTTACTTTGACTGGCAGTGTGCATGAAGTTGTCGAATGTCTTTGTAGAGATTGTCTTTGCTGGCTGGCTTCACTAGGTCCAAGACCTTCCACCGTCTTCGATGGAAGGTCTCGGATGGTCGATTCACGTTCGTCTGATAAAAGGGAAAAGGAGGTGCTGGTTCTCACAACAGTCTCCTGGACCTTCTTCTGCTTCAGCTTCGTCCCTTCAGTTCTATCTAGCATCCATTCATTGGTTCGATCATCGACGATGTTGTTCCGGGGATAATCCTTGCATATACCCTTTAGTCGCTGAATTTCTCTTCGTGCTTCCGTTAACTCTCCCTTAAACTGGAAATATAGCTGATCATAATCAGGGAAGCCATCCTACGAACGTGTGAATATTCTTGTGACCGTGAGAATATTCTTTTGACGGTCGGAATATTTTTATGAACGTGGGAATATTATGACCGTGCGAATAATATGACCGTGGGAATATTCTTTTGGCCGTGAGAATAATCTTACGACCTTTGGAATATTCTTATGACCGTGGGAATATTAATGTGAACGTGGGAATATTCTTGTGACCATGAGAATATTTCTATGACCGTGGAAATATTCTTGTAACTGTGGGAATATTCTTGTGACCGTGGGAATATTCTTATGACCGTGGGAATATTCTTATGACCGTGGGAATATTCTTATGACCGTGGGAATATTCTTATGACCGTGGGAATATTCTTATGACCGTGGGAATATTCTTATGACCGTGGGAATATTCTTATGACCGTGAGAATATTCGTATGCTCGTGGGAATATTCTTATGACCGTGGGAATATTCTTGTGGCCGTGGGAATATTCTTGTGACCGTGAGAACATTCTAATGACCGTGGGAATATTTCTGTGACCGTGGAAATATTCTTGCGACCGTGGGAATATTCCTGTGACCGTGGGAAATTCTTATGACCGTCGGAATGTTCCTATGAACGTGGGAATGTACTTGTGACCGTGGGAATATTATGACCGTGCGAATAATTTGACCGTGGGAATATTCTTGTGACTGTGGGAATATTCTTGTGACCGTGGGAATATTATGATTGTGGGAATATTCTTGTGACCGTGGGAATATTAGTATGACCGTGGAAATATTCTTTTGACCGTGGGAATATTCTTATGACCGTGGGAATATTCTTATGATCGTGGGAATATTCCTATGACCGTGAGAAATTTCGTATGATCTTGGGAGCATTCTTATGACCGTAGGAATATTCTTGTGACCGTGGGATTATTCTTGTGACCGTGAGAACATTATTATGACTGTGTGAATATTCCTGTGACCGTGGGAATATTCTTGTGACGTTGGGAATATTCTGGTGACCGTGGGAATATTCCTATGACCGTGGGAATATTCTTGTGACCGTGGGAACTATTATGACCGTGGGAATATTCCTGTGAACGTGGGAATATTCTTTTGATCGTCAGAATATTCCTCTGACCGTGGGAATATTCTTGTGTCTGGGGGAATATTCTTGTGACCGTGGGAATATTCTTGTGTCTGGGAGAATATTCTTATGACCGTGTGAATATTCTTGTGACCGTGGGAATATTCTTGTGACTTTGGGAATATTCTTATGACCGTGAAAATATTCTTATGACCGTGTGAATATTCTTGTGACCGTGGGAATATTCTTGTGACTTTAGGAATATTCTTGTGACCTTGAGAATATTTCTATGACCGTGGAAATATCTTGGGACTTTGGGAATATTCTTATGACCTTGGGAATATCGTTATGACCATGGGAATATTCTTGTAACCTTGGGAAAATTCTTATGACTGTGAGATTATTATGATCGTGCGATTATTCTCGTGTTCGTGGGAATATTCTTGTGACTGTGGGAATATTATTGTGACCGTGGGAATATTTTTGTGACAACGGGAGTATTCTTGTGACCACGGGAATAATCTTATGACCGTGGGAATATTCCTATGAACCGTGGGCCTCGTTGATCGGGCCCTGATCCACCGGGAGGCCTGGTCGTGGACCGGGCCGTGGGGACGTTGATCCCCGGAATGCCCTCCAGGTAGACTCCAGGTGGGAATATTCTTGTGACCATGAGAATATTCTTATGACCGTGGAAATGTTCTTGAGACAGTGGAAATATTCGGTTTCTCTAGCTCAGTGTATACCAAATAAATTTTCCAGAAAGGTCTCATTAGCAGTGCCACAATGTTTTCTACCAAATAGAATACAACCTAGTTCCCTATTCGGTTTCTCTAGGGCTGGGTATACCAAATAAATTTTCCAGAAGGGTCTCATTAGCAGCGCCACAGTCTGGTCTATCAAACATAAAACAGCGTAGTTCCCTATTCGGTTTCTTGTGGGCTGGGTATACCACAGTCTATTTTACCAAATAGAAAACACATTAGCGCCCAATTCGGTTTCTCTAGGGCTGGGTATACCAAATAATTTTTCCAGAGAGGTCTCATTAGCAGCGCACCTGTTTGGACTACCAAATAGAAAACACTCTAGTGGCCTTTTCGGTTTCTCTAGGGCGGGCTATACAAAATAAATTATCCAGAGAGGTCTGATTAGCAGTGTCACAGGCTGCTCTACAAAATAGAAAGCACTCTAGTTCCCTTTTCGGTTTCTCTAGGACAGTGTATACCAAATAATTTTCCAGAAGGGTCTCATTAGCAGATCCACAGTTTAATCTACTAATGGAAAATACTCTAGTGCCCTTTGAGAAACCGAATAGAGAACTAGGGGGTTTTCTATTTGGTAGACCAGACTGTGGTATACCCAGCCCTAGAGAAATCGAACTGGGAACTAGGGTGTTTTCTATTTAGTAGACCAGACTGTGGCGCTGCTAATGAGACCTTTCTATTTAGTAGACCAGAATGTCATATACACAGCCCTAGAGAAACCAAATAGGGAAGTAGGGTGTTTTCTATTTGAAAGACCAGGCTGTGGCTCTGCTTATGAGACCCCTCTGGAAAATTTATTTGGTATACCCAGCCCAAAATAAAGCGAATATGGAACTAGGGTGTTTTCTATTGAGTAGACCATAATGTGGTATACGCAGCCCTAGAGAAACCAAATAGGGAAGTAGGGATGTTTTCTGTTTGGTAGACCAGACGCTGGCACTGCTAATGAGACTCCTCTGGAAAATTTATTTGGTATACCCAGCCCTAGAGGAACCAAATAGGGAATTAGGGTGTTTTCTATTGAGTAGACCAGAATGTGGTATACGCACCCCTAGAGAAATCAAGTAGGGAAGTAGGGTGTTTTCTACTTGGTAGACCAGACTGTGGCGCTGCTAATGAGTCCCCTCTGGAAAATTTATTTTGGTATACCTAGCTCTAGAGAAACCGAATAGGGAACTAGGGTGTTTTCCATTTCGTTAACCAGAGTGTGGCGCTGCTAGTGAGACCCATATGGAAAATTTATTTGGTATACCCAGGCCTACAGAAACCGAGTAGGGAATGATGGAAGGAATTAGAGCTACTCTCGACTCAAGAAATCGTAATGACACGATTGGTGTGTCATTACGATACATCATTGGTATGGTTTGGAGCTGCTCTCCTCTTACTTAGGTCAAACTTGATTGTCTTCCGTTTACCATGACTGTATGACACCCACATGGATCATCCATTTGGGCGAGATGTGCAGCCACATCACGTTGCAAAAAAAAGAGATTTTTCCAAATCACGGATAGGGTAGAGTTTGAACTTAATGCAATCACGTTATTACGAATTCGTTAGACAAGATTTTTCGAAATTGTAGCAGTTTGGTAGGTATTCCACAGAAGTTTATTCTACGGAATATATTTTTTTTCCAAATTTTAATGTAGTTCTATATATATTCCACAGAAGTTTATTCTTTCGTACCTCACTATTTCTGTGTTGCACATCCGCCTCTCAATAAGTCAATGTCTTCGGGGAATTTTCCCCACAAGTTGGGAAGCTTACTACCATGGGAAATCTGGGGTAAGGTAGTGAGAAGTAATGTTTCTTGGGCTCTGTACGAGGGTGATAGAGGGAAGATGATAAAGGGAAGGTGATGGAGGGAGGGTGATAGAGGGAGAGTAGTTTAGGGAGGGTGAGATAGAAAGGATGTTGAGGTAGGATGGAGGGAAGATGTTGAAGTGAGGGTGTCGGAGGGAGTGTTGAAGGGAGGGTGATGGATCATGGTGTTGGCTAGACAGTGTGGAGAGTGTCGTAGGAGCGTGATAGATGGAGGGTGACAGAGAATCCCGTGTCTGGAGGGGATAGATCGAGAGGCCTTGTCTAGAGGGTGATGGAACTGAGGATTGAGGGATGGAGTAGCGTGGGAGTTATCGCAGTCCCATACTGCGTTAGTGTCTACACGAGCGCTATTTAACTACAAAATAGGCTGACATACGAGGGTTATTAATATTATACCTCTGGGGAATGCGCTAAATTCGTCGTACGGGGAAGAGATAGGTAAGGAATGATTAGGCATGATCCGACAAGGAGGAGGGTAGCACCAATTTCTGGACTCAGAATCTAGCATGAAGACTCCAGTCTTGAAGGGAACGTTGAATAAAGATACCTGGAAGAAAAGGTAAGACCTGGGGAGATTGATAGCATGATCACGTGAGCTCCTTCCTTGGTAAATTACCGCAGAAACAGAGAGATGGGCGCTTGGTGGAATTTATTGGAAGACTGTCAGGGTGAGGCCGCCGTAGAAAATTTGCTGGAGGAGAAGAATTGTTTGCTTGAAATGGCGCGATGGAGGTTCTTGTTGGAGGTCCTTATAGGAGGCTCTCTTCTTGTGGGGAAGGGGGCTCTTGTTTGGGGGTTCCTGTGAGTGGCTCATGTTGGGCTGCTCTTCTACAGCCTAGGGTTTTGCTGAGCTCTTACCCTACGTAGGCATTGGATGGGGAGGTCTCAGTCAGTCTAGGTTTTTGCAGGAGAGCATTCTCTAAACCTCTATAGAATTTAGTTGAGGAGCTCTTAATCATCCAAGGCTCTTTGGAGCTCATATTTGCACCTGGCTCTTGCTGAAGAGCTCTTGGTCAACCCAGGCTGTTACTGGGAGTTCTCACTTAACCTTAGCTCTTCAGATGGTCTCACTTAACCTTGTCTTTTTTAGCTCTCAGTCATCCTTGGACGAGACACATACTTTCATGTTGTCGTAAGATTGCGGTAATGTTTAAAAATAATTATCCACACCCATGTCTCGTTATCTATACCAAACTCATTATCTAAATACAAACTTTCTATCTAAACACAACACGTCTTCTCCATACAAAATTTCATCATCCAGAAAACAGAATTTTATTTATAAGAAAAATTTCTGTTACACGGAAAAATCTTGTTACGATAAAAAATAAATCACTTGTTAATGAAAAGCTTTTTTCTATATAAAAAAAATCTCGTTTCTTGTAGCAATGTTTTTTTTTTTACACTAATCAACCTCTTGATGTCCAAAAACATCAGCGTTACCCAAGACATACATTTTTATACTCAAAACGACTCGTGTTACCCAAACACCGATAATACCCTAAAAAAAATTTTGCTTGAAACTACATCTACTACCCAACATAAGACTCTTTATGTTGCAATTAGCTGAGTGTTCCTATTACTAATATTAGAGTGTTCCTGTTACTAATATTAGAGTATTCCTGTTACTAATATTAGATTGATACTATTGCAGTTACTAGAGTTCCTGTTTCAGTTCCTACAGTAGAGTTATACTGTTGCAGTTGTAGTGTCTGTAGTAAGTTCGCCGGTCTTGTCCCGGCCCGGGTCTTTTCCAGATGGTGACCCGACGCTGTTGCAGTATGGTGACCCGACGCTGTTGCAGTATGGTGACCCGACGCTGTTGCAGTATGGTGACCCGACGCTGTTGCAGTATGGTGACCCGACGCTGTTGCAGTTACTCTAGAGTGTTCCTCGTTATCTAAAAAAAATCCTTCAAGCCCCCAAAAAAGACCCTTGCTACCCACTCACCGTCGTGTTTTCTAAAATGCTGCTGCCAGCCTCCTCGTTACACAATCATTTCAGATATGTTTTCTTTGGTGTCGTCCCTGGAGACAGCGCTGCTCCGCCTCTTCCCTCCTCTGCCACGCCTCTCAATCCTTCACACTTTCCTGAAAACATTTCCTTATGCATTTCTCTTGTGAACCATTTTTCTCCTTTTCTTGTAATTCGGCGCCGCTGCCTAAATTAGCTCTGCTAGTGCCACTGAGTAGGGCATATGCAAGACATGTGCAAGACATATCAGTAGAATACGGATCGCTATAATGAAGACAGTAGAAGTGGAGAGGTAACTTTAAGGTGATCTGTCCCTCAGTCTTGTTAGAAGGCAGACAGTCCTTAGTTTGCTTGTTATTTTTAACCATTTATTTAATCATCATTATTTTATCGAGGACTCCATCAAATCTCTTAAATTTAGTAATTCGTAAGTATCTCTGCGTGGAAAAAGTGTAGGAGCCGCAAGAGGATGCACAGCAACAGTTTATTAAGGGCTATCCAAACAGAGTAAGCGTAACAATAATAGCATAAGGATCACATCAGCAGTATCAGTACTACAACAACAGTGTAATTACAACAGAAGTAACTATAATCATATATCAACAGTATTAGGAAAGTATAATTATTATAGAAACTATATAAGAAAAGTTTAACAGCATTATAAGGACAGTCCTCTACCTCAACGAGTCAAACTTGCGACCTCCAACCTCCCTGAAGAGCATCTTCTGCACCCCTCCCCTCCCGCTCCTCCCACCAACGAGTCACACATGCGACCTCCGACGCTCTCCTTTCATCTATTGGATGGCAGCAATATCGAGCCTGGAGCCGCCCTAAACCCTACTTCCATTTCCCTGCTGAAGTCTGCTGCGAGATACCGGGCCAAACTATGCCACTCCGACACCTAAATGGTTTCATCAGGTTCCGCTGACATACGTATGCTGTCTGGCCCCGCCGTATTGTTTATCTCTCTCTTGTCTCTTCGTACCCCTTAGTCCAATAGACTGATTTTAGACAAAAGAGACAATGTTTGAGGCAAAGAAGACAACAGCTGCAGAAAGATAGTGTTAGAGCAAACTATCACTTATAAAGAATAAAAAGGTCGAATACCGTGACTGAAACAATACACACAATACCGTGACTGGAACAATACACACAATACCGTGACTGGAACAATACACACAATACCGTGACTGAAACAATACACACAATACCGTGACTGAAACAATACACACAATACCGTGACTGGAACAATACACACAATACCGTGACTGGAACAATACACACAATACCGTGACTGGAACAATACACACAATACCGTGACTGGAACAATACACACAATACCGTGACTGGAACAATACACACAATACCGTGACTGGAACAATACACACAATACCGTGACTGGAACAATACACACAATACCGTGACTGGAACAAATACACAAATAACTCGAACACTGGAGAAAAAAACTTGTGACGACGTGTCGGTCCGACTTAAACCATCAAATTTCTATGTGCGGGTTATTTGTGCATCATTTATGGGTGATGTTTTGCTCTGTGTACCGTTCCCTCTAGCCATAATTTGATAAAATTCTACAAAGAGCGAAACGTTGTCCCAATAAAACCATGTTCTTCAACTCGTGCACGACCGAAACACCGCTTCTTGCACATAATTTAAAGCATAAAAGAAGCACGTGTTCAACGTTCGGTAACTTCTCTAACGTGGGCGAAACGTTCTATTAAGTTAGCAAACTCTTCGAACGTGTATCTTTTATGTATTTATAGGACTTAATATATATTTAGAGGCTTAATAAAAAAATGTCCAATTTATTTTCTTTGAAAAAAATGGGAATTTCTTGAAAATAGTCGAGAGACTATGAAAATAATTGTAAAAATATTGCGAAATATCAGAATTTTCATTTCTTGTAAATATAAAGATTCTGCCTAATTCTTCCCTGAAAAATGAAGTTTGGTTATAAGGTTAGTCATATGATGACCCCTCGCTCGAGGCCTTCCGCTGGCTCACCGGTCCACCCATTTAAAAATTATGGTCTTAGTTATAACCATTTAGCAGGTTTCAGTTTAATAAAACAGAATGCTGTTCGTTTTTTAAAGACGTTTAAATAAATATATTGGAAAAAAAATATTGAGAGTATTACCGAATGTTCATTTAAAACAGGATAAATATTTTTTTCGATAAATCAGTGACTTGTATTGTTTGATTTGCCTTAATTATGCCAAAAATAAATAAACTACAGGGTTTTACATATCGATTTTCCCATTATATGTATATATATATATATATATATATATATATATATATATATATATATATATATATATATATATATATATATATATGAAATTTGGCACATCATTTTGGAACACTATCTCGTTTGAGTGAATCAAAATGTTGACTCAGTTTTTATTTAATTTATATGCAGTGGTATACCTGTGTATACATGTGAATACTTTTGTATACACAGGTATACAAAGGTATACACAGACATACTTGTTAATACCTTTATATGCTAGTGCCTAACTGAATGATTGAAAATGCTAGACCTGAGAGGATAAAAATTTAAATATATTGAATAAATTTTAAATAAGACACTGGTCCTCTGCAAAGAAAATGTGAACATTCTAGAGTTTTTAAAAAATGAACAGGGTACACAATGTAACTTGAACAGGATATACAATGTAACTTTGTTAGACTCACGTCACCTGTCGTCGCCATGATACAAAGTTTGGTCTACAATGTAACGTCAACAGAGACTGTAAGACACACGGGTCCTTTAATATAAACTTTTCCTCAAACCAACTTGCTGACTTTTCCTTAGAGGGGCCGGTGCCCCCTGCTGTACTGCTTGTTGCCCCAACCCTCCTCCTGCGCTTCCTCCTGCTGGTCGCAATTTCACGTATAAGACCCTTCTGCGTCGCTGTCAGTTGCAGATGCAGTTCGGGTTGAACATTCTTCTGCTACGCTGTCTAGGACAAGGCGCAGCTCGACATGTAACGCCCTTCATCTGCGCTGTCTGTTGCAGGTTGCACGGTCGTAAGTAACACGTGAAAGCCTTGTAATTATCTCTTCACTGAGATGTTAGTTTGCCAGGTTAAATACCCAGCGACAGTTAGTGGATCATTAAGGCAACAGGTCACCTGTGCACTAACTTTATGAACCCTACAATCCCTAACAACAAGGGTTATAATCAATTCTAATTTTGTGATATATATATATATATATATATATATATATATATATATATATATATATATATATATATATATATATCTATGTATATATAATATATATAATATATATGTATATATATATTATATTTATATAATATATAGATTTATATATTATATATATATATATATATATATATATATATATATATATATGTATATATATATAAATAAATGATACTTCATAAATAACTTTTCTCTGTGGAAAAAGTTATAAATAACTTTATAACTTTGTTCACAGAAAGAAACTTTTACGTGGTTCCAGGCAGCGGTTATGCAGAGCAACATTTTACAACTCTTGGTGAAAGTTAAACAATCGTTGAAGCTGTAATGAAAGTGACAGTGATATCAGCAAGTTGCAGATGCAAGCCACAAAGTTGCAATGGAATTGTGTAAGTTGATAGTAATGAGATCAACTTGAGCAGTTAGCGTTGAAATTGTTAGATGATATTACCAAGACGATCTCCTTGTTAGCGCCACCCTGTTAACGGCGTCCAGTTACCGCCTTCCTGTTACGGGTTTTCCTGTTAGCGACTCCCTGTTACGATTTTCTTGTTAGCGACTCCCTGTTAACATTTTCCTCTTAGAGTTTTTCATTGAGCGCCACCCTGTTACGGTTATCCAGTTAGCGTTTCCCTTCTAGCGTCACTTTGTTAGCGTCTTCAGGTTAGTGTTCGCCTGTTAATATCATCCTCTTGGTGTCTTCCGTTAATACTTTCCTGTTAGCATTCCCTGATTATTATGGCTATACTCAGGAGATTGATTTGCCTGTATATTTCGACCCCCTTCTGGTATCCTCTTCAGCAGATACGCAAGTGAAAAGAGAACACGAATTTATAAGGAAGGTGCAGCCAATAAATTGACCTTCGAATACTTTTGCAGTAGTTTTCTCTATCCTGAAAACATTTCTTAGGGCTAATTTTATTTTAAGGTTGAGAGGAAGCAGTCATACGTTCATTTCTATATCAAATAAACCAAGTGAATATTTGGTAGGAGTGTGTGCCCTATGGTCGTCTTTCAAGACCCACAGTAAAGTAATGCTCAGGTCCCATCGTAAAGACTTCCTCTCCCACGTTGGTTAATGTCACATCAAAGGCAGGAGGATGTGGGGGAAGAGGAGGAGGAGGAGGAGGAGCCCGTCAATATAACAGAGACCTTTGCTCTCTCTTTTTATCTTGAGTCATCTAGTTTTTAACTCATATCCTCTGGTCTCCATACGGGTCCTCTGGTCTTCGCACGGGTCCCCTGGTCTCCTCGCGGATCCTCTGGTCGCCACTCGAATCCCCTTGTCGAAACTCTGGTTTTCTGGTCTCCACTTGAACGACTCAGAAATTTACATAAGTAATGTTCGCTCGAAGATCAAAGTAGCATCTGGAATACCTCTGCTGAGACGAGACCATCTGATTGAACAGCTGGTGCAAATCGTCACTCGTACGGGCCAGAATATCAGGAGCAGCTGGTTTTACTAACAGATGGTGCAGGTCGTCACTCCTACGGACCAGAGTACCATGACCAGGTGGTTCTACTAACAGCTTGTACTGGTTTTCATTCCTTCGGACTCGAGTGTCAAGACCAGATGGTCCAGTAACAACTGAACCACCTGGTCTTTTCGACATAACTATCAGAACCAGCTAGATCAGTAGTAAATCTTAGTCCTCAGAACTCTTGATCTGACTTTTAAAATTATACACCTGAAAATTACACCCCTGAAAGTTTTACACCTGAAAATTACACACCTGAAAATTGCACACCTGAAAATTGCACACCTGAAAATTGCACACCTGAAAATTTCACACCTGAAAATGTTAACAGTTATAGAACGGAGCTTAAAATATTTCAGAACCTAAATATTTAACTGGGCTACGATACATTCGTTTTCTTGCATGTTCGTAATTATCCTCACCGAGTCATTAATCCACTCAGTTCTCTCTTTCCCAGCATCGCCAGGCTAGCAACGTGATCTACAGTCCTAGGCGGAGTCTTAAATTCAATTGTTAGACGAAAGTTACACCTAGGATAAAACCAATTCTTTCCCTTACGTCTTACAGCTTCCAACCTGGCTTCCACGTACCCAGCGTGGGTTCTATTTAGTTTACGATTTCGTGAGTTATGTAGTTTGTATAATGAATAAATTGTTGGTAAACGTGGTTGGGTGGTAGACAGTCATTCTGATACTTAACATTTCACTGTGGTGTGACTAGTCATGCAAAAAGATTTTGGCGTTAATAAATAAGTGTGTGTTGGTCAGAACGTATATTATTATTATTATTATTATTATTATTATTATTATTATTATTATTATTATTATTATTATTATTATTATTATTATTAATTCTAATTATCATATTCATAATAATCTAAAACCCTAAGGGTTATACAGAGCAGACGGAGAAGGTAACCAGATTTAATCCATTGAAATGGAGGGAGATTCCATTTAAACATAGCGTGTGACCTTCACCGGCATCAAGACCTCACTTTTGAAGGGGCTGTGAGAGATATGAAGGGAACTTCCCAGTGGGTAAAACATCAGAGTAAGTCTGGGTTGTAAGAGAGGTGAGAACAAGATAATTATCATCATCTCGGCGCCTTCACGTCTGAGGAAAAAGTTAACTGGCTTAATGGTGGCAGTAAATCTTGATTACTGGCTGCGTGTGTCTGCCTCCCTCCCTCCTTCCCTCTCCCCCACTCTCTGGCACTCTTATATTATTTTTCATACTCTCTCTCTCTCTCTCTCTCTCTCTCTCTCTCTCTCTCTCTCCCTCTCTCTTTCACGTTTATATTCAAAAACATGTTTCAAAGTCACTGTGATAAATGGGAATCTGAGGAGCATCTCATGCAGATGTAATGGCCTTGTTTCTGTTTTCTGTTCTGTAACACTCTTGATTTAAAAGGGGAATGGCTCGATGCTGGACAAGGGCTCATGATTTAAGGAACTGTAGCTAGCTTATATTTGCTTCACTCAAACCTGAGTACCTACAATTCCTAACGCGGTGTCTAATATTGATAATTAATAATAATAATAATAATAATAATAATAATAATAATAATAATAATAATAATAACACTCCCTCGTGTATGTTCTAGGCTGTGGATGTAACCTGTAAGAATTTACGTAGAACAAATCAATTTGGTGTTATGGTAGCGCTCGTGCTGACAACAATGGGAGATGAAATATTCTCACCGGTGTCTATTCCACCCTCCCTTCCATTTTTGTGCTGATGAGAGTACCATTATTGTGGTGCCTGTATTGCTGGAGCCACCCAATATGAGGCTATTCAGCCGCAATGGCACCAACAGTGTCAGCAACGATGAAGCGACACTGGGGTAATGGTTCCAGACTTGCCTACCTTGGGGGTGTCCATTCTTCCGGCTCTTCCTTATTTCCTTATTTACCCCTGAAAGTTCCACGTTAAGCGTGTCGTTGCATCGTTTTCTTCTTTGGTACTGAGAGCTCGATGTTAAGTTTAACGTTGTCGTGAGTTCTTGTTTCTGGGAATTCGATGTTAATTGTGTTATTGTCTGGTGCTCTTGGGTCTTGAATTATTAAAATAATTCATGTTAAGAGCTAGACCCATATGGGTCATTCAGAGCAAGATGTGGTGAGGCTCGATGCCCCGTTTGCTGAGCGTGAGACAGACGCTTTTCTTATTTATACCCAGCTATGTAGAGCTCTTGGGTCTTGAGAGATCGATGTCAAGTATTATTACTGCATATTTCGACGTTCCAGAGTAGTTGACAGCCTCATACACCCCGGCAACACGAGATGGTCACCATGAGTGTCAGTTTGTGAAACATTTGACCAGCATAACATAACTGATTTCCAAATACTTATACAATGGAAACACGGCAGCATGCGAGCTCGACCTAGAGAGTACAGAGAACCTTTATTACACATATAAGTTCCATCAAACAACTCAACTACTGGGAACGCTTGGAAACACTTGACTTGTACTCGCTGGAACGCAGGCGAGAGAGATATATCATAATCTACACTTGGAAAATTCTAGAAGGAATGGTCCAAATCTGCACACAGAAATTACTCCCTACAAAATTAAAAGACTGGGCAGGCGATGCAAAATGCCCCAAATGAAAGCAGGGGCGCATTAGTACACTAAGAGAAAACACAATAAGTGTCCAGGGTCCAAGACTGTTCAACAGCCTCCCACCATGCATAAGGGGAATTACCAATAGGCCCCTGGCTGCCTTCAAGAGGGAGCCGGACAGATACTTAAAGTCGGTGCCGAATCAGCCGGGCTGTGGTTCGTACATTGGACTACGTGCGGCCAGCAGTAACAGCCTGGTTGATCATGCCCTGATCCACCGGGAGGCCTGGTCGTGGACAGGGCCGCGGGGGCGTTGATCCCCGGAATACCCTCCTGGTACACTCCAGGTAGGCAGGTAGATCTCCGGTTAGCTAGGGGCCGTTCCTACACCCGGATTATAGTCCATATGACTCTTTGCTTACGCTCTCTGTCACATACTGGACAGTGCGAAGCTTCAGTTCCATAATTATATTATTTGGGAATATTGTAAAGGTTATTGTGGTGTAGGGATCAAGAAACTTGCGACCTCACTCTTACTCGAACTTACTGAAGATACTTACCACCTCGTGTATATAATACATGAACTTGATGCAGAAATTTGCAACCCAAAGCCAAACCGAGCTGATGGTTGCACCAAATTGAACTTTCAGTAGAAAATAGGAGCTTCTGACATAACTAAAAGCAACGAAAAATCTTGTTCGCCTTCCACAAGTTACTGGCATTATAATTCTCCCACAATTCAAAACGGATATCCTCTTTTCTCAGTTTCTCACAAGACTCGTTTATCAGTTCATTATTCCTACCTTCATCAGAGCAGAGGTGATACACACAACCTGCAGCGAGAAACAGGTGCTTCACACCACCTTCAAATGAACAAAGGTGCCACACTGTCTTCAGATAAGCAGAGGTGCTGCACACCACCTCGGTAAATTACTGTTAGTATAAGACTTTCCACATTCATTCAGTATGAGAATGTGAAGCTAACCATTCTCTCCATCGCTGCTGTATATGAGTTTTTATTCCTCTTCTCTGCCTCACTGTATCGGAGGCAAGTGAGGGAACTTTTCTTCTTTCTCTGTCAAGTTAAGACATATTAGAAGCCTTTCCTATCTCCCTCTCTCCCTCAGTCAGCTTGAGAAATATTAAGAACCTTTTCTTCCTCCCTCCTTCCGCCAGAAAGGCAAGGAGTCATCCTTCCTTTTCTTCCTCAGTCAGCTCGAGTAACATGAGGAGCCTTTCTTCCTCGCAACTATCTGCAAGACATCTTCTTCAAAACTTTTAGTCGTTTGAGCTCCAGACGCGAATAAATTCTCCTTATATTGAATATTGCACGACTGATCTTGGACAGCTGCAAAGCGGGTTACAAAAACCAATATTATTTTTTGTCTAAAATCTTTCTCTTGATGAGTCTGACATAAATATGAGAGAGGATATGCCGTACGTGATATATTCCTTAAAGAATGATGAAATGTGTATTAAAATGAGATAGGTGACCCAGATATCTACAAATGTCTTACTAAATAAAACAGTATAACAGTTTCACACTTTTGTAGTGATAGAACAACTTTCATTTAAACACTGAAATTATCATATTTACAACCTGAAACATGAGGCAGGTTTACAAAATATAAACAAACTGTTTGCACAGACCCTCATGAAGGGAACATTGAATATGAGAGGCTTCCTATTGCTACCGACTACATAGAACAGACGTTTGAATACCTTGAGGAAATAAACGTGGGGAGAGACAGAGCATGAAGTAAGGGTCAAATCTGACTTCGAAAGAGGTGACTACGTAGGCATGAGGCAATTTTTAAGTGGAGTACCGTGAGAAAGGGAGCCAGATGGAAATGGGCTGCTGGAAAGTGCCGGAAGGAGAAATTCGTAAAAGAAAGCAGAAACACAGACAAGAACAGAGAGTGAGCCCAAGGCTCACCCAGTCGTGCAGGGAGAAACAGCTAAAAGCATAAGAACGTGGAAGAAATACTGAAAGCAAAGAACACCGGAGAATATGGAAGCGAGCAGAAAATCCAGAAATGAATACCCAGTGGTAAGGAAAGAAGCTCAACAACAATATGAGAATTACGTAGATAGCATCGCATGCCAAATCTGTGCCAGAGTTGTTACCGTATGCACTTACATCAGGAAGAAGGACCAGGTAGTAAGGTTGAAAAAGAAAGGAGGGAAGAACAACAGAGGTTCCCAAGAAATCAGCGAGGAGATGAAGAGAAGAATTCGGGAGGTAATCTCAGAGCAAATGGGAACAATGTCAAAAAATCAAAGAACAAGAGTACACCAAAGAGTGCAGGACACAAAGCACACATGTAAAGAAGTGAAGACACCTCGAATGCAATTTAACCAAACATTATCTCTCCGGAGGTTCAATTAGAGAGAGAGCAGAGGAGCTGTGTAGACCACTAGCTGCGATTCTTAAGAAGACATTTGAAATAGGGCAGCTCTACACATTAACAGAATAGTCCCAACAGCATACGCGAAACTGGAAAGTTTTTTAAGAAGCCTCAAGAGACTTTCATGATACTAAATACGACATTTGTCAGACCCATCTTAAAGTATGTAGCACCAGTATGAAACTCACATCTGATAAAGCTCGTCAAGGAGCTGGAAAAAATGCCAAAAGTTAGCAACAAAATTGGTCCCAGTGGTAAGCGATGTGAAGTATGATAGGCAATAGTGTTGTAATGTGTTTTTGTAGATAGGAAGCTGAATATACTGTTGAAGTAGCGTGAAGGCTATGTATACACCCGCTGACTAGATGGGCTTAATTCACAATCTGGGTACACCAGGTAGACGTTAGTGAGGGTAGCCAGAAGCCAGTCCTAGGGAGAGATGTTGACTAAAGTTCAGCAGGGTGGCAAGTGAGAGAAAGAGATGGCTAGTCACTAGGGTAGACCTAGGGGCCTGCCTCTGCCGTGAACTTCTGAAACTAGGCCTTGGACCAGCAATTCCCCCTAGCGGGAGGTATGTGACACAGGTAGGTAGGCATACTGTCTACAGAAGGAGCTGAACCTGACGACATTAAATGAAAAAAGGACGAAGGATGACATGATTATGACATACAAAATACTGAGAGGGACTGACAGGGTGGACAGAACAAGTCTGTTCGAGAAGAAGGTCTCCAATACAGAAGCTGACAACTGGAGGCTTAACATAGATGAGTCATAGGTATGTTAGGAAATATTACTTTAGCCTTAGAGTAGTCAGGAAGTGGAACTACCTCGACAGCAAAGTGATAGAGGCAGGACAGAATAGATCTGATACTTGCCAGTGTCACGCAGCCGGGAAAGAGACGGAGCCAGGTGCTGAGACTCGACTCCAGTCTGTGGCAGTCTGTGGCATCGTAGCTTCTATACTAAATTTTGTCCAGAGTCGCCCAGTAAATATACTTAAATGGCCATACACAAATAACCCGCATATAGGAGAGTTGAGCTTACGACGACGTTTCGTGACTTTGTAAATGATCCAAGATGGACCGAAACGTTGTCGTCAGCTCCTCTCTCTTAAGTGCAGGTTATTTGTGTATTGTTCCAGTTACGGTATTGTGCCTTTTTGTTCTTAAATGGCCAACATTTGATAATTTGTAGATTAGCCAGGAGGAAGAACACAGAATAACTAAAATAGCAGAAAAATACATATATTTTTTTTTGCAAGAATCAAGCAGAAAATTAAATTTTTCAGAAATACATGTTTCACACGATATTTAAAAAAGTTTTAATTCCCAGTATGAGATATGTCTCGCTCGCTTGACACAAATTTTCCAAGGGTAAAGAGCGGAAACAGGATAAATCTGTGAAGTTTGGACGTGTATTAATGAAGTTATGGAAGTTTTTACCAGCCTACCTTTACTACATTACCGGAGACAAGTGGGAGTCGCGGGCCATGTAGGTTTGTCAGATTATGTCGAGGGAGGATAATCTCTCAAACTCCTTGGATAATATCCCTCGGATATTTTTTTTTCCTAAGTTTATTCCAGATTTTGTAAAAAGAAAAAAAAAACAGTAGGTGCAGAGCATTTTTTTTTTTTACAGATAACGTTCCTCCCCACAAGAGCGAAACGTTGTAAATAAAAGCTTGTTCTACACATAGCTATTTTTTAACCATATGTATTAGCAAACTTTACCATCCAACAATATATCCAGATTATCTTAGCCGAACCACAAAAGTTATCTTCTTAGCTTTTGTAATTGGCTTTAGTGGCTGCTCTTTGAGTCTCACTTCGTATTCTAATCAGCATTTAAACTGACATTTCGCTGGATGAATTTATGGTGATTGTCAAATATATGACAAGGATAATTAAGGGGCCAAGAACTGCCGTTCAACGAGGTAATTACACAAGCTCTGGCTTAATTCGATGTCACACTCACATCACAAGCTGACAGCTAAATGAATACACTCTATCTCTGTCTGTCTGTCTGTCTCTGTCTCTGTCTGTCTGTCTGTCTGTCTGTCTCTCTCTCTCTCTCTCTCTCTCTCTCTCTCTCTCTCTCTCCATCTTGTCGATATTTTATACAATCTCTCAACTCAACGAGGGGTGGAAGGCTCGATCGTCCGCTAATGGTGGTACTACAAACTCGCCATCATTCAGTATACAGGTATCCTCTTGACCAGTCACCTGGGAGGTCTCAAGAAATTCGATATTCACCTCAGCAAATTGACACCTTATTCACTTTCAGAGTTGTATTGGATCTCTTGTGTCAAGAGGAATATACACAGAAATGTGTGTTTCTCAAAGGATTTACAGAACGAAAGGTGAGTGTATCTCAGTGTAAAAACATAAGAAATGGTGTTTATCTCGGTGTACATACTCCGAGTGGTGTGCATATCAATATATATACATCGAGAGATATCTGTCAGAATATATAGAAATGTGTGTATAGCTCAAGGTATATACACCGAGAGGCGTGCAACTTTTACTATAAGTGCAAATATGTATATCTCAGGATTTATACAGAGCCGTGTGTATATCACAGCATATAAACACTGAGAAGTGTGCATCTCTCAGGGTATATACGTCGGTATCCCTGTTTTATAATGTGTACTAACATTTTCATTGTTAATATACATATTAGCTGCAAACTAATGACCAACATGCAGTCGATGGTCTTTAATCACAGCGATCAAACTACTTAAACACTGATTCCTCGGTGTCTGGTTCTCAATAGTTTCGTTGCCGGAGACACACAAACTTGTGTCGATAATTTATAGTTCACCAGAGGGACATGACTCCTAGCGTCTTCATCTTCATAATCAAACAATAAAGTCAAGGTATATGATAGAAAAAAAAAACTATTTCAACTTACACTATCATAACTCTCAACGTTAATTGTAGTTATCATGACTTTCACTGTCATAACTCAGAGTTCGTGATGGTATTTGATAACTAACTCATTTTAGAACTCTGGTAACTTTGACCATCGTAACTCAAGAAGTTTTGTCTACTCCATTTCTGTCACTTTTTTCTTACGGTAAGTTAAGAGCTAGGAGACAAGAATGTGTTTAGGTCTTTGTCTCTTCTTCTTCGTGCCCGGGCTTCATGATGCATCATGGGCTTCATGATGCATCATGGGCTTCATGATGCATCATGGGCTTCATGATGCAATCCAGGCCTAGGTAGATTCATGGCCTATCATAAAGAAAATATTTTTTCCTTAGAGAATATGTAATGGTATTATTGGTAGCGATTGCATTAGTTAATTTAATAAGATCTCTAGGGAGTATTTTCCTGATTTTCTTTCTCTCGATTCCTGTTCGTGACTCATTCTGTTTAAACTTTCCCGTATATATCAACTTACCACACACACACTTTCATATTTTTTTTACATGCCATCCTTCAGCTGTTTTCCTTATTTTCATTGCGTTTGTATGCTTTCCTACGGCTAATCATTTTTCATCATTTGTGTTTCTAATGCGTTTTCCTCTCTCTCTCTCTCTCTCTCTTTTAGTTCGGTCATATCCCTAGCCCTTATAGCTACTCAGATCCTCAACCAGTGTTTATTATCCACCTCCCTCATTTTCCCCTTTTCTTTACTCAGTAACTCATTCGATAATGCTTCGTCCTTCATGTTTCCACTTTAGTCTTGTCCTCAGACTCGCTCATCTGTTCTTGGCTTCCTTTTTTTTCCTAAACACGAATTTGTTTCTCTTGTCTCACATTTTCCTCATAGCTCCTCCTGGTTCTCACTTACCCCTTTCCAGTCGGATATTTATAACGTATTTCCATATTTAGATGTAAAAACACTATGTAAAATAAACCTTTAATGAGCAAAGTTTCCCTCAGGATAGAGATTTATCAAGTCATGACATGATAAAGCTCTACCCTGAGCGAAACGTCCCAGAAAAAACTTGTCCTGCACAATGGGTCTTCAGAGCCATACACGTGGGCATTCAGTACCTGCATCCATAATATCCACTTATTCCATAGTTCTCCACTATGAGCACGTCCTACCGGCATTTATCTTCCAAACTTTTCCACCGAGGGCGCTCTTTCAGATTCCTAAATCCCACTCGTAACTAGTCCACCGAGTCCCTTACTCCAATACGTTACTGTGGCTTTTATTCCTCTCTACGTTGCTCGTATTTTTGTGGGCTTAA
>NC_091318.1:23225547-23318047 GCF_038502225.1 Cherax quadricarinatus
TGACCCTTGTGGGTTTAGCGCTTAGTTTTGATAATAATAATAATAACAATAGTAATAATAATAATAATAATAATAATAATAATAATAATAATAATAATAATAATAATAATAATAATGACACAGGAGCCAATAGCCTACATAAGAACATAAGAACATTAGAAATAGGAACACTGCAACAGGCCTACTGACCCATGCGGAGCAGTTCCATGTCCTCCCTCCGGAATAGCCCAATGACCCCCCCCCCCATTAGCCTAATGACCCACCCAGTCTGGTCACCTCCACTCAAGGAAGGAGCACGGCACCAGACCCAGAAGCACAAGCTGGTCAGGTCCATCTCACACCCACCCACACCCACTCATGTATTTATCTGACCTATTTTTAAAACTACACAAACGTTTTAGCCTCAGTAACTGTACTCGGAAGTTTGTTCCACTCATCCACAACTCTATTGCTAAACCAGTGCTTTCCTATATCCTTACTGAATCTGAATTTTTCCAACTTGAAACCATTGCTGAGAGTCCTGTCTTGGCTGGAAATTTTCAGCACGCTATATACACCTCAATCATATCCCCCCTAATTCTACGCCTTTCTAGAGAGTGCAGATTCAGTGTCCTCAGTCTATCCTCATAGGGAAGATTTCTGATACATGGGATCATCTTTGATATCCTCTGTACGTTTTCCAGAGCAGGTTGGTTATGTTTCACCCATGTTCGTATTACTACATTGAAGCCCCAATTCTGGGTGACCTGGGTCACCCAGGATTAGGGTCAAGAGCCTTCACCGGTGTTGTTGGTGTTGGGGTTTATAGGGCCACTGACGTCGTACTTCGTATCAAGCGCTGCCTCCCTTGACGGGGATCAGTGGTTGTAAAATTTTAATTGAGTCCTAAGTGTTCCCTTGTTAGGTATGGATGTGCGTTAAGTTGTAACGTCTCTGAGGGGTGGATTTGTGCAACTTGGAACTTCTGTGAGTGTGGGTTTTTGTAACTAGGAACGTCATTGAGTAGGGATTTGTGTAACTTGGAACGTCTGTGAGAGTGGATTTGTGTAGCTTGCAAAGTTTATGAGTGTGGAATTGTGTAAACTGGAACGTCTTGGAGTGTGGATTTGTGTAAATTGGAACTTATGTGAGTGTGGATGTGTGTAACCCTGAAGGATGGATGTAACTTTGGACAGTGGATGTGCGTAACTTGGGATGTTTGTATGTCGGGGACCTCCTGATAACACTGACACAAACTTGCATTTCCTGTGATCTTACTCCTTGTGCGGAAGGTTGACAGACCTCATGAGACCAGGCTGCTATCTATGACCACTAGTGCGGTGACACCACAATCTCTATATGGGTTCTTCAAATGATTCGCTTAAAAAATTACATGGGAAAAAGTTGTTTTGGACACGATATTGTACATTTACTGGAAAAGTTGGATTTGATGCCAACGCTGGAAAGTTGGTCACTCGTTTGTAAAGTTGAAATTAGGCGGGAGAGAAAATTTTGAGATATAATTTTGGGGGTTTAGGTGGAGAAAGAGGGAAGGAAGAAAGCTTATCAAGTAATGGGCAGTGTGGAAGATACTACGTTTGAGGTGAAACATTCACCAAGACTAATAAAATCGTAATAAGACGACTGCAAACAAAGCACACATGGTGTGGTCACAGTGGGGACTATGCTAACCTCCCAATGATATATAAATACATCTAGCTGGATGAATCTTATTATATCCAGCTGGCTCAATGGTTTACGCACTGGTCTGGAGTTTTACGACTCGCTTGCCACTGGTTCTAACCCCACACGTACCGTAGTTTGGATTCATTATGACGTTCCTTAATAATGATTTCACTGCACAGTCTTGCTCTAACTGTGTGCTTACACCATCGTTCATCCACCTGTTATCAGCTAAACCCCTCTGACGCAGATGTAAAGGTCAGCTAAGAGGTACATATACGAGAGTAAAGAGAAACATTCAATTGCCAGGGAAGACACAGAAATACTTATTATTTCCAGACAGACACAGATAAACAATTCTCAGTTCTTAACTGTATTAAGAGAGGGACTTGTGCAACAATTAGTTGTAAACATACACGAGACACTGGAATGTTTTTTTTTTAAATGTTCGGATTATTTTCTTATCTTCACTTTACACTACTTCTTGTAAAATACAAATATTATTTTTTTTGCTGAGCTTCTCAGTATCAGTAAAACGTGTTTACAAAGCGTTTAGAAGAAAAGATTTTTTTTTATTTATATAGGTATACGAATTATTACTGTTGTTTTGAGATGAGAAAACTATTTTTGAGTGTTGGTTTGTGTTTTTTGTATATTTGTGGATGCGTATGCGTGTTTGTAAGTTGTGTTAGGGTGAATTAGTATTCATTTGACAAGGGCACTTGCCGATAGATACTTGGCCTGTGGTGGGAGAGAGAGAGGGAGAGTACTCACCTACTTGTGGTTGCAGGGGTAGATTCATAGCTCCTGGCCCCGCCTCTTCACTGATTGACGCTAGGTGTGTGTGTGAAACTATATATATATATATATATATATATATATATATATATATATATATATATATATACATGTAAGAGAGACGCCAATACGTATTTAATACACAAATAATCTGCACATAGGAGGGTGAATCTTGTGAAGAAGTTTCAGTCTGACTTAGATCATTAACTAGTCACACAGAAACTCGAAGGAAAGGGAGCCAAAATATATACAAGATGAGGAGGCGAGGGCAGGAGTAGTGTAACGGGAGGAGGGAGTAATATTAAAGTGGTAGTAGTAGTGTTAATAGTCGTGGTAGCGGTGGTAGTAGTAATGTGGTAGTGCTGGTGGTGGTACTAGTAGCGATGGTAGTAGTAATAGTGGTAGTAGTAGTTGTGGAAAAAGTATTAGTAGAAAAAAGTAGTGCAACAGTGGTAGAAGTGGCAATAGTAGTAATAATAGTAATAATAGTGAAAAAATAAAAAGGGAAGAGAGTTTGTAACTAGTTAATTACCCACCTCTGACCGAGAGTCGTCACAAGTTTGTCTCCTGTGTCAGGGTTATTTATGTGTTGTTACAGTCGTGCCATTATTGCGCCATTTCGTCCTTTATATATTTAAGAAAACGTACTTGAATAAAATAACCAGAGAATTTATAACACTCTGTAGCATTAGGGGTAAAACTTTATATAAATTATAACTTATGAATAATACCTAAGATGATGAAATAATTTAATGAATGACTCTTTAATAAGAAATATTTCTGAGTGAAATCTAAGACCATAAGAACGATGAACTGGTATTGAAATGTTAATTGAGTTTATGTAGTACATTATATGTAGAAGATCAGGAGTCCAACCATTCGAATCCACAACAAGAAGTATGGAGTAGTCAGTACGGTAGCGACTGGCTATGGTTATGTATATGGAGGAAACCTTCCCTACAGCCAGTCTATGGTACATGTGGGACCATTTCCCTGGGCTGTGTTAGGGATCCTCAACAGTAACAAATATTAAAGAAGTGAAGACTTGCCGGTAAACTTCAATGTAAACTTGCATTTTACATGTGAAGGCACACACACACACACACACACACACACACACACACACACACACACACAAATAGGTGAGTACACACAGACGCCATCTAAGCTGGTGGAGGACCTGAGAACTACTGGCTGCAGAATGCCTCCCAATAGACACCATGCGAGAAATGTCACAGAAATGTCAAAGTGACAACAGCCAATTTTGGTTCTGTAAACCTATGACATAATAACGTATCATAAGATCTCGACCAATCATGTGCCTGAAATGACTCAAGTCTGTTTGTTGAGATTAGACACAACCTAGACCTGTATGTTTCACATCCACTAGCTCCTATATTCTTCTAGTCTACCCATCTACCTACCTACCTACCTACCTACCTACCTACCTACCTACACAACGTGAACTATTATATTTACAAAATATATGAGTATCGAAGTATACAAAGACATCACTAATGCAAAACAGGTATTTATATATTCCTTTGGCTGTAATATTTCAACTTCGAATATTTCAGGATAACGAAAATAAATATATATGCAAGTATATATAGGAAGTAATAATATACAAAATTACTCTTAATGAGGTAGGTACATAAGCACTATTCATAACAATTACATGCATTCAATTTTTTGCAGCTGTGATCCCTCTTAAGTGTCTGACTTCCACCTGGGGAATGGGCAGCTGCTTCTCACTTCCACCTGGGGAATGGGCAGCTGCTTCTCACTTCCACCTGGGGAATGGGCAGCTGCTTCTCACTTCCACCTGGGGAATGGGCAGCTGCTTCTCACTTCCACCTGGGGAATGGGCAGCTGCTTCTCACTTCCACCTGGGGAATGGGCAGCTGCTTCTCACTTCCACCTGGGGAATGGGCAGCTGCTTCTCACTTCCACCTGGGGAATGGGCAGCTGCTTCTCACTTCCACCTGGGGAATGGGCAGCTGCTTCTCACTTCCACCTGGGGAATGGGCAGCTGCTTCTCACTTCCACCTGGGGAATGGGCAGCTGCTTCTCACTTCCACCTGGGGAATGGGCAGCTGCTTCTCACTTCCACCTGGGGAATGGGCAGCTGCTTCTCACTTTTCGTTGTTTATATCTCACAATATAACAAATGTATTTTAGCACGTTTATCTTCACAAGTATTTGTCTGTCACACTTACACACTTAACACACACACACACACACATTCACATTCACACTCTCATACTCACAGCGAAGAGGCGGGGCCAGGAGTTATGACTTGAACCCTGCAACCACAACTAGGTGAGTACACTCTCATACTCATACCCTTACATCCTCACTCTCACGCTCATACTTTCACACTCACACTATCCCAATCACACCCTCACATCCCCACTCCCACACTCACACCTTAACATGCAGTATTTGCTGTAACAATTCCTCTATATATTATCATTAGTAGTGACATTTTGTTCATGGTGCAGCAGTTAAATTTCCATCCTTTAATCTTCTGAGTCGAGGCGGAATCTCCCTTGTAATTATCTTTCATGTTTACAAAATAATTCCCACTGCTTACTTAACACGCTAAGAAAAAAATAAACAAAATTACACGCACACAAACACACCCAATAACAAATAAAGAGAAAACTGACAGGGCAACGAACGTACAAATACACCGAACAAATACCCAAAATAACAAATTCACGCAAACATACTAGCAAATAAACAGGACAACAGATACAAAAAAGCAGTAACTACACACAAAAACAGAGAACAACACAAGCATGTAAAATAAGAAACACACACAAGAATACGAAACAATCATCATAACATAAATAATATAAAATGCAGACAAGTTGATAAATAAGACACATGTCTTAAGAGGTTTCGCCAACCAGTTCTCCATATATAATATATACGGAGAATATATAGTATATATATATATATATATATATATATATATATATATATATATATATATATATATATATATATATATATATATATATAGAGAGAGAGAGAGAGAGAGAGAGAGAGAGAGAGAGAGAGAGAGGGAGAATACTTCCCGGTAAAAGTAGGTCTTAGACAGGGATGTGTAATGTCACCATGGTTGTTTAATATATTTATAGATGGGGTTGTAAAGGAAGTAAATGCTAGGGTGTTTGGGAGAGGGGTGGGATTAAATTATGGGGAATCAAATTCAAAATGGGAATTGACACAGTTACTTTTTGCTGATGATACTGTGCTTATGGGAGATTCTAAAGAAAAATTGCAAAGGTTAGTGGATGAGTTTGAGAATGTGTGTAAAGGTAGAAAGTTGAAAGTGAACATAGAAAAGAGTAAGGTGATGAGGGTATCAAATGATTTAGATAAAGAAAAATTGGATATCAAATTGGGGAGGAGGAGTATGGAAGAAGTGAATGTTTTCAGATACTTGGGAGTTGACGTGTCGGCGGATGGATTTATGAAGGATGAGGTTAACCATAGAATTGATGAGGGAAAAAAGGTGAGTGGTGCGTTGAGGTATATGTGGAGTCAAAAAACGTTATCTATGGAGGCAAAGAAGGGAATGTATGAAAGTATAGTAGTACCAACACTCTTATATGGATGTGAAGCTTGGGTGGTAAATGCAGCAGCGAGGAGACGGTTAGAGGCAGTGGAGATGTCCTGTCTAAGGGCAATGTGTGGTGTAAATATTATGCAGAAAATTCGGAGTGTGGAAATTAGGAGAAGGTGTGGAGTTAATAAAAGCATTAGTCAGAGGGCAGAAGAGGGGTTGTTGAGGTGGTTTGGTCATTTAGAGAGAATGGATCAAAGTAGAATGACATGGAAAGCATATAAATCTATAGGGGAAGGAAAGAGGGGTAGGGGTCGTCCTCGAAAGGGTTGGAAAGAGGGGGTAAAGGAGGTTTTGTGGGCGAGGGGCTTGGACTTCCAGCAAGCGTGCATGAGCGTGTTAGATAGGAGTGAATGGAGACGAATGATACTTGGGACCTGACGATCTGTTGGAGTGTGAGCAGGATAATATTTAGTGAAGGGATTCAGGGAAACCGGTTATTTTCATATAGTCGGACTTGAGTCCTGGAAATGGGAAATACAATGCCTGCACTTTAAAGGAGGGGTTTGGGATATTGGCAGTTTGGAGGGATATGTTGTGTATCTTTATACGTATATGCTTCTAAACTGTTGTATTCTGAGCACCTCTGCAAAAGCAGTGATAATGTGTGAGTGTGGTGAAAGTGTTGAATGATGATGAAAGTATTTTCTTTTTGGGGATTTTCTTTCTTTTTTGGGTCACCCTGCCTCGGTGGGAGACGACCGACTTGTCGAAAAAAAAAAAATATGAATATATATATATATATATATATATATATATATATATATATATATATATATATATATGCAATAAGATCACAGTAAACAGGTGATTTCAAAATATGCAAAACAACCACTCTGAAAGAATAGAGAAATTCCAAGCGCTTTCGTGACTACTCACATTATCAAGGAACTATGGTTCCTTGATAATGTGAGTAGTCACGAAAGCGCTTGGAATTTCTCTATTCTTTCAGAGTGGTTGTTTTGCATATATATATATATATATATATATATATATATATATATATATATATATATATATATATATATATATATATATATATATACTTACAAACACACACACACACACACACACACACACACACACACACACACACACACACACACACACACACACACACACACACACACACACACACACACACACACATACACACACACACACACCTTTCTACTGTTCTTCCTCTCAGGAGCCAAGGACACGAAAAGTTACATCATTCCATCATGAGAAACGTGTGACCATTTTCCACAACACTTGGTGAAGAATAACTCAATTCTTCGTGAGGGAAAGAAGGAAGATCTCTCAAAGCGAGACGCAGGGAAACTCAGAGGTAGAGAAAGACATAGATCTCTCAACTAGGCACAGAAGGAAGACAGTAGGGGAAGATAGACATCTCAAAATCTGAGAGACAGAAAAAGACGAGACGGAGCGAAAGACAAAGATCTCTTAATCTAAGAGAGACTAAAGACGATGAGAGACAAAGGAAAGGAAGACGAAAAGGAAAGAAACGAGTTTAAGGAGAGTAAAGGAAACTAAAAGAAAATGGGAGTTGAGCGTCTCTGGGAAGACCTTGTGAAGTATCTGTAGAGATGCTTAGGCATCTTCCATTCTGTGTAAGGCATCTTAAGGATAGTTATATCTATTTCAGAGTCGCTAAATCATCTCTTGCAAGACCGCGGGGGGACCCGTGAGACGTCTCCGGAGATGACTTGTCGTTTTACATTCTATATAAAGCATCATTATGGTGGACAGCTCTTTTCCAACACCATTAGAACTATTGTGGAGTCACTGAAAACTTGTGACATGACATGAGTCTAGAGTGACGGATGAGGTGAAGGTAGCAGATAAGGTACTGGATGCTTGGAGTGCCTGCTACTGGATCCTGGGAATGGCTATAGACTGGTGGTGCCTGGATGTTGCTGTTGGGAGAGACTGGATGCTTTTGTTGAGTGTTGTAAGTGGCTCAAGAATGGTAATACCCAGGTGCAGCTGATGCAAGTGGCTGAGAGCTATTGCTAGGTGATGGAGGTGCTGAATGCTGGAAGTAACCTGGAGCTAGAAGTAGCCGGGAGCTGCTGGAAGTAGCAGGTTAATGGGAGTGGCTAGGCATGGTAAGTGCTAGCAGTGGCTGGCTGCTGCTGAGGGATGCGGTGGTAACGGCAGCGGAAACCCAATGTTCCCACACACTCACACACCAAATTGTCCAGACGTGAGCCTTGGTGCTAATGTGGAGAGCATCTGCCTACCCTGCAATACCACGGCGGTGATGTTGGAGGCATGATGGAGAGGTAATGCTGGAGTCGTGACGGAGAGGTGATGCTGGAGTCATGACGGAGAGGTGATGCTGGATGTGAAGGAGAGGTGATGTTGGAGGCGTGATGGAGACGTGATGATGGAGGCGTGATGTGGAGTTGATGCTAGAGGCGTGATGGAGAGGTGATGTTGGAGGCATGGTGCAGAGGTGATGCTGGAGAGTCGATAAAGAGAGGACAGAAGTAATGGAGATGTGATGGAGTACATGTGAAGGAGGTAAAGATAGGTGGAGATGAAGACGATGGACAGGGAGAGGAAGTAGATATATATATATATATATATATATATATATATATATATATATATATATATATATATATATATATATATATATATATATATATATATATATATATATATATATATATATATATATATATGTCGTGCCGAATATGTAAAACTGGTCAATTAGCAAGAACTCATTTAAAATTAAGTCCTTTCTGAAATTTTCTCTTATACGTTTAAAGACATATTTTTTTCATAAATGTTAATGTAAAAATTTTTAATTCTGCACCAAAAGAATCTTAGAAAACTTACCTAACCTTATTATAACAAGAGCAATTTATTTTAGCCTAACCCAACTAAATATATTTTAAATACGTTTCCAATAATTTAGTACTAAACAAACACAATAAAATATATATTTTTCGTTAGGTTCAGAATGATTTTGGCGAAATTATTGCATACACAAATTTTCACTTGTCCTATATGGCAAGATGAGCGTTGCTATTTAAGCCAAGATCGCAAGTTCTGCCTATTCGGCACGACATATATATATATATATATATATATATATATATATATATATATATATATATATATATATATATATATATATATATATATATATATATATATATATATATATATATATATATATATATATATATATATATATATATATATATATATATATATATATATATATATATATATATATATATATGAGAGAGAGACAGAGAGACAAACAGAAACAGAGAGAGGTGGGGAAGGATAAAGACAATTGGCAAGATGAGAAAGAATGGGGAAAAAATGCCTTTGTGGAGAGGAAAAAGAAAATCTGGAAAAAAATAAACAGAATATCAGTAGATTAAAACTTTCTTATGAGCCCATTTTTGCTCTTAGTTTTCCCTCTGTGACGCTCTCGTTCGCTTCATAAAGGAACCCAATTAGGGCCCTTAATACCCTGCCTCTGCCACTACAGTGTGCCTCATAAAGAAAGTTTTATCATAAACTTGCTTAATGTTTCGAAATTAACAGCAAGATTCTGGGAAGGTGAACTGCATATATTCTTAGCGTTACTGTTATCAATTACACGAAACCTTTTGATGCATGAATTTTGTGTCGCCTCTGGGAATAGGGGAGAAATACATCACGACAAGGAGTCGTTACATGTATATTTGTGGTTAATGTTATTGGACTCTTACAGGAGTACTGAAACCGTCAGGTTCATACGACGCCGGGGTCATCGTCATAAATCGGATCGAGGGAGGGGCAGGGTACACTTAGTACTTAACACTAAATTCCCTTCATCGGTACTTCTGCGTACTGGATAATCACAAAATAACGCTATGTCAGACCGTAGCTAACTGTGACATCTGAAATATTCAGGCCGACGGACTTTTCATGGAAGTAGTTCTATATCATTATAACCAGTGAAATATAACATTTTATTCCCATAACCACTCTCACAAAAAAATTATTTATGTATATATATATATATATATATATATATATATATATATATATATATATATATATATATATATATATATATATATATATATATATATATATATATATATATGCAATAAGATCACAGTAAACAGGTGATTTCAGAATATGCAAAACAACCACTCTGAAAGAATAGAGAAATTCCAAGCGCTTTCGTGACTACTCACATTATAAATGTGATAATGATAATGTGAGTAGTCACGAAAGCGATTGGAATTTCTCTATTCTTTCAGAGTGGTTGTTTTGCATATATATATATATATATATATATATATATATATATATATATATATATATATATATATATATATATATATATATATATATATATATATATATATATATATATATACATAAAGCACACATATATACAGAGCTAAGGGGTATGTCCTATGAGGAGACGTTAAGGGTGACACTGGAGGACAGGAGGACTAGGGGGATATGATAACGACGTACAAAGTACTAAGACGAGCTGACAAGGTGAACAGGGACAGAATGCTTTAGAGATAAGAAATAGAAACAAGAGGGCCCAACTAGAAGTTGAAAACACAAATGAGTAATAGGGATATTAGAAAGTAATAGAGGCGGGATCCATACATAGCTTTAAGAAGAGGTACGACAAGGCTCTTGAAGCCGAAGGAGAGTGGACCTAAAAGCGACCAGCGATGAGGTGGAACCAGGAGCTGTGACTCCACCACTGCAACTTGTATAGGTGATTACATTTGGGTGAATACACATTCACACACACACACACACACACACACACACACACACACACACACACACACACACACACACACACACACACACACACACACACACACACACACACACACACACACATACACACACACACACACACACACGCACACACACACACACACACACACATACACACACACATACACATACACACACACACACATACACACACACACACACACATACACACACACACACACACACACATACAACTTAAGAAGAGGTATGATAAAACTCAAGGTCATGGAGCAGGGAAAGAGTGGACCTAGTGGTGACCAGTAAGGAGGCGGGGCCAGGAACTATGAATCGACCCCTGCAACCACAATTAGGCGAGTACACACACAAAGATTAGCTATCCGTGGTTTTCAAGACACGTTACATGATAATGTTGAGGAGTCCAGAAACTATTTAAAAAAAATGTACTGAGATATATAGACAGAAAACATCCGAACCCAGACTAGAGGAACAAACTAGTGATGTATCGGATATTCGCATCCGCGGAACATCCCCCACAATTTTTTACATCCGCATCCGCGTCCACGTCCGCATTTTCCTGTAAACAGATATCCGCATATGCATCAGCATCCGCGAAATAAGTAAGACATTCTCATACACATTCGCATTCGCGGATATCTATATTTTCACATCCGATATATCTCTAGAAAAAACTAACCCGCTTCCAGCGCACTAGCACATTGGTGGAACATACAGCAAGCACTTACCTGTGAGAACATACAAGCACTTATACCTGTGAGAACATACAAGAAGCATTTACCTGTCCCAGTCGCTATTTCTGCACCTGCAAGAGTAAAGATATCAGAAATACAACACAAATATAGGTGCTATGCTAATCGATACAAAGTACTATAACGTTTTCCAAAGTTTCCAGACACATATAGTGACCTGCATTATTTGAGTACAAATGGCTAGAAGCCACAGTTACCACCAGCACCTCATCCCTAAAGGAGAGAGATATGCATTCCACACACGCACACACACACACACATACACACACACACACACACACACACACACACACACACACACACACACACACACACACACACAGATAAGAAGGGAGGCTCAACGACAATATGAAAACGACATAGCAGCGAAAGCCAAATCTGACCCGAAGCTGTTATACAGCCACATCAGGAGGAAAACAACAGTCAAGGACCAGGTAATCAGGCTAAGGAAGGAAGGAGGAGAGACAACAAGAAATGGCCGGGAAGTATGTGAGGAGCTCAACAAGAGATTCAAAGAAGTGTTCACAGAGGAGGCAGAAGGGGCTCCAGAGGGACGGAGAGGTGTGGCACATCACCAGGTGCTGGACACGGTACACACAACCGAGGAAGAAGTGAAGAGGCTTCTGAGTGAGCTAGATACCTCAAAGGCAATGGGGCCAGATAACATCTCTCCATGGGTCCTGAGAGAGGGAGCAGAGGCGCTATGTGTACCCCTAACAACAATATTCAATACATCTATCGAAACAGGGAGATTGCCTGAGGCATGGAAGACAGCAAATGTAGTCCCAATCTTTAAAAAAGGAGACAGACATGAAGCACTAAACTACAGACCAGTGTCACTGACATGTATAGTATGCAAAGTCATGGAGAAGATTGTCAGGAGAAGAGTGGTGGAACACCTAGAAAGGAATGATCTCATCAACAGCACCCAACATGGTTTCAGGGACGGGAAATCCTGTGCCACAAACCTACTGGAGTTCTATGACAAGGTGACAGCAGTAAGACAAGAGAGAGAGGGGTGGGTGGATTGCATTTTCTTGGACTGCAAGAAGGCGTTTGACACAGTACCACACAAGAGATTAGTGCAAAAACTGGAGGACCAAGCAGGGATAACAGGGAAGGCACTACAATGGATCAGGGAATATTTGTCAGGAAGACAGCAGCGAGTAATGGTACGTGGCCAGGTGTCAGAGTAGGCACCTGTGACCAGCGGGGTCCCACAGGGGTCAGTCCTAGGACCAGTGTTGTTTCTGGTATTTGTGAACGACATGACAGAAGGAATAAACTCTGAGGTGTCCCTGTTTGCAGATGACGTGAAGTTGATGAGAAGAATTCACTCGATCGAAGACCAGGCAGAACTACAAAGGGATCTGGACAGGCTGCAGACCTGGTCCAGCAATTGGCTCCTGGAGTTCAATTCCACCAAGTGCAAAGTCATGAAGATTGGGGAAGGGCAAAGAAGACCGCAGACGGAGTACAGTCTAGGGGGCCAGAGACTACAAACCTCACTCAAGGAAAAAGATCTTGGGGTGAGTATAATACCAGGCACATCTCCTGAAGCGCACATCAACCAAATAACTGCTACAGCATATGGGCGCCTGGCAAACCTCAGAACACCATTCCGACATCTTAATAAGGAGTCGTTCAGGACCGTGTACACCGTGTACGTTAGGCCCATATTTGAGTATGCGGCACCAGTTTGGAACTCACACCTAGCCAAGCATGTAAAGAAACTAGAGAAAGTGCAAAGGTTTGCCACAAGACTAGTCCCAGAGCTAAGAGGTATGTCCTACGAGGGAAATCAACCTGACGACACTGGAGGACAGGAGAGATATGGGGGACATGATAACGACTTACAACATACTAAGAGGAATTGACAAGGTGGACAAAGACAAGGGGACACAGTTGGAAGCTGAAGGCACAGATGAATCACAATGATGTTAGGAAGTATTTCTTCAGCCACAGAGTAGTCAGGAAGTGGAATAGTTTGGGAAGAGATGTAGTGGAGGCAGGATCCATACATAGCTTTAAGCAGAGGTACGATAAAGCTCATGGTTCAGGGAGAATGACCTAGTGGCGACCAGTGAAGAGGCGGGGCCAGGAGCTTGGACTCGACCCCTGCAACCTCAACTAGGTGAGAACTAGGTGAGTACACACACACACACACACACTGGGTGGGGCCAGGAGCTGAGTCTCTACCCCTGCAACCACAATTAGGTGAGTACAATTAGGTGAGTACACACACACACGCACATACACATACACATACACACACACACACACACACACACACACACACACACACACACACACACACACACACACACACACACACACACACACACACACACACACACACACTCACACACACACACACACACACACACACACACACACACACACACACACACACACACACACACACACACACACACACACACACACTTTTTCAAGTTAACCAGAGGCTTCAATATGGAGACCAAAAACACAAGCCAGCAGCTCTGTCACTGGTACAGTGGTATTACAGTAATATATTCATAATTTCTTTCCAACACATTAAAATACATTGGCTGTGACTTTCTGGTTCTCGTATAGATAGCTATGATAATGCAAAGCCAAGGAGTGCATGGAAAAAAGAACTAGCAAATGACCATTCAGTCCTCAATGAAGCTGTGTTGTAGGCTATCTACAATTTTAGCCGTCGTTACTTACGGCTATTTGGAGGAGCTGTGTTGGAAAGATCAGCAGCATGAGACTGTGTTAGTAAAAGCAGTTGCCATAGAGAGAGAGAGATAGGGTGTGTGTGTGTGTGTGTGTGTGTACTCAGTTGTACTCACTTAATTGTGGTTGCAGGGGTCGATTCATGCTCCTGGCCCCGTCTCTTCACCAGTCGCTCCTGTGTGTGTGTGTGTGTGTGTGTGTGTGTGTGTGTGTGTGTGTGTGTGTGTGTGTGTGTGTGTGTGTGCGTGCGTGCTCGCGTGTTTTGTTCGTTCGTTCTCAAGCATGTGCTGGATGTCGTAGTTTATGTCGTATAAGTCGGAAGCCCTTTGGAGGTCGACGGCCTGATTGGCTCAGGAGGCGAGGTGGAGGAACTCGCCCGTGATGTCGCATTCAACGTTCAATTAATATACAAATGAAGCGACGATGGAAGAGACCGAGAAAATTGGAATCCAAATTGATTTTCCAAGTAATGGGGGAAAATGCGAGAGATGCTGGATGCATACGGTTTTCCATTGTCAGCTTAATTGGAACAACATCTGCAGACATAGAAGTAGTAAGGTTTAAGAGGAACGTAAAAAAACTGGGGGGAAAGGAAGTCGTTCCTGTGATTCTTCAAGAACAAGAGACACCTTGTATTTCCACATACAGCAAACATAATTTAGCCATATTTCGAACATGTGATACCCTAGGCCATAGGACTCAGATCTAGAAGGCTACTGTCTGTATGTTTCTAAAAACGTTGATAAGACACATAAAATAAAAACATTTATTAGTGCTACGTTTCATCCACATGAGACTTCATCAATTACTTGATAAAACTTCATGTAGATGGAACGTCGTGCTAATAAAAGTCTGCTTTTACTGGGCCCCGCAAAAGGGCCCAAGACTGTTCAACAGCCCCTGGCTGTCTTCAAGAGGGAACTGGAGAGATACCTAAAGCCAGTGCCCGATCACCCGGGTTGTGGTTCGTACATTGGACTGAGTGCGGCCAGTAATAATAGCCTACTTATCAGGGCCTCATCCACCGGGGGCGTTTACCCTCCGCCCCTCAGAATAACTTCTAGGTAAGTAGACCAGTTGTTGGTTACTCCATATTTCGACGGAAATAAGAATAATAACTTTTATTTCTACAAGTACATGATACAACTTATACATTTATACCTGTTATCAGTGACATACTATATAGAAAGCCTCTGGTTATACAGAACATTTCGAGCAACTTAGGTTTATTTTTATCCCTAACACTAGTCAGCTAACACCCAGGTACGTACTTACTGCTAGGTGAGCAGGGACAGCAGGTGTCTTAAGGAAACACACCCGTAGCGTGTCCCCGGTACGGGGATCGAATCTCGAACCTCAGTGTGTGAGTTGAGTGCGCTACCAACCCAGATACGGGGCACCGTAAAGGTAAAGTTTAATACATTATTTCTAAACAGGTTCAGAGGTCCGTGTTTCAAAGGCCACCTGATACACCAGCTCAGTGACGTCGTAAATCTTCCAGTCTCACGTGGATTGCCTCTAAATCAATGCAATAATTCTGGAGACCAGCGCAGCTTAGATAATTGGCAAGTGAAATTCATTGAATAAACTGAGTTAAGTCCTGTGAATGAAAGGCATTTGAATCGTGAGAAATTAATTCATGAAAATGTGAATAATTATGAAACTCATGATAAAGATATGTTGGGATTTTTAACCTGGAGGGTTAGCCATTCAGGGCGTCATCGAGAACTGTGTCTTATTTCCATTGGTGTTCTTTAATCTTGTCTCCCAGGATGCGACCCACACCAGTCTACTAATAGGGACAATAAGTGTAAGGAAATATACTCAGCGTTTCTACCCATGCCGGGTACTGAGCCTCGGACACAGAGTATGCGAGGCTAGAGCGTTACTAACCGAACCACGAGACATCGTGGTTAGTATTGAGTTAGTATTGGTTTAGTATTGGTTAGTATTGGGTTAGTACTGGGTTAGTATTGGTTAGTATTGTTTAGTATTGGGTTAGTACTGGGTTAGTATTGGTTAGTATTGTTTAGTATTGGGTTAGTACTAGGCTAGTATTGGTTTAGTGTTAGTAGTGGTTTAGTGTTAGTATTGGTTTAGTATTAGTATTGGTTTTATATGCTTAGTATTGAATTAGTAGTGACATATCTGTAGAATGATAATAACGAAGATAATGAAATATTTTAGTAAAAAATATACTTTCGAAAGCAATTATTATTTTTTTTAAGCTCATGCCGAGGCACAGGCTGTCAGAGAGGCTGAAAAATAAGTAACTATAAGTAGGAGTTACCTCTGTTTTATATACACAATATGCAGAACAACCACAGGAGTTGAATGATAGCTCTAGGCCTTTAAGTTGCAATCAACACATCAGGTGCTTACAGTGTTGCAGAAATGAGTAGGAAGACCAGGTAGAAGCGCTCAAAGGAACGACTCTAGCTACAATCTAGCTAGTGACGTTCCCTTGAGCGCTTCTACCTGGACTTCTACTAATTTCTGCAACATTGCAAGCTCTCGATGATGTGTTGATTGCAGCACGAAAGGCCTAGAGCTATCTCTCAACTCCCATAGAGCTCTCTCTCTCTTTCTTTCTCTCTCTCTCTCTCTCTCTCTCTCTCTCTGTATATATATATATATATATATATATATATATATATATATATATATATATATATATATATATATATATATATATATATAGTAAGAAGAAAGACTTATATATATGTCATTATAGTTGTAACTGGAATAAAAATATGAGAAAGGCAGATTTATTTTTTTTTTCAAAGGAAGGGATAAACCATAGGGGATTACATTGCTCCGTCAGGTTCGATCCAAGGAAGGGGAAGACATGGCCGATTCCACGGATACCCTTGAGGGGAATTAGGGTTTAAAGCCTATCATTACACGAGCAACAAATTTCAGGTTCAAAAATAAAAAAAAAATTGTTCGAAACACTTTTTTTTCTCTCCATCAAAAACTATTTGTTTTACCCAAAAAATATTTTGAAAAATATTTTGAAAAAATATTTTTCGGGCAAAACAAACATTTTTTTGAAAAATTTTTTGTAATGGTTCAAAACGTTTCCAGTCGTTCAAAAGACGTTACCAATTGATAAAAAAAAGTTTTCAACTACTCATAAAACTTTTTTTCCAGTGTTTTAAAAATATTATAATTGTTCCAAAAAAATGCTTCAGTGTGTTGAAAACTTTTTCAATTATTCAGAGAACTTTTTTAATTAAAAAACTTTCAAATTATTGAAAAATAAGTGTAAAATAAAGCATAAACTTTTGAAGGAAAGTTAGAGTTCTTTAAATACCCTTCAGCCTGATACCCTTCATGGGAGGTGTCTTGGTACCGAAGGGCTCCTGATCCGAGATACTGGAGCTGCCCTTCTCTCGTCGATTGAATCAGATTGTCTATGGATCCATGGACTTTTCGTGGCGGCCTCTTACGTGTTTAGCGCCACCATGACACCGCGCCAGACTCCCTAACTGTGTTATCTGACTCACGAAATCGTAATGACACGATTTCAAGCAAACCATACCACGGGCGGGGTTAGAACCCGCGATCAGAGAGGCTCAAAACTCCAGATCGTCGCGTTAGCCACTGGGCTAACGATCATTCCGAGAAGGGATCGTGTAGCGACAGGGGAATGGAAGGTGATAGGCTTTTCATCCGAGGATGAGGCTGGTAGCTTCGATTTCTTGGATCAAGAGCTCTTCACCAGCATGGCTTCCATGTTAGAAATAAATAATTCTGGGTTAACATGTCTCGCCTTTCTAAATGTTCTTCTGTTATTTAAGTTCTGATTTCAAGGTAATTTTACTCTAATATTTTATTGATAAAGAATAGTTACCCTATTTTTTTCGGATTTCGTTGTTATTCGTGTTTAGATTCCTTTACAAGATGCTTACCCATATAATTTCGTGTTTAGATCAATTTGATAAACACTTACAAATATAATCTCGTGCTTAAAGTACATTGATTGAAGCTTACCAATAAAACCTCGTGTTTAAAGCACCTCGGTAGATGCTCTTACATATATTCTCGTGTTAAGATCACTTTGATAGAAGCTTATACAAATAATCTCGCATTTGCCTCACTTTATTAGATGCTGTCCCATATAATTTCCTATTTTAAGACGCTTACACATATAATCTCCTGTTTAGATCACTTTGAATATATAGTCTGGGTATTCGTATCTCGTTCGTTTAATTCCAGACGCGACCCTTCGGAATCAATCAATTTGCTGCTTCCAAACCCCTTGAGGTCAAATTAATTTGTCGCTAGCTCATGCAAGGCCCATAAGACGGTCTCAGGATACACTTAAGGATTCCTGATGTGTCTCATCGTCCCACCAGGAGGATGGCTCAGTGTGTGTAGTGAAGGATGTCTGACAGTGTGGATGCTGGTAACGGGATCTGGAGTCAGCAATTGGAGGCTACCATCTTCTTTCTCATATTAAGCCTAATTATTTCTGATTTTCCAGGTGCTGTATGGCCCTTGATGCTTTAATTATCATTTAATAAAATGATAATAAATAAAATTATCATTATAATATAAATAATTAACATTCCTTAAGCGAGTAAATAATACAATATTAATTAATGCCAAAGATTAACATAACTTAGATCAACTTAAAAGCGACCTTGATTTAACAAGTGAGAAATAAATCATAAAAAAAGTCAAAGTTATACAGCAAGTCAAGTGATAATTCCACTCCATTTAGTTCAAGTTGTGAGTCAGGATAATTGTGCTTTATTCAGGAGAATCCTGCGCTTAGTATGATCAGAATATAACTTTCCCAGGAAGGTTATCTAGATGCTCCTCGCTCCCGGAGCCTAATGAAGATCCACGGCTGGGAATACGATGGAAGGAGGGAGGAGGGATGGAGAGAGAGAGAGAGAGAGAGAGAGAGAGAGAGAGAGAGAGAGAGAGAGAGAGAGAGAGAGTTGTGGTAGGTAACAGCTCTTAGCTTGTAAATAAAAGTAGGGTCTCTGAACCTAAGACAGTAAAAACTCTTGTGTCAAAAAACAGAGTCATGCACGACATTGCAGTCTGCTGTTTTCATACATATTCATACAAATTCAGCAACACGCAAATTACGTTTTTTTTGCATACAGTTACATGTTTAGGTACAGGTACTCATCGTATCTCAGCTCAGGTGAAAACTCAGGCCATAGGTATTCTATCACCACCTAGCGAGCGACCCACAACAGCCAATTCATACCTCCCTCCCAAACTCAAAACCCCCCTAAATTACATCAATATAACTACATTTGTCTTTGCAAACATACAGGGTCTAAAGCCGTCAAGAAACAACAAAAATCCTTACAAGAAGGGACTGCTCACGGAGTCAAATGCAATGTTTGCAGCTTTCACAGAAACCCACATAAAGGATCATTTTGACAACGAAATATGGATCCCAGGTTATAACCAGTTCAGGTGCGACAGACTAAACAGGCAACAAGGGGGAATTGGCTTGTACGTCATAGAGTCGCTCATTTGCTCAGAGCTACTAAACACCTCAAATGATGTGCTTGAAGTTTTGGCAGTAAAGATTGAAAACACAAACCTTGCCATTGTGGTTGTATACAAGCTTCCGGATGCAACTTCCCAGCAATTCCCGGAACAGCATTTGAAAATTGACGTGCCTTCAGCATTCTATGGAGAGGAAGCATGGACACCGGGGTCATCCAACACTCACTAAAAACAACAGACATAGCCCCACTCTACAAAGGTGGCAGTAAAGCAATTGTAAAGAACAACAGACTGATAGCACTAACATCCCACATCATAAAAATCTTTGAAAGAGTTCTAAGAAGCACGATCGCCAACCGTCTAGATACCCATCAGTTACACAACTCAGAGCATCACGGGTTTAGAGCAGGTCGCTCCTGCCTGTTCCAGCTACTGGACCACTATGACAAGGTCCTGGATGCTATAGAGGATAAACAAAATGCAGATGTAGAATACACAGATTTTGTAAAATCCTTCGACAAGTGTGACCACGGTGTAATAGAACACAAAATGCATGATAAAGGAATAACGGAAAAAGTTGCTAGATGGATCTATACCTTTCTAACAAATAGAACACAAAGAGTAATAATAAACAGAGTAAAGTCCAAGACAGCTAGGATGAAAAGCTCTGTTCCACTAGGCACAGTACTCGCTCCCTGCCTATTCCTCATCCTCATATCTGACATAGACAGAGATGTAAGCCATAGCTCCGTGCTCTCCTTTGCGGATGACACCCGAATTCCCATGACAGTGTCCTCCATCAAAGACATCGCAAGACTCCAAGCGGAGATCAACCAAATCTTCAAATGGGCCACTTAAAACAATAAGAAGTTCAATGAAGAGAAATTTCAACTACTCAGATATGGACAACTTGAGGAAATTAAAACTGTATCAGAGTATACAACAAATTTTAACCATACAACAGAGCGAAAGAGTAATGTGAAGGACCTGGGAGTGATAATGCCAGAGGATCTCGCCTTCAAAGACCACAACAAGGTATCTACCGCATCTGCTTGAAAAATGATAGAATGGATAACGATAACCTTCAAAACTAGGGACGCCAAGCCCATGATGACTCACTTCAAATCGCTTGTTCTCTCTAGGCTGGAATACTGCTGTATACTAGCTGCCCCCTTCAAGGCAGGCGATACTACTGACCTGGAGAGTGTACAAAGAACTTCCACGGCACACATAAGTACAATAAGGCACCTAAATTACTGGGAACGGTTGAAGTCCCTTGATTTGTATTTTCTAGAACGCAGTCGAAAGAGATACATGATAATATACACTTTGAAAATAGTAGAGGGATTAGTACCAAACTTGCAAACGAAAATCACTCTCTATGAAAGCAAAAGACTCGGCAGGTGATGCACCATTCCCCCAATGAAAAACAAGTGCAGCACGAGTATACTGAGAAACAACACAATAAGTGTCAGGTCCAAGACTGTTCAACTGCCTCCCAGCACACATAAGGGGGGGATTGCCAATAGACCCCTGGCTGTCTTTAAGAAGGCACTGGACAGGCACCTAAAGTCAGTACCTGACCAGCCGGGCAGTGGTTCGTACGTCAGCTTGCGTGCAGCCAGCAGTAACAACCTGGTTGATCAGACCCTGAGCCACCACGAGGCCTGGTTTCAGACCGAGCCGCGGGGGCGTTGACCCCCGAAACCCTCTCCAGGTACACTCCAGGTATACCTAGGTATCTGTTTAACTGCTACGTAAAGAGGGGATAGCAGTCGTATTGTGGCCTTGTCTATACGTCCAGTCCAGCCTGTGAGTTGATCCTGGGTCCCCTCAGTTGTGAGCCGAGATAAGTACCGTTCAGCTAGCGGGCTTTTCCTCCTTACCACACAATGAACTTTCCACATTTCTCACACTAACCTCCCTCACCTCTCACACTAACCTCCCTCACCTCTCACACTAACCTCCCTCACCTCTCACACTAACCTCCCTCACCTCTCGCACTAACCTCCCTCACCTCTCGCACTACTCACCAAAAAACTCACTTCTCCCTGGACCTGCCTTTACCAGGTTTTGTTGAACAAATATCACATAACTTTCTATTATTTATGCTAATTACCAACTAATGAGAAAATAAGAGCTTGAGTTTAGGAGCTGTAAGAAATCCCTCTTTGTCCTTCCAGCTCAAAAGGAGTTGAAATCTTTAGTCATTTATTTTCATGAGATGATGTCTAAATGGATCAATGTAGATTTTAAGACCAAGCCAGAGCGATATAATGTAAAGAGTAATATAGCCGTCTCCCTCTGTAATATATCTCGCAGTTATATAAAGCTCTGGTGGGAAAAAATTATGTATAGCAATATAGATGCTTCAGCTACAAGAGGCTTTTCAAGATGTTGATAAAGCCTTGTACAGGTGAAACGTCTTGCCAATAAAAAGTCTTATTTCGAAATTCTTGTCGTTCCCCACTTGTCTGCCAGCCACTATAATGCAATTTAAAACTCTATCATATTAGTGCACGAAATATATTTCTTTTCTTTTTTTTTTTAATTTGCCATATCGATCGCTTTCCCCTTAGGTAAGATGACCCTAGGAAAGGAAGCACACACTCCAGCACTCAGTCAATGGCCGTCTTGCCAGAAGTGCACAAACACATCAGTTCAAGAGACCTTCAGAACCACGATATCCTCACCCATCCTTCATAAATTAACTGTACGTAGCACCATATATCGCGGTAAGTAACAACACCGTGGTTACTGTGTTACTCTGAGTGTATTGAAGGATACCTGAGTGTATTGGAGGATACTTGAGTGTGTTGAAGGATACCTGAGTGTGTTGAAGGATACCTGAGTGTGTTGAAGGATACCTGAGTGTATTGAAGGATACTTGAGTGTGTTGAAGGATACTTGAGTGTGTTGAAGGATACTTGAGTGTTTCAGCGCCTCTTCTCTCAAACTTTAGCACACAGAAAGCACAATCCTGAGCGAAACGTCGTACGTCTTCTGTGTTATGCCTAGTTAAACCCAGTTGTCCAGTCACCCACCTGTTGGTAAAAGAATTCTGTGAACGAGTTTTGTAATCTTTCTGTCAGCTCACTAAGCCCTTCAAATGATGATTAAGATGTCTGTCTTGTGACTAGCAGACGTAGGATCGAGCTTCCACCACTCATCATCATTATTACACTTAAAGTGTAACTATTATAATAATTATAATGATAACAATAATAATAATAATGCAACAGTTAGGTATCTTTATTTCGAAATAAAGATACCTAACTGTTGCATATGTGTCTTACCTAACAACCTGTCGGTATTTTATACCATTTTAATGTTCAATAATAATAATAATTGAGAAGAAGAAGAAAGAAGAAAAAGAAGAAGAAAAAGAAGAAGAAGAAGAAGAAGAAGAAGAAGAAGAAGAAGAAGAAGAAGAAGAAGAAGAAGAAGAAGAAGAAGAAGAAGAAGAAGAAGAAGAAGAAAGAAGAAAAAGAAGAAGAAAAAGAAGAAGAAGAAGAAGAAGAAGAAGAAGAAGAAGAAGAAGAAGAAGAAGAAGAAGAAGAAGAAGAAGAAGAAGAAGAAGAAGAAGAAATAACTTCTGTGTATCCTGTTTATCCTTTTCGCTTATGTATTTCCTGAGAATATTTTTTTTTTTATCTAACTTTTGGTTATCTTTGCTTCGCCCATTTCTGAAAAATTTCTTCCTTCCAAATTTTTTTTTTGGGTAAGTTAGGGAAAGTAAAGGTATCTCACCTAAACCTATTTCAACACATTTAGCCGTAAATAAATTAGCAAAATATATCCTGTGCGATGCAACAGGCACCGAGGCGTCTCAGAGAAGCCAGGCAACGTTAAAATTTACACGCTTTTACACGCGTGCTGCGACGACTCCTTTTATCAATTCCCAAAAATCTTTGTTTATATTTCTGAAAAGTTGAGACAGCAGTTTTTCTCTATGTTTTTTTTTTTGGGGGGGGAGGGGGGAGGAGGTAGAAATTCAGAGATTGTGTGCAGCTGTTGTTCTTGTTCAATGTCTTGTTGTGAGATGTTCTATCTTGTTCATTGTCTTGTTGAGAGATTTCTTTCTTGTTCAGTGTCTTGTTGTGAGATGTTCTATCTTGGTCAATATCTTGTTGAGAGATGTTCTATCTTGTTCATTTTCTTCTTGAGAGATTTCTTTCTTGTTCACTGTCTTGTGATATGTTCTGTTTTGTTCAGTGTCTTGCTGTGACATGTTCTGTCATGTTCAGTGTCTTCATGTTCAGGTCTACCCTGTTCAGTATCTTGTCTGTTACTAACTACAGATCACACCAATGTTTCGACAAATATTCATTAATATCATCATTATTTATGGAGAAGCGTTAATTCCTTAGGTATCAAACAGCACTTGGGGAATGTAAGGCAATTAATCTTGATCAAAGGAACAAGAGGGTAGCTTCAGTTCCTTGAATAAAGAGCCCTCCACCAGCATCGTGGCAACCCCCTTGAAGATTATGGCGACAAAGTGGCTCAAAGGTGAACAAACATCGGAACAGAATTCTCATATTTCACATTCTCTTTTCATATTTTTTCCTCTCTGCTCGTAAACTCTGGAACAGTTTACTACACCTTTATAACGATGCTGCCTTCGATCTTTCACATTTCATTTTTCATTCAGTTTTTTTTTTTTTTAGACTTTCGCGATTGTCAGTGTCGCTTCAAAAATGTTCTATTATTTTCGAATGCGTGTGTCACGTTATGTTTTCTTGGAAGCAAAATTATTCATTCCTTTATTAGGCAAATTTAATCCGCTGAATTCTTATTGGTATTTTTTTCGTTCAAGTGATGAATGAGAACAATTTTTTAGCACGCTGGCCGTCTCCCACCGAGGCAAGGTGACCCGAGAAAGAAGCACTCTCACCATCATTCACGCTATCACTGTCTTACCAGAGGCTCGCAGATACGACAGTTTAGATGTACCTCCAAACAGCAAGTATCCAAAATCCCTCCTTCAGATTGCAGGCATTGTACTTCCCATCTCCAGAATTCATGTTTATTACTAAATCGGATATCACCTGCTACTTTAACATGTATGGTTAGAAATTTTTGGCGTCCCAACCTATCTATCCAGTCGCCCCCTCATTATAGCCTCCGCTTCCCAACCTATCTATCCAGTCGCCCCCTCATTATTGCCTCCGCTTCCCAACCTATCTATCTGGTCGGCTCCCTCATCATTGCCTCCGCGCCTCGGTCTCAGACCAAACTTTCTGATAAATGTTTATTTCACTTTATCTTGTAGCTTTCATGTAATATTTTAACCTGAAATATTTCAAATTCATTTACTGATAGTTGTGTTCTAGTGATTTTTTCCCTCACTTAAAGAAGAAACTCTCATTGAAATCCTAAGAAAAACTGAATATTCCATTACGTCATTTTTTTTACCTTTCATCTGCCTGGTGACCTTTACGGTGTGACCCGGGGCAAGGCCTCACCACGCTATCGTTCGTGTGTGTGTGTGTTTGTGTGTGTGTGTGTGTGTGTGTGTGTGTGTGTGTGTGTGTGTGTGTGTGTGTGTGTGTGTGTGTGTGTGTGTGTGTGTTCCCTGACCTTTCGCTCGCCCACACACAGCTTACATTGAAGCTCGTTGTAAATGTACAAGACTAACATATGAAACTGAAATAGTCATAACTGGGCCACCCTCTCACACAGCGTCACAAGCGTGGGAAGACAGCGTCACAAGCGTGGGAAGACAGCGTCACAAGCGTGGGAAGACAGCATCACAAGCGTGGGAAGACAGCGTCACAAGCGTGGGAAGACAGCGTCGCAAGCGTGGGAAGACAGCGTCACACGCGTGGGAAGACAGCGTCGCAAGCGTGGGAAGACAGCGTCACAAGCGTGGGAAGACAGCGTCACAAGCGTGGGAAGACAGCGTCACAAGCGTGGGAAGACAGCGTCACAAGCGTGGGAAGACAGCGTCGCAAGCGTGGGAAGACAGCGTCACAAGCGTGGGAAGACAGCGTCACAAGCGTGAGAAGACAGCGTCACAAGCGTGGGAAGACAGCGTCGCACGCGTGGGAAGACAGCGTCACAAGCGTGGGAAGACAGCGTCGCACGCGTGGGAAGACAGCGTCACAAGCGTGGGAAGACAGCATCACAAGCGTGGGAAGACAGCGTCACAAGCGTGGGAATATAACAACAGAAGTGCAGGAACAGCGTCACTAGTGTGGAAGCACCGTCTTACGCATGGGAACTCCGTCCCAAGTGTGGGACTGCAGCTTCACGCGTAGGACCGCAGCCTCACATGCGTGGGAACGCAGCGTCACATGCGTGGGACCGCAGCCTCACATGCGTGGGAAGAGCCTCAAATGCGTGGGAACAGCGTCACCAGCCTGGTAACCTGATCACCAGTTTGAGAAATGAGGCACAGGTGTGGAACTACGCGTTAATTCAAAAATTATTAACAAGATGGTCAGTGGCATTGTTAGGATTATATTTAATATTTCACAGTAAGCGCCCTGTAATTTTCCTGTTGTGTATATAACATTACTTGAGGAGATTTAACACGAAGATTGTGTGTGTGTGTGAGTGTGTGTGTGTGTGTGTGTGTGTGTGTGTGTATACTCACCAATTTGTATTTACTTATTTGTGGTTGCAGGGGTGGAGTCACAGCTCCTGGCCACGCCTCCTCGCTGGTCGCTACTAGGTCCATTCTCTCTCTCTCTCTCTGTTCCATGAGCTTTATCATATCTCTACTTAAAGCTATGTATAGATCCTGCCTCAACTATATCACTCTTCAGATTGTTCCACTTCCTGACAACTCTATGACTAAAGAAATACTTCCTAACATCCCTGTGACTCATCTGAGTCTTCAACTTCTAATTATGACCCCTTGTTACTATGTCCCATCTTTGAAATATCCTGTCCCTTTTCACCTTGTCAATTCCTCTCAGTATTTTATATGTCATCATCATGTCTTCCCTATGCCTCATCTTCTCCAGTGTCGTCAGGTCAATTTCCCTTAACCTCTCCTCGTAGGACATACCCCTTAGCTCCGGGACTAGTCTTATTGTAAACCTTTGCACCTTCTCTTATTTACGGACGTTCTTGACCAAGCGTGGGTTGCAAACTGGTGCTGCATACTCCAGTATGAGCCTGATGTACACAGTGTACAGAGTCTTGCAAGATTCCTTACTGAGGTGTCGGAGTGCTATTCTTAGGTCTGCCAGGCGCCCCTATGCTGCAACAATTATTTGGTGCATATGCGCCTCAGGGGATGTGCTCGGTATTATATTCACCCCAAGATCCTTTCCTTTGAGTGAGGTGTGCAGTCTTTGGCCCCTCCCTAGCCTGTACTCTGTGCACGGTCTTCTTTGCTCTTCCCAGTCTTCATGACTTTGCACTTGGTGGAGTTAAACTCCAGGAGCCAGTTGTTGGACCAGGCTTGCAGCCTGTCCGGATCCTTTTGTAGTCCTGCCTGATTCTCATCCGACTGAATTCTCCTAATAAGCTTCACATCGTCTGCAAACAGAGACACTTCTGAATCTATCCCTTCCGTCGTGTCATTCACATATACCACAAACAGCACCGGTCCTGGGACTGACCCCTTTGGAACCCCGCTCGTCACAGGCGCCCACTCTGATACTTCGTCATGTACCATGACTCACTATTGCCTTCCTATCAGGTATTCTCTGATCCATTGCAGTGCCTTTCCTGTTATACCTGCCTGATCCTCTAGCTTTTACACTAATCTCTTGTGCGTAACTGTGTCAAAAGCCTTCTTACAGTCCAAGAAAATGGAATCTACCAAAACCTCTCTTGTCGTACTTTAGTCACCTCGTAAAACTCCAGTAGGATTGTGACACAGGATTTTCCTTCACTGAAACTGTGCTGGTTGTCGTACATACGCTTATTCCTTTCTAGGTGCTCCACCACTGTTCTCCTGATAATGTGTGTGTGTGTGTGTGTGTGTGTGTGTGTGTGTGTGTGTGTGTGTGTGTGTGTGTGTGTGTGTGTTTGTGTACTTACCTCATTTTTTTTCTTTTTGCCTAGCTGCGTGTGCAAGGTCGATTCATAGTTCCTTACCCAGCCTCTTAATAATTTTCAACATGTCATACCTAATCTTAAAACCGTGTATGAAAAGTGCTTGCATCCACACTGCCTTCAGAGTTAGACTTACCCATAACTGTATTCTTATCGTCCTTTTTTTACAGTATTTAAAGTCCTGGTCTGGGATCGTGCCGCGATGTTGATGGCTCTTGGTACTATCAACAGGCAGTATGTGCCTGGGAGTATGTGCCTGGGAGTATGTGCCTGGGAGTATGTGCCTGGGAGTATGTGCCTGGGAGTATGTGCCTGGGAGTATGTGCCTGGGAGTATGTGCCTGGGAGTACGTGCATGGGAGTATGTGCCTGGGAGAATGTGCCTGGGAGTATGTGCATGGGAGTATGTGCCTGGGAGTATGTGCCTGGGAATATGTGCCTGGGAGTATGTGCCTAGGAGTATGTGCCTGGGAGTATGTGCCTGGGAGTATGTGCTGGGAGTATGTGCCTGGTATGTGCCTGGCAGCATGTGCCTGGCAGTATGTGCCTGGCAGTATGTGCCTGGTAGTATATGCCTGGTAGTATGTGCCTGGCAGTATGTGCCTGGCAGTATGTGATTGGGAGTATGTGCCTGGCAGTATGTGCCTGGTAGTATGTGCCTGGCAGTATGTGCCTGTAAGTATGTGCCTGGGAGTATGTGCCTGGCAGTATGTGCCTGGTAGTATGTGCCTGGGAGTATGTGCCTGTATGTACCTGGGAGTATGTGCCTGGCAGTATGTGCCTGGTAGTATATGCCTGGAAGTATGTGCCTGGCAGTATGTGATTGGGAGTATGTGCCTGGCAGTATGTGCCTGGCAGTATGTGCCTGGCAGTATGTGCCTGGCAGTATGTGCCTGGTAGGTTGTGCCTGGCAGTATGTGCCTGGTAGTATGTGCCTGGAAGTATGTGCATGGGAGTATGTGCCTGGGAGTATGTGCCTGGGAGTATGTGCCTGGGAGTATGTGGGAATATGTGCCTGGCAGTATGTGCCTGAGAGTATGTGCCTGGCAGTATGTGCCTGGTAGTATGTGCCTGGCAGTATGTGCCTGGCAGTATGTGCCTGGTAGTATGTGCCTGGCAGTATGCGCCTTGTAGTATGTGCCTGGCAGTATGTGCCTGGCAGTATGTGCCTGGTAGTATGTGCCTGGTAGTATGTGCCTGGTAGTATGTGCCTGGCAGTATGTGCCTGGCAGTATGTGATTGGGAGTATGTGCCTGGCAGTATGTGCCTGGTAGTATGTGCCTGGCAGCATGTGCCTAGCAGTATGTGCCTGGTAGTTTGTGCCTGGCAGTATGTGCCTGGTAGTATGTGCCTGGGAGTATGTGCCTCGGAGTATGTGCCTGGCAGTATGTGCCTGGTAGTATGTGCCTGGTAGTATGTGCCTGGTAGTATGTGCCTGGCAGTATGTGATTGGGAGTATGTGCCTGGCAGTATGTAGTAGTATGTGCCTGGCAGTATGTGCCTAGCAGTATATGTGGAAGTTTGTGCCTGGTAGTTTGTGCCTGGCAGTATGTGCCTGGTAGTATGTGCCTGGAAGTATGTGCATGGGAGTATGTGCCTGGGAGTATGTGCCTGGGAGTATGTGCCTGGGAGTATGTGCCTGGGAGTATTCGCCTGGCAGTATGTGATTGGTAGTATGTGCCTGGGAGTATGTGCCTGGCAGTATGTGCCTGGTAGTATATGCCTGGCAGTATGTGCCTGGTAGTATGTGCCTGGGAGTATGTGCCTGTAAGTATGTGCCTGGGAGTATGTGCCTGGCAGTATGTGCCTGGTAGTATGTGCCTGGGAGTATGTGCCTGTAAGTATGTGCCTGGGAGTATGTGCCTGGCAGTATGTGCCTGGTAGTATATGCCTGGCAGTATGTGCCTGGTAGTATGTGCCTGGTAGTATGTGCCTGTAAGTATGTGCCTGGGAGTATGTGCCTGGTAGTATGTGCCTGGCAGTATGTGCCTGGCAGTATGTGCCTGGTAGTATGTGCCTGGCAGTATGTGCCTGGCAGTATGTGCCTGGTAGTATGTGCCTGGTAGTATGTGCCTGGTAGTATGTGCCTGGCAGTATGTGCCTGGTAGTATGTGCCTGGTAGTATGTACCTGGTAGTATGTGCCTGGTAGTATGTGCCTGGTAGTATGTGCCTGGTAGTATGTGCCTGGCAGTAAGTGACTGGTAGTATGTGCCTGGTAGTATGTGCCTGGCAGTATGTGCCTGGCAGTATGTGCCTGGCAGTATGTACCTGGTAGTATGTGCCTTTTAGTATGTGCCTGGTAGTATGTGCCTGGTAGTATGTGCCTGGCAGTATGTGCCTGGTAGTATGTGCCTGGCAGTATGTGCCTGGTAGTATGTGCCTGGCAGTATGTGCCTGGTAGTATATGCCTGGCAGTATGTGCCTGGTAGTATGTGCCTGGTAGTATGTGCCTGGGAGTATGTGCCTGTAAGTATGTGCCTGGGAGTATGTGCCTGGGAGTATGTGCCTGGGAGTATGTGCCTGGGAGTATGTGCCTGGGAATATGTGCCTGGCAGTAGGTGATTGATAGTATGTGCCTGGCAGTACGTGCCTGGCAGTATGTGCCTGGTAGTATGTGCCTGGTAGTATGTGCCTGGTAGTATGTGCCTGGTAGTATGTGCCTGGCAGTATGTGCCTGGCAGTATGTGCCTGGCAGTATGTGCCTGGTAGTATGTGCCTGGCAGTATGTGCCTGGTAGTATGTGCCTGGTAGTATGTGCCTGGTAGTATGTGCCTGGTAGTATGTGCCTGGTAGTATGTGCCTGGCAGTATGTGCCTGGCAGTATGTGCCTGGTAGTATGTGCCTGGCATTATGTGCCTGACAGTATGTGCCTAGCAGTATGTGCCTGGTAGTATGTGCCTGGTAGTATGTGCCTGGTAGTTTGTGCCCACTAGTATGTGCCTGGCAGTATGTGCCTGGTAGTATATGCCTGGCAGTATGTGCCTGGCAGTATGTGCCTGGCAGTATATGCCTGGTAGTATGTGCATAGCAGTATGTGCCTGGCAGTATGTGCCTGGCAGTATGTGCCTGGTAGTATGTGCCTAGTAGCATGTGCCTGGTAGTATGTGCCCACTAGTTTGTGCCTGGCAATATGTGCCTGGTAGTATATGCCTGGCAGTATGTGCCTGGCAGTATGTGCCTGGTAGTATGTGCCTGGTAGTATATGCCTGGCAGTATGTGCCTGGCAGTATGTGCCTGGTAGTATGTGCCTTGCAGTATGTGCCTGGTAGTATGTGCCTGGTAGTATATGCCTGGCAGTATGTGCCTGGCAGTATGTGCCTGGCAGTATGTGCCTGGCAGTATGTGCCTGGTAGTATATGCCTGACAGTATGTGCCTGGCAGTATGTGCCTGGTAGTATGTGCCTGGTAGAATGTGCCTGGCAGTATGTGCTGGTAGTATGAGCCTGGCAGTATGTGCCTGGCTGTATGTGCCTGGTAGTATGTGCCTGGTAGTATGTGCCTGGCAGTATGTGCCTGGTAGTATGTGCCTGGCCTGGCAGTATGTGCATGGCAGTATGTGCCTGGCAGTATGTGCCTGGCAGTATGTGCCTGGCAGTATGTGCCTGGCAGTATGTGCCTGGTAGTATGTGCCTGGTAGTATGTGCCTGGCTGTATGTGCCTGGTAGTATGAGCCTGGCAGTATGTGCCTGGTAGTATGTGCCTGGCAGTATGTGTCTGGCAGTATGTGCCTGGCAGTATGTGCCTGGCAGTATGTGCCTGGCAGTATGTGTCTGGTAGTATGTGCCTGGCAGTATGTGTCTGGCAGTATGTGCCTGGCAGTATGTGCCTTGATACACCGTATGTGTGCGTGAAAATTTATGATAAGCCAGAAATAGAACTGGAACGTAATTCACGATGAGGGGGGATATAACGATAACACATACCGACAACGTACTGCATTGTGTTTCATGAAGCGATAAATCCTTGTGGGTCCTTTAGGGTAGGAAATGGTGCAGACTCGAACCTCCGTCCTTTAATCGCTAAACAGTCATGCATATGAGAGAAATGCAACCTTCACTTTTCCATTTGCGTTTAATATTTTTAAACATAATGCTAATGTTGCTCTACTTGTGCATCTGTGGACGAAATATAGAAAGTTGAACCATGGGGGAAACGTCATGGGTGAAACGTCATGGGGGAAACATCATGGGTGAAAAGTCATGGGTGAAAGGTCATGGGTGAAAGGTCATGGGTGAAAGGTCATGGGGGAAAGGTCATGGGGGAAAGGTCATGGGTGAAAGTTCATGGGTGAAAGTTCATGGGTGAAAGGTCATGGGTGAAAGGTCATGGGCGAAAGGTCATGGGTGAAAGGTCATGGGTGAAAAGTCATGGGTGAAAGGTCATGAGTGAAAGGTCATGGGTGAAAGGTCATGGGTTAAAGGTCATGGGTGAAAGGTCATGGGTGAAAAGTCATGGGTGAAAGGTCATGGGTGAAAGGTCATGGGTGAAAGGTCATGGGGGAAAGGTCATGGGTGAAAGGTCATGGGTGAAAAGTCATGGGTGAAAGGTCATGGGTGAAAGGTCATGGGTGAAAGGTCATGGGGGAAAGGTCATGGGGAAAGTTCATTGGTGGAAGGTCATGGGGAAAGTTCATGGGTGAAAGCTCGTAGTTCATCTCTTTCCATAAAGGAAATGACTCTTGAGCCAAGGAAATCGAGCTGCGCTTCCTCCCTGCACAAAACATTTTGCTTCTTTGTGGTTTTACCCTTCAGTAGAGATGTAGGGGGAGGAGATGCCTTGATGCTGATGCAGGACTCTTCTTCCCAGGGATTGGAGCTATCCTGCTCTCTCTCTCTCTCTCTCTCTCTCTCTCTCTCTCTCTCTCTCTCTCTCTCTCTCTCTCTCTCTCTCGGATCATTGCCGAACACCTCGAAGGCTGTTGGCTTTGTATGACCCATACAGATTTAACGCTTTTCTATGAATATAAGAATAATTCAGGTGATATTTAGACGCTGTTCTTGGCGGATTTCTTTTTTTTTTTTACAAATTTAGATTATCTCCCTTTTTTGTAAATAATTTACAAATTTACGAGGTCTCCCTTGATGGAAAAAACACTTACAAATTTGGATCTTCTCGCTGGTGTAAACAATTTAAAAATGACACACAATAAATTTAATAATATAAATACATAATAACGCCGATTATTTTATTTTTTTATGAAGAAAGTAACCCAAAGCGAGTCTAAAATTATAATGGAAGGCTCATACGCAATACTGAAATTATTTAAACTAACATGTTCTTTATATACGGGAGAAACAGGATACTGGATGACTCTGTGGTTCGTACGTCAGTTTGCGTGCGGCCAGCAGTAACAGCCTGGTTGATCAGACCATGATCCATCACGAGGCCTGGTCTCAGACCGGGCCGCGGGGGCGTTGACCCCCGAAACCCTCTCCAGGTATATGCTTAGGAAGGATAAGATGATACGTTGAAAGAGATATTTTTTCCAACTTAATAAAAGTTGGAATAAACAAACACATTTTATTTACAAACGTAACAAAAGTTGGAATAAACAAGCACTTTTTTTTTTTTACAAACGCAAGAAAAGTTAGAATACACAAACAAAAATTTTTACTCACATAACAAAAGTTGGAATACAAAAACACATATTTTTTTGCAAACGTAACAAATGTTGGAATACACAAACAAATATCAAGAAAAGATTTCAAACTTCTGGGACGCCCATCTTTCCAGGTAACACTGAAAAAGTTGGCAGGAGACAGAGTCTATTAAACTTAGGGCCTCAGGTGTATAAATATTTTAAAGTTTTCTTGACCTTGGTGCACAAACTTGGGGCAGCCTGAAGAGGAAGTCTCTACTGAGTGGTTATCTGAGTCTAAGATTCTGGTTTTAGTTCTGGTTCTTAATCCCTTTTCTCTCTCCCTCTCAAGCAGTCATTAAAATACACGTTAATATGTCCACTGCAACGCTTCTTTGCCTTCAAAACATACCTTCTCATCTTCAAACAAGAAAATACCTCTCCAACCCCTAGTCACGCCCTCAACTTTTTCATTTCAAAAGAGATTCCCCCAAATACGCTTGACGACCGGAGAAATAAGGCAGGAAAGATATTGGAAGTCGTTCTCCAGAATAAACATATTCCTGAATGGCTCAACACCTGCCTCAGTCCAGCAGCAACAACATCAGTTCAGGAAATAATGTTGAGAAACTCCAGTCCTGCTGGTGGTCCGTGTGGGTCGTTCCCAAGTGCAATATGCACAGCAGGAGAGTCATCCACTTTTTTTTTTATTTTCCAGCGTATTTTTTACTTCGCGAAATCTCTAAACTCATGATCCAGGATTGTGAAACAAACGTGTTTTTTTTTTAATTAAATGAAGTTCTGTCCTAAATAAGTGTTTATATAGTCTTGGCACAGCATTGTTCATGGCAAAATTTCGTCTAATAAAGCAATAATTAAAGCAAAATGACTACTAAAGCATAATTTATTGCGAAACGTCTAATAAAGCACTATTCAATGCTAAACATCGACTAATGGAGTACTATTCAGTGCGAAACGTTGTCCAATAAAGCACAGTTTCGGACAAAACGTCGTTTAATAAAGCACTGTTTATTGTGAAACGTTGTCTAATGAACAGAATTGGTCTATTTGATGTATTCCGCTTTCTTAGTTGTTCAGATACTCTCCATTCACTAGAAACTTCGGCCCAGGTGCACAGTTGGAAATTTTCTGCTGAAAATCCCTTCAAGGAAGGCCAGTTCTGTTTCCAGACAACGGATGCCTTGACCCTCGAAAACATTTTTACGACTCATTCTCCATGGGGTCAAATCCCCACCCGTTCCGTGTTATTACGACATCGTGAATCTTTCTTCAGGTGGTATCCTTCAGCAAGAGGGTGCCTTGATTCCTGCAGTAAGCTTTTGATTCAAGTTACTGGAGCTGCACCTTCCTCTTTCTCTTATCGCAACTTCCATTTCCAAGCGCTGATTTATCCTAACGGGATAATGCAAAGCTATTTTGTATTTTAAGAGTACGATGGAGTTCGTAATATTCGCGTGCGTGGCAGCTGAAGCTGGTTATTTTCTGTGAGTAATGACCCAATTGTAGCTACAGGAGCTATGCTGGTGGTGTCCCGTCTTCAGTGTTTGTAGGTACCAGAACAGATTTATCCAGGTGGTGTCCCGTCTTCCGTGTTTGTAGGTACCAGAACAGATTTATCCTGGTGGTGTCCCGTCTTCAGTGTTTGTAGGTACCAGAACAGATTTATCCTGGTGGTGTCCTGTCTTCAGAGTTTGTAGGTACAAGAGCTGATTTAACCTGGTGGTGTCCAGTCTTCAGTGTTTGTTATTACAGGAGCAGAGCAATGTTCACAGTGTCCCATCCCCAATGTTTGTAACTACAGGAGCAGTGCCTCTTCCTCACTATTTGCTGCTACCGGAGCAGACCAATGCTAATGACGCTTTTTCTTCAGTGTTTGCAACTGCAAGAGCACAGTTATACTGGTGTGTCCCCTCCTCAGTGTTCATAGAAGAGCTGTACTGATGGTTTCCCATCCTCAGTGTTTTATGTATATTATATAATTTAATATTTGCAGTTCTTGTAGTACACATTTCCAGTGTTTTACGATGCCGTGGAGAAATCCTTTCTGGCAACCTTCGGCCATCGTGTTTTATTTCTTTATCGACTACCTCTTATGTCCCCTGATAATGCTAAAAATTAGTGTTGTCCAATTTTTATATCACTTTATGCAGATGTATAGTTTTCTCAAATCTCCTCTTGTTCTCCTAACAGATAACAAAAACGTGTGTGTGTGTGTGTGTGTGTGTGTGTTCATCGCTTCATAAAGATTACCTATAACTCACCTGGCTCTGCTCTCAGAACACTAAGTTAATAGCCTAAGAAGGATGCATCGGTGAGACCAGCAAAGGCTAATTTATGGCGTCATAAGACAGAAAAAAGTTGCAGGAAATTTACAGCAGGATTCCGTCACAGACTTTTCCCCCATCGTTCACACAAGTTTGGAGCCGCCCCCCGCTGCCAGTCGTAGCCCCGCACCACTTAAACTTTTCTATTTTAAGGTTTAGGTGCGAAGTCAGTGAAACAAACCACTTATTTCTCAGTTGTAAGTGTAAAACTCGCTGTCGAAACGACGATATTCCCTAGTTTAGGCCGGTAACTGAGGGCCAGAAAGGGTTAAAGTCTGTATTGTACCTGCTTAAGGCAAAGTGTTCAGGATGACTTACACTGCTACGTCCCCTGATTTAAGTGTTACCGAGAGTGATGTAAACCACTGTTTACTCTCAGGTTCATCTGCTCGAAGAAATTTTGAGCTAAAACATTTTGCGATGCAATGGAGTGTTGTTTTATGTAGAGCTCTACGAAGAGCGTTATCACTGACATGATATAGCTCTTTACTGAGCGAAATGTCATGATGAAAGCATGCTCAGCACCAGTGTTTTTGCCCTCAGAATGTATCCTGATTTATCGCTTTCCCAGGTCTTTGTTTGTACTGGATGATGGAGGTCGATGATGTTTATTTTTATGAGTTTCCAGAAAGACATTAAATACTGTTTTAAAATAATTATTTCCACCATGGGATTACCATTTTGCACGGTCTGTGTACCAGGCTGGCCTACACCACTCGACGCTGATTTCTCTCCTGGGATGACCTGGGTAATTATGATCCAAGGTTCATGTCTGCCTACCTCTCGTTACACTTTCTAATTTCTCCATCTTTTCCACATTTCCGCTTCCTTCTTGCTTTCCTCCCGCCATCCCTCTTCCTTGTCTCCTGTCCTTTCTGCCTCATTCCTCTTCTTTCTCCTCTTCGCCTCTTACTCTCTATACCGGCCCTGATCTCAATTTCCATGTTGAATACTAGGAGGAATGGTGCATGATGGCAGCATAACGAGGACTCACATACTCAAGACCTGTATACGGCTATTACATCTTCCTCAACTACATATACAATCTGTGGCGCCAACGAAAATCTCGAAATATCGACGAAGCGAATGTTGTAAAGCTTTATCGCAGAAAGTTTGTTGAAAAGACGATATTGTGAACCGAAGACCATGACTCAACCAGCCTGGCCGAAAAATTGGATAGGTTCAATTTGATTTTTTTCCCGAACACTAGGAACCTGCCACCATTACAACGTTACGATCTTTCAAGGAAGGTGGCAGATGCCGGTGAAGGGCTATATTGGTCGTACATTGGTACGACCAATACAGCGAAATTGAATATTGATTACACAACGGTACGAATACACGAGAACACCACAACGACAAGGAACTTGCCATCATTACTACACTACGACTACAAAAGAACACTACAGCAGCGAGGAACCTGCCATCATTACTACACGAGAACACCACAACAAGGAACCTCCCAGAATTAGTACACTACAACTACACGATAACACTACAGCGACAGGGACCTTGCCAGTACTAATACACTACGACTATATGTACACTACAACAACGAGGAGCCTGCTAGAATTAATACACTAAGACTACACGAAAACACAAGGAACCTGCAACAAGGAACCTGCCAGTATTAATACACCACGTGATCGAGGCAGTAACCTATTCTCAAGCCACACGTAGGTTAGGTTAGGTAAGGTTCGTCAAGAAACAGGACAAGTGTTTCCTGATGCTGGTCTTAGATGACCAACCACTGGAGCTTTTGGTATCTGACCGAGGCCTTCCCCTGGCTTACCAGTACACCCCTTTAAAAATTATGGGCCTAGTTATACCTAATTTAAACCACAAGTAATTTTCTCTTTCAGATTTGAACGCTTCTTGAGTTGCGCTTTGCCACAGTGTCTCGCCGTTATTTCATTTGATTTATTATGGGGTAAAGATACGGTTTTATTGGAATGTGTAACCTAACCCAACCTAGTCTAAATTAACTTAGTTTAGCCTATCCTAAAATAAAGGAAATATAATTTGTTGACTTAACGGAAACGTTTGAAGATTGACACTGAAAAGTAAAACTAGTGAGTAAACGAACGTAGTAAACGAAGGACAGTTTGTAGGCTAACACCCACACTTACTCTAAAACAAACATCAATGAAAAAGTTAAACGAAGGTTAGCAAGAAGGGCGATAATGTATACCCAGGGAGGTACTTCTTTGATACTATAACCAGAAACATCGTCTAGAGGAGCAAATGAAAGAAACTAACAGATTACTGTATTGCTGCGAAGTGCTAAATCTGTGTGGGTCAATAAACGAAAGGAGTGGTGAAGTCTCGATCCTCCGTCTGTTAATTACATGATAGTCACACTAAGTGTAATCGTTCATATTAGCCAGCCGAAGGACGAGGCTGTGCACAACACCAATACATGTTACTTAATGGTGAATGCCTGACTAGTATTTAGTGCGTGATTATTCAAACACACACACACACACACACAGGGCCAGGAGCTAAGACTCGACCCCTGCAACCACAAATAGGTGAGTACACGCACACACACACACACACACACACACACACACACACACACACACACACACACACACACACCAGCTCAAGCGTCTATCGACAAGTTCCTTTGTTAAAGAGTAACTAGCACACACAAAATACGCCAAGTGTCGATAGACAAACACCTTTGATAAATTGCATCTAAATAACACTAATATTTCGCTAATAAAATAACTCAAGCCTCGCTACACACAACTATATACGAACACCATGAACTCACTATAACATTATACAGACAGAGTATGAAATTGAAATTCATAACATTTTATAAATCCATGTAAGCCTCTCATGCGCCATACATTCACAAATAGCTCGACACATCAGTGTGCTGAAGTTTATGCGTATTACCGAGAATTTGCATATTATTTGCATTTTACATATTGCAGAACGATGCATTAAAGAACTGTATATTTATATCTGAAAAAACACAGGGTATATACAGTGAATGGTATATCTGTGTGTATACACTGAGGCAGGTATCTGTGTACAGTAAATAGAACGTGCTGTTTATCCTGCCAAACAAACAGAACTGCCCTTAAAACTGATAATTTCGAAAAATTGTTATCCTGTTCATGTTTACGTTTACTGAATGTTGTTTTTCGAGAGCAATCCTACCGTGAAACATAAATTATTTAAAAACTCTCGTAGAGTGTTAGATGGTGGTGTTTAAAAGGTTCCTGGTCAGGGCTGTGATAAATTTTAACTTGGTTAAACGGGTGAACTCTTGGTAACTAGGCTCACACAGACAATACTCAATACATATCGGGCAGGACTTTTAATGCGATATTTGCACATTCGAGTTCTTTTGGACTTCCTTTCGATTGGGCTAATGCCAACAAGTCTCTATGCCTGTTTAGTTCCCAGGTGAACACAACAATGAAAAGTGGATTGTACCATCTGAATTCCTACACTGTTGTAAACAGAGACATAATTTGAGAACCACTCGTTTTTCAACACTAGCTATCATGCGTTAAAAAAAATTATTCGGCCACTCACAAAGGAACTCTGCTTATTCGATCCACTTTCTGTGGTAATGTTGTGAATTTATTTTTTCATGGAGAAAATGACCGTTACTCTCATTTCTTGCTTTAGCTCTTTCACTTAGTTGCTAAAGTGATTATATGACCTTGATTGTTGTTTCCAAGAATTTATAATGCACCGAGTTACGGGAAGGTATCGTGTTAATTTTACATAAACATACATTGCAATAGCCAAGTTAGGTTAGGTAAGATTTGTCACGAAACAGGACAATTGTTTCCTGATGCGGGGCTTAGTCATATGACCTGCCGCTGGTGCTTTTGGTCATCTGATTGAGGTCTTCCTCTGGTTTTCTGGTTCACTCCTTTAAAAAATAAATAATTGCATAACAATGGCGTGGTATTACCTTCATTATATTTATAAATGAACCCCATAATTCCACTGAACCATATACAAATAAGTTGGAGAAATATGTTGGTGGGACAGGTTGGATTTGAGAAAGACCTTCCCAGTATGGGCCAGTATGCCTGCTGCAGTGTTCTTCCATTCTTATGTTCTTAAGAGAGGTCAGGGAAGCCAAAATCATCTAGGCTACTACAATAGTTAACAAGTAAATTCAAGAATGGTCTCATCTTTTTCTTGTTACTTAAATTTTGACCACTTGGCGGAAGTGACGTGGTTGTCTTGGTTACCCCTGATGCAGCCGCTAGCAGCACCTAATCGTCATGGTTACCACTGCAGCCTCCAGCATCATATGGTTATCATGTTTACTTCTGCAACCACCAGCATCCCCTAGTTGTCATGGTTACCCCTGCAGCCGCCAGCATCACATAGTTGTCAAGTTTACCTCTGCAGACACCAGCATCCCCTGGTTGTCATGGTTACCTCCTCAGCTACCAGCATCACCAAATCTTAATCACTGATCAAGTGTCACCACACACTGTTAAGGCAGAGATTTGTGAGAAGCCACTACGTATGTGAAACAATTTTCGTATGTCTCCTTTCTCTAATTCTTCTATGTTATGCCCACAAAGATACTGATTAATAGAACTCAGACTTAAGAGAGAAAATTTTACAAGACGTTTCGATGCATCCTGAAAGGAATTGATTATGCTGTCTATTGTTTCCTCTTACATGCTCGGGTTAGCTAAGTATTTTGATGTCAACACAGTTGTTGAATCCCTCCTAAGCACTTGAGATCGTCGATTTCTGCTATTAGGTGAAGTGTCACAACCTCTAGTCAGACTTATTCAAAGTTTGTGAGGGAGAACGAGCACGAACGCCAAGAAATGCTACGTTAATTGCTTCCTTGGCGAAGACAATTGTTTTCAGCTTGCCTGATGTTACTACACAGACGCTCTGATGGGAATGTCTTCCTTAATTACTCACTCTCTCCCCACACATTCTCTCTCTCTCTCTCTCTCTCTCTCTCTCTCTCTCTCTCTCTCTCTCTCTCTCTCTCTCTCTCTCTCTCTCTCTCTCTCTCTCTCTCTCTCTCTCTCTCTCTCTCTACCTCTCTCTCTCTCTCGTTATATTTCAATGTAATAATTACGCCCAACAAAATTTGCATTATATTAATATTTTGAAAACTGGAATATGGTATCAGAAATACATATATTTCAGCCTCGGAGACTATAGTCAGCAGATCTGTCGAAATTAATCACCTGAATGAGTCCAAAATATGCCGCTCGCTATTACTTGTGTTTCACTTTCCCTTTCAAGAATCTTCTTTTTTTAGTCGATCAGCGCGTGTTCATAATGCTAAAATATTGCAACCCGTAGTAGCAATAGAATTTCTGAAGCATAAATTTCCATAAATAGATGAGTTGAGGAGTCGGCTGATATAGAACAATGGACAACATTTCGACACACACACACACACACACACACACACACACACACACACACACACACACACACACACACTTAACCAGTTGTCACTCCGTCTATACTGCTGGTTGAAGTGCACAGTTTTCTTAACTATCCTGCAGTGTCCCAAACCACTTAAGGGAATTAGACCCAAAGTCCAGGTCAAGAGGCGAGGAGTGTTACATAGTCTTCTCTTCTTGGGCGGCGTCTTTGTTCCTATCAGCACGTGTGCCTTCCTCTGGAAGTTCTCGAAGAAGATGGGGTAATTGTGGAATCTCGTCCCCCTAATGGTGTGTTGGCAGCAATTATCCGTACAACTGCATTTAATTGCCGAAAAAAAAGGAAATGCAATTTGCACTTTGTATTATGTCTGTTAATAGGTCCTGGGATCCTGGCACTCGTGTCTAGCATTAAGGCCTCGTAGTTTGGATTTTAAATATTACTAGAGCTAGCAAGAAACAAACAAGTGTACTAAATGCATGTAGAATTTCTAGAGATTCACCTTCTCCTTACGTGGTCTTGAGAGAGAGAGAGAGAGAGAGAGAGAGAGAGAGAGAGAGAGAGAGAGAGAGAGAGAGAGAGAGAGAGAGAGAGAGAGAGAGAGAGAGAGAGTGAATATCAGCAATCCTACCAAAGAGGAAAACCTTTAAAATATTTCAGTTACACACTCAAATGACAAGACGGTTCAAGGTCTCAGGGTGGCTGTTGTCTATCAGTTAGCTGCCTAGTGTGATCATGCTTCACATTCATTTTACAGAACGGGAGTACTTTCCTGGGTGTCTGCTGTCTACTAACCTTCTACTGAATTTGGTGCGATTATGTTTCACATATATGAGAGGACGTTAGCAACTTCCTAAATGTATGCTGTCTTCCAACCTGCTACTTGCCGGAAATGCTCTGCATAACTACGGGTTTTCTGCTTGCACACCCAAATGTCACCCCCGTCTCTGTATAAACATTGTATCATGCTGAAATAAATATTTGTCGTTGTCTTTGTCAAAGCCAGGAGCACATGAATACAAAATTACGGGGATGAAGTTCTCACTAGCAACTGCGGTGCCCGAGAGTAAGAGGTCAGCCACGGCAGACACAACTAAGGTAATCAGAAGCGCGCACACACACACCAGTGAAAAGGTGGGGCCAGGAGCTATCACGACCCCTGCAATCATAATTAGGTGAGTACACACATATCTGCAAAGTAAATAAAATTTAGACATATCTGGAATAGTAAAAAAAAAAAAATTCCGACCTGTCACTGTATCACCTTGAAAACGTGGGAGCGACAACACTGAGCAAACCGCTTGCTCTGAGCTTCAATAAATCAATAGACAGGATGACTGCCAGAAAACATAATTCCAATATTCAAGAGAAACAAGACACCGGAGACGTCAGAAATAGACCAGCATTACTCATAAGGTGAGGAGGGGAAAATGATAAAGAGTATTGGAGCTCCTTGAGAGCACCGAGGGCAAACATCGATCTTTTGCTCAAGATCGTCATCGATGGAGTGTTCGTGACACTGAAGTGTATAAGATTGGTTTGGGTTGTGATTATGCTTCCTCAAGGTGGTACGTTCTTGGTGGTTCGAACGCTTTCTGTTCCACAACAATTGAGTTACACACACGCGCACACACACACACACACACACACACACACACACACACACACACACACACACACACACACACACACACACACACACACACAATATGAAAACAGCCTAAACCTCTCTGATCAATCAGTTCCGAAATAGACAGGAGGGAATACACTAAGCAATTATGTGATTGTTCCCCGTCACACACTACAATAGATGGCGCTGTTGGTGGCTCCCAGGAGACAGAGTGAAGGGAAGGGAAAGGGAGGGGATGAGGGGGGGGAGGAAGAGGAAGAATGAGTGGAGGGAGGGAGGAAAAGGAAATTGAAAGAGAGAGAGGGAGGAAGCAAGGTAGAGAAGAGGCAAGAGACAGGAAGTAAAGGGATGAGGGATGGAGGAAACAAGTGAGAAATACATGAAGCGTAGTAAATGAAATAAGCATGATAAGAGGAATAGAGGGTGGGACTGAAGGAAAGGAAGAAGGAATGCGGGAAGAGAAGGCAATGTGTACCGATTAAGGTATAGCTATATCAACATGTAAGCTAATTATGGACACAACAGTAACTATGCAAATGGACAAACATAAATCACGTATATATCCATCAGAATAAGGACCATTACACTGCAGTAGATAATAAATATAAGAGATAATACATAGCAGGAAGGTTGAATGAAGCTTCAACACCTCACGTGAATACCATACCAGACCACCGCCTTACGTGAACACCACCTCAAGTGAACACGTTATATATTCACGTACTTCTCAGTGGTCATAGAGAACAGGTAAAAAATATCAAATCCCGTTAACCGTCTGATGACCTCGCAACTGACTTCTGACACACTGTGTACATAGGCGTATTGTGTGGTGGGGCTCTCGCACGAATCTGAGTCTGTGTAACTTGTATCAATAATATGCGAGTCTATGTGCATGGATGTTGAGTATTAGGGAAGGACCACTAATCTGTGATGCTATTTACCTGAGAGTAGTGTGCTGTGTAACTGAGACTGTTCTTTCAGCCTCTGTACCTGGGAGAAGTGTACAGTGTTTATCCTCTTCTCTGAGGGCAATGATCCCTAATTAGAGCTAGAGGTGGTACTTTCCCTTTGAACCGTATATATATATATATATATATATATATATATATATATATATATATATATATATATATATATATATATATATATATATATATATGCATGCTATTGTAACCGAGAGAGTTTTTCTACCCCCGATGTAGTATCATGGTAACTCCGGATTGTTAATTCTAATTGATATTACCATAGTTCACCCGCTGTTGTTCTGCTCGTAAGTTATCACCTTGACAATCTCTAATTATTCTGCTACTTATGTATTGCCAAGACAACACTCCTGTTATTCTGCCCCTAAGATATTACCATGGTAACCAGGTGTCCTTTCATCTACAAGATATTCCCATTTCTACCCCGTGCAATTTTACTCTTGAAATATTATCATAGCAGCCTACATCTCACATATTACCAAGGGAATCTCATTTTATCAAACTCAATAGACTGTTATGGCAAGCCTTTGTTGTGCCTGACAAACCGTCATTGTGATCCTCTGTTATTTATCAACGATAGAGAGTTCTGGTGGGCGCGTATCGTTAATCTAATTTATTTTACAATGTTATTCCCCCTTTCGTCGAATTCTGTAATATTCCCATATAAAAACGGGACCCGTTTTCCTGCTTTCCCCTGCTGCTAAATACAACTAACTTTGTTTTTTTATGCACTGCGTGAACCTATGGATATTTCTCTAAAAATATTTTGAAAAGAGAATGTATAGTAACTCAATTTTTGGTATTTTGTTGCGTAAAATGGAGACAAGTGTTTGTAAATCAATGGCACGTTCTGTAAAATACACTTTTTTTTTTTTTGTAAAACCCAGACATTTCTTCAAAACAAAAAAAAATTGACAGGTTTTGCAAAATATGCATTTTAAAAATGCATTATATGAAACAAGAAATTTGATACAACTGACGCATTTCCTAAAAAAAATTTTCAATTTTCGTAAGAAATTATATATATATATATATATATATATATATATATATATATATATATATATATATATATATATATATATATATATATATATATATATATATATGTCGTGCCTAATAGATAAAACCTGCTAATTTGTCTTAAATAGCAACGCTCTTCTTGCTGAATAAGGCAAGCGAAAATTTGTGTATGTAATAATTTCGCAAAAATCATTCTGAATCTAAAGAAAAAAATATATCTCATTGTGTTTGTTTATTGTTAAATTATTGTAAACTTATCTAAAATATATTTAGTTGGATTAGGCTATATTAAATTGCCTTTGTTATAATAAGGTTAGGTAAGTTTCCTAAGGTTCTTTTGATACAAAATTATTAATTTTTACATAAACGTAAATGAAAAAATATATCTTTAAATGAAGAAGAAATTTTTTTAGAAAGAACTTAACTCTGAACGAATTCTTGCTAATTGACCAGTTTTACCTATTCAGCAAGACACACACACACATTATATATATATATATATATATATATATATATATATATATATATATATATATATATATATATATATATATATATATATATATATATATATATATATATGGCGTGCCGAATAGGCAGAACTTGCGATCTTGGCTTAAATAGCAACGCTCATCTTGCCATATAGGACAAGTGAAAATTTGTGTATGCAATAATTTCGCCAAAATCATTCTGAACCTAACGAAAAAAAATATTTCACTGTGTTTGTTTAGTATTAAATTACTGTAAACAAATCTAAAATATATTTAGTTGGGTTAGGCTAAAATAAATTGCGCTTGTTATAATAAGGTTAGGTAAGTATTCTAAGTTCCTTTTGGTGCAAAATTATAAATTTTTACATCAACATTAATGAAAAAAATATATCTCTAAACGTATAAGAGAAAATTTTAGAAAGGACTTAATTTTAAATGAGTTCTTGCTAATTGACCAGTTTTACATATTCGGCACGACATATATATAAATATATATATATATATATATATATATATATATATATATATATATATATATATATATATATATATATATATATATATATATATATATATATATATATATATATATATATATATATATATATATATATATATATATATATATATATATATATATATGTATATATATTAGAGGTAGTAGGCTGGTAGAGAGCAACCCCCCAGGGAGGTACTACCGTCCTGCCAAGTGAGTGTAAAACGAAAGCCTGTAATTGTTTTACATGATGGTAGGATTGCTGGTGTCCTTTTTTCTGTCTCATAAACATGCAAGATTTCAGGTACGTCTTGCTACTTCTACTTACACTTAGGTCACACTACACATACATGTACAAGCGTATATATACACACACCCCTCTGGGTATTCTTCCATTTTCTTTCTAGTTCTTGTTCTTGTTTATTTCCTCTTATCTCCATGGGAAAGTGGAACAGAATTCTTCCTCCGTAAGCCATGCGTGTTGTAAGAGGCGACTAAAACGCCGGGAGCAAGGGGCTAGTAACCTCTTCTCCCGTATGAATTACTAAATTTAAAAAGAGAAACTTTCGTTTTTCTTTTTGGGCCACCCTGCCTTGGTGGGATACGGCCGGTTTGTTGAAAATCATATATATATATATATATATATATATATATATATATATATATATATATATATATATATATATATATATATATATATATATATATATATATATATATATATATATATATATATATTGCGTATTCGTACAGACACGCACACACGCAAGCGCAGATGCCCTAGCACACGCGCGCACACACACACACACACACACGCAAACGAACACACAACACACACACACGCACCTCTATCAACACCAACACACACATACCTATCAACACCACACAAACGCGCAGATATTCCTGACAACAGTCATTTACAAACATACCTATCAACACCTATCATATTCCTCCCCCCGCACTCAAATAGGTCAACATCCACGTACATGCTATGCTTTACCTCTGATTTTCCGGACACAGTGAGCTTATGAAGAGGATATATATATTTTTTCCATTTAATATGAACGTAATGTACAGTTGCAAATGCGTGGACCCTTGTAATATTCCTGTTACTTCTTTTAGTTATAGACTTATTCAGAATGAATGTAAACAATATTATATTTATGGGGAAGTGCTAAACATGTAGGGGACAATACAGCACCCGTGACTGTCAAGTAATTAGATTTGACCAAAGGAGAGGGAGGTCAGCTGCAGTTCCTTGTGTCATAAGCTCTTCATTAGTAGGTCACATAACAATGAACGAAACGTTGTAAAAATATACATTTTTTCCGCATGTTGTGTGTGTCTACCACTGAGTTACGTTTCTTCCTCCACGACCGAAGGAAAACTAAAATTAATGAATGCAAATTCTAAGACAGATTAACTAAATTAAGCAATTTTATTTTGCGCAAAATTTGAGCAAGTTTTGGTTAAGCCATTATGTTAGTTTTAACGCTAAATAGAAAAATGGGATATACTAAGTCTGCATAACTATATTCCAGCGTCGAGGTTGGCGGTGGAAGGCAGTGAGTTGCTTCGGAAGGTTCGTCAACTTGTTGGAGATGAGTTTCTCTTTTAACTTCAGCATCTACCAGTAATGTTTATCAGTAGTCGATAAGGTACGATAAGCTCTTGGAACAAGGAGAGAGTGGACCTAGTGAAGATCAGTGAAGAGGCGGGAACCAGGAGCTAAGACTCGACTCCTGCAATCGCAAATAGGTGAATACATACACACACACACACACACACACACACACACATACACCGCCGTACGACTCCTACACAGCAATACACGAGGATAGAGAAATATTACCAAAACAAACCCTCTTCACCACTTCCTTCATCTTCCATCCTTTCTTCTCGCCCCGCTTCCTCCCGCCCACCCTCACGCTGTGGGCGTACCCAGTTTTGATAAAAGAAAAAATTAAAGGAAGAAGCTGCCCTCCACTAACAAGGTCAACACTGGCTGACAGCATCGTCTCCTCCAGGACGTCTCCACTTACCGTCAAACTTGTCTCGTCCATCATCCTTCTGGCTGGGAACTTTGATATTTCAACCCCCTGACGAGGTGTTAGATTTTTCCCTGCGAGTATTGTAATGAATCACACACACACACACACACACACACACACACACACACACACACACACACACACACACACACACACACACACACACACACACACACACTCACACACACACACACACACACACACACACACACACACACACACACACACACACACACACACACACACACACACAGGCAATTGCAATCGCACACATCACGTTATACGAAGCACTTTTTATCCCACATCACGTTATATGAAGCACTTGTAATCCCACGTCAAGTTATATGAGGCTCTGGTAATCCTACGTCATGTTATGAGGCACTTGTAATCCCACATCACGTTTTGAGGCACGTGTAATCCCACATCACATTTTGAGACACTTGTAATCCCACATCACGTTTTGAGGCACTTGTAATCAGACAATAGGATTCCAACACCAGGGTTGCAACTCTTGTTATCCATCATTATGATTTAGGTAAGGCTTATGAATCAACATGATGATCTGTGTCTCAGCCGACCCAGGAACGTTGTGTATGTAGGTCGTCACAGGAAGCTTCTTTCAAAGCCTGCACTAGAAACATGTCTTGGCCTATCCAGGAAGCTTGTTTCTAGGCCCACCCAGGAAGTGTCTAAGCTTACACAAGAAACTTGCGTCTAAGCTTAACAAGAAAGATTGTTTCAAGGAAACAAGCACAAAACTGAATGTTACTATAAAAGCTTTCGGCAAAAAAAATGACACATGATACCAGCAAGTAATTGGACAAAGACACAAAATATAAACAGTAGGACATTTTATTGAAAACGTTTTTGGTTTTGGTACATTTGGAGTGACAAAGGTCCCAGGAAAGAAACGTTTTCAATAAAATGTCCAGGTGTTTTCACTTTGTGCCTTTTTTTCCAACTGTCAGTGCTTATTATCTGCAATGTCTCTGTGTCGCAGATAAAACTAAATAAGGTTTTCTATTTTTCTGTCGCTGTTGTTAGGAAACACGTGAGTGTTTCCTAACAACAGCGTTTATGTAGGAGAATTTGAAGGGAAAGTGGGAAGATGAAAGGGAAGGGAGGAGGGAGGGAGGCGTGAGGGGAAGAAGGTAAGTAGGGAAGGAGGAAAAGAGGGAGAGAAGGTAGGTAGGGTGGGAGGAAGGGATTGCAAAAGAGAAATATGGTAGACAGGGAGGGATAGAGGACAAGAGGGAAAGGAAGAAGAGAGGGAAGGAAGGAAGACTAGAGAAAAAGAAGGTAGATGACGGAGGAACACAAAACGACTCAGAGGAGTGCGTAGCCGTTAAAAAGATAAATTATAAATGTTTACCATTTATCTAATCCGTGAGTGTATCTGCATGCATGTGTACACGCTAGCGCACATGCATGCATATATATATATATATATATATATATATATATATATATATATATATATATATATATATATATATATATATATATATATATATATATATATATATATATATGTTACCCAGAGTCTTCGAGAGCTGAGAAATATGAGTTACGAAAGCTGAAAACTCGTAAACTGGTTGGGGTTGTTGATAGCAGGAAGGAGACACAATAACTACATAGAAGATCATTCATTGCATAACTACCCCATAATTTGGAGAGGGAACTTCAAATGGCGTTTCCATCCTTCCTGGACCATTACCACGCCCTGACTGAGAGAGCAATTAGTGAACAATCAGAAGACAAGTCAGAAGAGGTGAAGAGAAAGCAAAGAAACAGGTCAGGTAAACAGAGATATGGAGAAAGAAAAAAAAAGAATTCAGGTCAGGAGAACGCCAGAAAACAGGTCAAGAGAAGATGTGTTAAAAAAAGATTATAATAGAATCAAAGTCACAGATATAGGTCAAGAATAATCTTTCAATGGTAACATGGGTCTTGTCAGGTCAAAACACCACTGAACAGTAGCAGTGCTGACACACTGTTATATAATCTTTACGATTCTACTGGAGACATCTAATCTAATCTTGGGAAACACTACCAGGTAGCGAACTTTGTTTTATAAATTGGGAATAAAACCTGTCTCTGGTAGGCCGGCTGGGTTATCATCTATTTAACACCCGTATCAGGAGACACGAGTTTTCCTGACGACCGAACTACCAGCCAACACCTTCAGCAACTGAAATCTTCAGCCGGCACCAGGCTCTCACCTTTTATTCAGGACGATCTCGACCGACCTCTCGCTTGGGAACCTTCCCCGGATTTGTCTCCTGTCACCAGAATTCCTTAACATGGCTTGGCGGGTATAGTCATACGTATGTACAGAGGATAGATATATATGGTACATTTAGCAGCTTGTCTCGCGAAAAGAAAACGTTGGATCGATCTTTCACGAGTCATTGCTCAGAATGACACACACTGGTTTAAAGACTCGCATTAAAGACATTTCCATTTTCCCATATTCGAATTCTGGTAGTTATTCGGTCTTTCTTTAGAATCTAATGGAAAAATATATACCAAATGGTACCGGGTTTGTTTGCAGTTAACGGACGAGGACTAAGCTTTCACCCGGTCTTTACGCTGTATCACCCACGCGAGTATAATGTTATAATGTTTGTTTGTAATTCTGAGACTGGTTGTGTGTACCAAGGAACGGGATTTCATTCTCCAAAGTTCGTTTTTAGTGTATCATTGCATTATATTTTTGAAGAAGAGCTAAACCCGTGAAGATTAGGTCGGGGAGGAGATAATCAGGCTTGGTCCGAAGAAGGGGAGGGATAACTCCAATTCCTTAGATATAGAGCCCTTGGCCGGTATCGGGGTGCTCCCCTTGAACCGGGACTAATTTCGTAGATGAACTTAGCAACAGCTATCGGTAGTTCAGACGTCGCATATTTTGAACAACCACAGTCATCAACCTACTTCTTAGCCACTAATTTCATTCCTCATTTGCCTTGTTCACCCTCTCCTTATTCCAGCTAACACTATATAATTACACACACACACACACACTATATATATATATATATATATATATATATATATATATATATATATATATATATATATATATATATATATATATATATATATATATATATATATATATATATTACTGAATTAGACTCGGTACGGAGAAGTGCGTACTCCCTGAAGATCAATGCAATTACGTTAAATTCCTAGGCAGTTGCTGCACCTCCCACTGCACTCACCAAATTGGAACATTCTTCTCCCTTAGACAAACTCCAATTTGCTTCGCAAATGTACATCTGTCGGAGCCGAAAAGGTCTCAAGGTTCAGTACGTTCCAGCGATTACTATGTATGAAAGTTTTGCTTTTCAAATCTCTGATGCAGAACTACCAAAACAAAAGCAAAGAAACACTAACGCAATATTCATGACATGCAAAAGTTATCGCTGCTCATCCCACAGGCTTCCTAAGAAAGATTCCAACTCCACGGAAGTTGTGCAGTGAAGCAGTAACCAAAAGAATTTTCTGGAGACTATGTGCATGAGTAAGGCACTTGTGCAGCACAAACTTGTCAGTTGCGTCCACCATTTGTATTATGATGCCAGATACTATTTTAAACTCGCAAAGCAGAGTAGCTACAGTAGCAGCAATATAGTGCCAGCAGAAGAGGCTGTACCAAGAACGCCAGTAATGGAAGGTAATTAGGTTTGACTTCAGGAAGGAGAGAGGATCTCTAACTCTTCAGATCAAGAGCCCTTCACCAGCATTAAGATACATCCTTAGTACCAGCACCAGGTAAGGCATCCGGCTTGCCCTGATAACACATTCGGCCGCTGAAGTTGCACGTCCGGCTATCCTCGCCTACTTGCCCATGGTTTCCAAAACTGTGCCACCCCTCACTCATCCCCCCTTTTCCCTTCCCACACACAACACAGGTTCGCTCGTGTCCCGAGCACCAACTGCAATTTCCATTCCATTTCCAAGTGATCTCACCGTAATCCGCTAAATGACACCCAGTCCCTCTCTGCCGCATGCCATACCACCTCACCCGCCAGCGGTCTCACACTGCCAAGGACTTCACAAATGAAAAGTCTGCGGGTACTGATAGCGTTTTCTAAAAAAAATAATTTCTCTTTCTCCAAGAACTTTAAAAGTTATATGCCCCGTTCACCATGTAGATGTAAGGCCACGTTAGGGACGATTTACCATGGGTATCTACGACTGTTTGCTCTGAAGATATACGGCCGTATAAATAACAAGAGTCTCCAAGGTTATACAACAACTCTGTACATCGTTAGTAAAACATCACTTCAATTATCTTGCACAGTCCTGGTCTCCACATTAGGAAATTAATATGCTTGCGCAAGAAAAATGAATGACGATAGAATTTTTCTTAAATAAACTGGAAGCTTTGAACTTATGGGCCTATAAACGGCGTATAATGCAAGAGGATCTGATTGTACAAATAATAGGTAGGTAATGTATAATTAAAAGAGTAATAAATAAAACATTATGAAGATATGCAAGACAGAAATCGAAATAATACTCATGCTGGAGAAATTCATAACTGGAAAGAGTATTGGAAAGTATTGGCTTGGCAATAGAGTTGTAGAGAAGTGGAGTAAACTTTCATCAAGTGTTACTGATACAAACATTTTGTGACGTTTGACAAACACATGAGAGGGAATGATTGCGTCTGAGTTGATCCTCAACCCGCAAATAATGTTCAGCTGGGCCACTAAGAAACATCAGCTTTGAAAGCTTAAAGCCAAGCTGATATCTCCTATTCTTATGTTTTGCTATATTTTATTCACATTCGCTTGTACACTCGTATCTCATAACTACACTCAGGTACACTTAAACATTAATAAAATTTTGCAAACTGATCTAATGTGGTCTGTGGATTTTACTGTAATATTTTTTTTCCTCAGCTGCAGTTAACACACCCGTGTTGGCCCGACCACAGATACTTCATTAGTGGTATATCCTGCTGAAAGACATTAAATTATAATTACTGTATATCCAGCTGAAAGTCATTATATAATAATTACTGGGACAGCTAAATGTGGCATAAAATATTCCCTTTGTTAATGTATTCTAATAATTTCTCGAGTAATTTTCAGTAATTACACACACGTGGAAAAATCTAATTAACTGAACATGTGGTGGTATCATCACCATGTAAGTCTATTATGCCATCATTATTTCTGTACAATCCATTCAGTTAGACTCATCAGGGCGACCAGACTGAGTGCTTTACACTAGATAGATAATTACCTAGCATAACAGTACTTTCTTTTATGTACAGCAATTTGAATATAAAATTTCATCTAGTAAAAATTCGTAGAGTAATAATTTATTCAGTCTCAGCTTAAATCGTTTTTGTGTCTGTCTAATAGTGTTTTCTGAATCACCTTAAAATGGAACGTTGTTTGAAAAATACTGTTAAACAGGCGACATACACAGCTGCGCCTGGGGCGACATGTTGTTGCTCCTTCACTACCATGCTGCAGTTTTTCCTGGCACCGGCCTTCGTAAATTGCTGCCTTGAGCAGGGTGCCACCAGGTTGTCCGTACAGTAATCTGGAAATAGTTACTTTTGGAACTTCGCATTGTATTTAAGACTGGATAGAATGAAGAATCAGTGAGGAAAAAAAGAGACGGAAGTAGAGACATGCAGAAGAAAATAACCAGGTTAATACCAAGACTGATGCTTGATACCAGATAACGTGAGTCAGGCTGGAGAGTCTGTGGTCAGCTAGTTACAATGGCCTTGGGAGTGAAGGGGTACAGCTTTGAGATACCTAGACCAACAAATGCAGTGAAATACTTGGACAGTGATATCTAATGATCAGCGTATGAAAATGCATGGGGGAAAATCAAGCCTATGTTATTTTTCCACGTAACTCAGAAGTGGGAAAATGCGGGAGAGAGTCGAGGATTGGCAGTAGCATAATGCACACTATTTTCGCCAAGTTCTGTTGCTATATTTTCAATGGTTCAACAGGTTACACAACCCACACTTTGGAGGAGGAATCCTGAGGCATTTCGCTGACATTCCTTTGACATGTCGCTGATCAAATATACACACATCCAGGATTGAATCTTTGAATTTCTGGACGAGAGCCGAGTGTGTTGTCTCCCGTCCCAGATAGATGACCATAAAGAAAAAACACAACACACATGAGTATACCTGCAGTATACCTGGAGAGGGTTTCGGGGGTCAACGCCCCCGCGGCTCGGGCTGAGACCAGGCCTCATGGTGGATCAGGGTCTGATCAACCAGGCTGTTATTGCCGGCCACATGAGTGTGAACTTCATATCACGTTCAACAGAGATTCACGTAAATAGGACATATATGCCCCATCAGTTTGCTTTGCCATTCCGCAACTTTTTCACTCACCGTGCTTTCTGTTTGACATATCTTATCGCAGTTCGAGTGATGATGGTCTGGATAATTACCCAACACTGCAGCAAGGTTACCTTCTTTCACCCCAGCACCAGGAGGTCACACACATACTCACAAGGCTGTATTTATGACTCACAAAATTGCTATAAAACGACTATAAACAAACCATGGAACGGGTGGGGATTTAACCCGTTCCATGGTCATTATTTATGGTTTGTGAGAGACGTGGAATATATTTTTCATGGAGAAGTGCTGACGCTGTTTAGATAATACAGCGATCTAGGAAATGGAAGGCAATTTTAGCCCGAGAAAGGGAAAGGTAGCTGAAAGGTCTTAAATCCAGACCTTACTAGCATCAAGGTACCCACGTTCCTTGAAGCGAGGAGAGAAATTTTATAGTCGACTTAACTCGTATGTCATTCTGTTCTTCCCTACCTTTCTCGCTGCATAATTATAATTTTTAATGCTTCCATTTAGGCAATTTTTCTTACACTTTGCTCTCGCTTAAAAAAATATTCTCACGGAAAGTAGATGTACACAAAGACACCATAAAGAAATTAATTTATTCCTACGTGCAAATTTAATGTAATTATCTCAGACTCAGACTTTTCCTCGTGCTTGGTAATTTCCTCATTATTGTAATTAGAATTTGCAAAAACAGCCGAGGTGCTGCCATCGGCCTCCTTTTTACAGTAAAATAATTGGGCTATGAACTTGTTCTCTCTCTAGTTAAGACTTTGACATTTTCTCATTGTTTGTTAGTACTAAATGTAACGTTATTCGAATTAGGACTTGATTTTAAAAGTACCAGTTGAAATCTTTTCAGAGTTAAAATTTCTAGACTTAACCCTGGTTTTTAAAGTACTAAATGTCTCCAATATTTTATCATGATTTTAAGTGTACTGAAGGCAACGTATTGCAAGTTAAGGCAAGAAATACGAGAAATGTGAATAAAGCAACTATTTTAACTATGTATATACAGAGTGTAATCAGCATACGAATTTTGTGTGTAACAAATATATAAACCATACCACGGGCGGGATTTGAACCCGCGGTCAGAGAGTCTCAAAACTTCAGACTTTTGAGACTCTCTGACCACGGGTTCAAATCCCGCCCGTGGTATGGTTTGTATGCAATCGTGTCATTACGATTTCGTGAGTCACGTTAACAAGTATAAATCAACCACAGATTAGTGTCATGAGGACACTGCATAGTTTTAAGTTGAAAAACATTTAAAAAATGATTCTTTTTTATTATTTCTCCAGGGGGCTGTGAGAGAATTATTTACAATAAACGCCTGTCTGCTTACCAACTGTATCTTTCTGACGAAACCTGTCCAGCAGACTATGTGCTCGAAATGATGCCTGGTTAACTACCGACTTACTCCTATTTAACGACTCACAAGGCTTTTAGTTAACTGAAAGGTGCCTATTTAATGATATTGGCACCTAGTCGACCTGAAAAATATTCAATCCAGAGTACTAGAGGCACCAGCGTGTATGACGCGGGTTAGAATCAGCGTAAGAAGTCCTGTGTAAATTAACAAACAATTCGAAGTGGAAACTTTACCTTTCGGGTCCGTCCTGGACCATTATCAAGTCAAACCTTGATCAGTAGTCCATACAGTGTCGGCTTAGCCACCCCGAATGGGTGTCCAGCAGGTAGAATCGAAGATATTAAAAGATATTTGAACATATTGTTATTTGCTGGACGTCTTGTGTGTGAAAGTATACAGGTAGTGTTATGAGCGCTGACGATCTGTACCAAAAATATCTTGGGGGGGAAAACTTAAGGCGTGATTATAAACAAAGCCTGCCAGTGACTGGTTGATGTGGACAAATACACAAACATACAGAACATTAACAGCGCTCTTGTACTTTTTTCATTTTCTCATGGATTAAAAACAGAAGTGTCCTACAGGGGTACCTGTTTCAGAGTAAATTAACGATTTTCACTGTAAAGTAACGATTTTCACTGTAAATTAACGATTTTCACTGTAAATTAACGATTTTCACTGTAAATTAACGATTTTCACTGTAAATTAACGATTTTGTATTGGTCAAATTTCAGTACCAGGATGGAGAAGGGCCTGTAATAGCAAGTATGAAGAACAGGAATATGTACTCAACATGAATGTTATTTCCATCATAATTAGGTTATACACAAGATATAAATTCTCCTATTACCGTAAACAGGACATACTCCTGGAAACACTCAAAATGCGCACACTATATTACTATTAAGACTAGAATATGCCCAAGATAATAATAATATCTTTATTTACTACAAGTACATGTACAAGGTATACAGTCCTATCTGACAACAATGACATACTACTATATAGAAAGTCCCTTGTTATGCTCCGCATTTCGGCACATTTCGGGCAAATTAGGTCAGTGTCCCAGGATGCGACCCACACCAGTCGACTAACACCCAGGTACCCATTTTACTGATGGGGAACATAGACAACAGGTGGAAAGAAACACGTCCAATGTTTCTACTCTGGCTGGGAATCGAACCCCAGACCCTCGCCGTGTGAAGCGAGAGCGTTAGCCACCAGGCCACCAGAGCCACCAGAGCTCACTGTATTACTAATATAGCCAAGATATACCCACGAAGTGCCCACCATCTAATTAAAACCCTACCTTGCATCTGAAATTCTATTGTAAGGGCTCTTTTTCTTAACTTTTTTTGCTTCATTAAATGCTAGAGAAAATCTTATGCTACTAGCATTTACATAATTTGTTTTCTTCGTGAGTTGCGTTATATTAAAGAATAAACTTGGGAAATGAATAATTAAAAAATTCATTAACATGATAACATTAACATGTTTAAGAAGATAGAGATTACGAGATAAGAAACTGCGCGATAATGAAACAGCTGATGTTATCTGGGAGAGTAAACACTGTCTCTCAGATGCTTTGGGAAATTCAACACTGGTTATATAAACCTTGGGAAAAGATACCGACAAATTGCTTTAGAAAAACACGTGAGCAAACACTAGGATATATTTATTAGAAAACGTTTCGGTCCTGGGACCTTGATCGCAAATCCTCTAAGATGAAGTGTTGAATTTGGTTTAGAAAAACACCAAACACTAGGAGATATTTATTAGAAATCGTTTCGGTCCTGAGACCTGCATCAAGGTCCCAGAACCGAAACGTTTTCTAATAAATATGTCCTAGTGTTTGCTCACGTGTTTTTCTAAACCAAATTCAACACTTCATCTTAGAGGATTTGCGAGTGCGAACGTTACTACTACTTAGTAGTCTTAGAGGAACTGGTTAATATAGGAACATTAGAACATATGGATGGAGAAACGACGCAGCAGATCTACTGGCCCATAACCCCTTAATTAAGGCAGGTTCCTTGAAGCTGGTGAGAGGCTCTTGATCTAGGGAGTTGGATCTGTGCTCCGGTTCCTTGAATTGAGTCTGAATACCTTCCATCCCCCCCCTCCGCACATGCGCTGTATAATCCTACGGGTTTAGCGCTCCCATGATAATAATAATAATAATAATAATAATAATAATAATAATAATAATAATAATACCGGCCCATAACTGGCGGATTCTTACCATAAATGTCTTTAAATAATATCACTTCTTAGAAGGATCGAGTAAACAGTTATGCTTCTTACAGAAAGTGAGAACGTAAACACTATTATTTCTTAGAGAAAATAAATAAACATTACTGCTTCTTAGAAGAATGAGACAATAAACACAAGTGCTTCTTAGAGGATCTGAGAGTAAACACTACGGCTCAGAGGACTAGTTATTAACTTGTAGTTCATAGTAGACTGTTATGGTATGCCACACATTCACCATTTCTGCTTCTGAGGGAACATAAACATGTAGTAAGTATGAATATAGGGACATAAGAAAGAAGGAGCACTGCAGCAGGCCTACTGGCCTATTCTAGGCACGTCAAGTCACCTACTGGACCAAGCTAGTCAAGTCCAAGTTACATTCACTTGAGAAGGAAGAAGCAGTGCATGAGACCTTCTTGCCCAAGCTAGTCATGTCCAACTCACACCCAAATGTGCTATTTTGTGTGCAACGCCGTCAAGTGACAATTGACATTTTGCAAGAGTTTGGTAATAGAGGTATGGGTGGAACACTCTCCCGAGCAGCGTTACTGAAGCTAAAACGTTAAGTAGTTTAAAAAATAGGTTAGTCAAATACATGAGTGGGTGTGGGTGGGTGTGAGTTGGACCTGACTGGCTTGGACCGGTGGATCTGGTGCAGTACTTCTTCCTTCTTAAGTAGATGTGACTTAGACCTGACTGGCTTGGGCCAGTCGGCCTGCCTCAGCGCTCCTTAAGTTCATATTCTCGTCACAACTCAGAAATGCCAGCACTGGTCTTTTCTCTGTTTTAGCAGCGAATATCAACATGACTATGGAGTCTAACACATTAATAAAATAATTAAAACTGTTTTCCATCACCTCAAAGCTTTTATTTTTAATCTTAAACACGGAAAAACCTGATTCTAAACCTTAACTTGGTCTCATCAAAAATATATTACTTTCTTAACTTTGCTTAATTTTTGCTCATAATATATATTGCGATAAACATCACTGTCATAAAAATTCTATATCCGCGTGAAAATTGAAAACAAAATTGGTGATTCGCCAACACAAAAAATAATGTTGTTAAGACACAAAGTTGAGGATTAAAACACATATGCAACAAGGAGGAAATGGTATGGTGATACCGACAAGATGTGGAAAAAGACACTTATGTACAGTTCAGGACATTTATTAAAGGAAACGTTTCGCCACGAGTGGCTTCTTCAGTTTTCTCTGTATTAGGACTGAAGAAGCCACTCGTTGCGAAGCGTTTCTTTTAATAAATGTCCTGAACTGTACATAAGTGTCTTTTTCCACACATATGCAACAGTTGCGTATCTTTTTTGATGCAACGTTTCATCAGTAAAAATATCCAACTGTTGCACATGTGTCTAAATCTTCAGAGAGAAATAAGAACATAATACATAAGAACGAAACCCCTCTGGCGTGCTGATGTCCTCTTTTGCCCCTCACCTATTCTTTTAATTGGGGACAAAAAAGAGGCTAACACTGACCCATTGGGCCCCCGCTCTAACCTTTCCCCCATCGATTTCCCCCCGTAAATTTTCCCTGCTTTTTGTCCCATCCCTCAAACCCCGGGAAAAATTTCTCCCCCTTTTCCCTGGGGCCTTTTTTTCAATAGTCTCGATGTGGGACCCTTAAAGCCCACAAATCCTATCCCCTTTTCCCCTTTTCATTTCCCAGGGTCTCCCCCTAAAATCCTTGGGTAAAAAAAAGTTAATAAATTCATGGGCGGGGAACGCCCTTTGAAAAACCATCCCAAAGATTCGTTGTTTAAATTTTTCCCTTTTAAAAATTGGCTACAAAATTTCCCCCCGGCAGTGGAATTAAAAATTTCCCCCCCATGGGGTTAAGGCTTTGGTCTTGGTTAAAACTGGGGCCCCCTTCACCTCTTTGAAAAAGGTTAAATTTGCCATTTCCATTATCTCCTCGCCGGTTTGAGTGATATGTTAAAAAGGTTAAAGGTTTCTGAAACCTAACCTTCCCAACGGGGCCGCCACGCCCACAGTTCATAAAGGGCCTGGGGTTTGTTTTTTAATTTACCCTTTTTGCCAAGGACCATTCCTTATGCCCCTAATCTCGGGTTTATTATCGCCCCTGTTCTCAAATTTTATCTTTTTCTAAAATTTCCCTTTTTGGGTATCCTCCCAATGAAAAAACGGAAGGGGTATGGGGTTTTAAAATTCACCCTTTCCTTTCACTGCCCGGGGGCTAGAAATTTTTTGAGGGGGCCCTTTCTTGCCCCTAATTTTTCTTCTGCCTAAAAAAGAACCCTTTTGGGTTGGTCTTCGATTCTTTTTTAATTTTCCTCAAATCTCTTTTTGCTTTTCTAACCCCCTTTTTTTTTCTCTCTTTAACTGAATTTTCAATTTTTTAAATTCCCCCTCTCCTTTTTTGATTTGCCTATATATCCTCTCTTTTGAAATCAGATATTTTAATCTTTGTTAAATCCATTGGAAATCTTTTTTTTTGATCTTTTTCCCCTATTTGGAACATTTTGACTGAGCGCTAAAATTATGCCGGGAAAAGCGTCATATCGGCAACCATCCCCCACCTCCCCTGACCTTAGTAAAGGTCATTCCAGTTCACCCCCTAAGAAATTTTTTCCAGTCCGGGATATAAAGAAGCAAAAGTCAGGGACGGAGACGGTTGTTTAAATTGGGAACCAGTATATTAAAACTGGGTTTGTAATCATTTTCCCCCAAAACTCATCTTTAAATTTTTCAAGATTCTAATTAGTTTTTCCCCTGCTGCGAAAACCAAGTCAAAAAGGTTTTTTCCCCTAGTTGTTTTCTTACAAACTTTTTTAAAAAAACAATCCGGGAATCGTATAAAAGGAAAGTCCCTGATTAAATTTTCCCTGTCAAATTGCTCCAGTCAATCTGTTTTGGTTAAAATCCCCCCATTAACCTTTTTTCTTATGTAGATCCCCCTTACAATTTCGTCCCATAGGTTTCTGCATTATAAAGTTTGGGGGTTTAAATCCACCCAAAAATTAGTTTTCTCGGCCCCTCGAAAAACTGAAACCCAAACAAGATTCAGGGGCGGGCCTTCCCAATTTTTATGTCTTTCTAACACAACAATTTAAATTTCTCTGACAAAATCCCTCCACCCCCTTTCCCTGTTGCCCCTGTCAGTGTGGAATAATTTATAGCCATATGTGACATTCAGAGGGCATCTTTTATCTTTCGGTTGAGCCAGGTCTCTTTATGTAATAATATCTTTTTTTCCTGCACTTCAATTAATCTTAGCTAAATCTATTTTTTCTTCCTTGCTATTGGTATAGAAAACCTTGGGGGCTGGTCCCTTCCCCTCTTCTGTTTTTGTTTGCTGCCCTGATCTATTGTCTTTTTTGGCTTCATGCTAAAATACCTTTTTTACCATTTTTTTTAACCCCTAGTTTTGCAACCTGTTTTTTCCCCCCCATCCTCTATTTTCTATCAGTTTTAAAACCCGGCTTTTCCCCAAATGGCCTTCTCAATTGAGTTTCCGGGTCCAAACCCCCCCCAAAAAGATTGCCCACCCCCTTTGCATACGTATCATTTTTGCCATAAAAGTTTTTCCAGTTGTCAATAAAATGGGATTGCGGGACCCTTTTTTCAGATCTGTTTTTAAAGAAATTTACCAATTTCCTAAAACAACCATTCATTTCCTCTCCCCCTTCTAGGCAAGATCTAAAATTGACTGGGACCCCCCCCTTAGACTTAAAAAATTTTGGGGCCCCGGCGGTTTATCGGGCCCTCTTCTCCCCTACCCTTCCCCAATACCCCATTTCCCCAACACTGGGACAGAAAATTCTTTTTCCCCCTTCCCTGCCCAAGTATTACCCCAACCTTTAATTTGCCCCCAACACCAGCCCCGGGGAACCCACCTCTATCTCTCTTCTTTTCCCTATTACAAAAGCCAGTAAAATTATCTTCCTGAGAGCCACCAACCACAAGAATCATTACCTCTGTTAGAGGAGTATCCCATCCCTTTCCCTGGCCAGGGGTACATTCACCCTAAAAAGAACAGGAAAAAATTTCCCTATTCAGATCTTCACTCTTTAACTTTCCTTTTCGGGATTCTCCCCCCCATTACTTTTTTCCCTCCCGTTGGGTCTGGACTGTACCTCACTGCTGGTGGCCTTTTTCTCCCCCCCCACCTGGCCTCCTCAAAAGGAGATACAGACTGCCCTCCTGCTAAAAGGCCTTTTTCCCCCCACAATTTTCCAGCCACCTCACCTCTCCCAGACCCTTAAAAGGTTGGCCCTTATTTCCCCAATCTCCTCCTGGAAAACCAAGACCTCCATCTTAAACCTCCCCAACCTAAATTTTTTTAAAACACTGCAAAGCAAGCCATTTTTGAATGGAAAAATCAGTGAACCACAAAGAACGGACGTAACTGGGGAAAAAAGGTCATCAGTTAAACAGTATTTCTCTCCACACCCATCATTATTTTGTCCCCGGGGGAGAACCTGGAATATTCTGGAGGGTGTTCCGGGGGGTAAACCCCCCGGGGCCCTGTCCTGACCAGGCCTGCAATGGTGGTGTCTCCCAAATTTAAAACAAAAAAAGGCTGAAATGGGTGTCTGCAATAAGTAGTTTTGTCCCACAGTGCTCCCCTTAGTTAGACTGCTTTGTGGCACCTTCCCCTGACTCCCCGGGCCGTCAACCAGGTAAAGGAGGGGGGACGGGGATGATGACCCTGGAACCATTTCCCGCAAATGGTTCCTGAAACCTCAATTTGGGGTAAAATTTTGGTAAAAAATCTAAAAATATAACTATACCAATGTGATTTTTTAGCCCCTCGAAGATGTTGGGGGCTTCCCCCTTTTGTTACTGGCCCTGTGAAAAGCGAAAAGTTTGGCATTCGAGCGCCACAAATGTAAGGGCCTCGAATAAATTTTTTTATTTTCTTTGATTTATGGAGAAATAACCCCGGGTTTAACCCAGCCAAACCCAACCTAGTTTGCCTTTTAAACTGAACAACCCTTTTAAAGGTTTTTTTGATACTACATTCGTTAAAGTACGTTAAAGGGAAATTTAATTTTGAATTTTTCTGGTGAAAACCGGGTTTTGCGGGGGTTTTTTTTTAATTGTTTAATTTAAAAAATAATAATAATAATAATAATAAAATTGAAATACTAAACTCTTGTACCATTCAGTGAATGAATGAAAATTAGAGGCTCGATCCTCCATTCTCCTCCGGGCCCCCCCGACCACTGGAGCGCCCCCAAAACCCCCAACCCTACCCGGTGACTGCTGGGCAACAGCCCCCCTCAACACTCCCACCCGTGACTGCTGGGCAACACCTCCTCCCAAAACTCTGCAGGGGACCTGGGCCCGCAACACCCCCCTCCACTTGCACCGGTGACTGCTGGGCAGCAACACCCTTTTTCCCCTACACCAGTGACTGCTGGGCAGCAACACCTCCTCGGGACTCCCAGTGACTGCTGGGCAACACCTCCTCCCAAAACTCTCCGGTGGGGGGCTGGGCAGCAACACCTCCTCCCAAAACCCTACCCGGGGACTGCCCGGGCAGAACACCTCCTCCCCCTCCCGCCCCGTAACTGCTGGGGCAACCTCCTCCTCCAGCACTCCCACCCGTGCTGCTGGAACGGAAACCCCCTCCCCAAACCCCCCCCGGGGACTGCTTTCGGGCCAAAACCCTCCTCAACACCCCAAGTGACTGCTGGGGAACCCCTCCTCCAACACCTTTTGCCCGTGGCTGGGCAACCAAACCTCCTCCAAAATTCACCGGGGACTGCGGGGGAACACCTCCCCAAACTCTCCTGCAAAGACCCTTTTTAAAACCCCCCAACACTCCCCACCCGTGACTGCTGGAAAAAACCCCCCCTCAACACTCTAAACCCGTGACTGCTGGGAAAGTAACACCTCCTCCAACCCCCCACCCGTGACTGCCAAAACGGGCACCCCCTCCCCCTCTACAGTGGCTTCTTTTACAAACAACACCTCCTCAACCTCTGCCCCGTGACTGCTGGGCAGCAACCCTCTCCAACCACTCACCCCGTGACTGCTGGGCGGGAACCCCCTCCCAACCTCTAAAAGTAAATCCCGGGGCAGCAACACCCCTCCAAACACCCCTACACCCGTGACTGCTTTGGAAAGGGGCCCCCCCTCAACCTCTACACCCGGGGGCCCGGAGCCGGCACCCCCCTCCCAAAACCCCACCAGTGACTGCTGGAGCAGCAACACCTCCCCAACCTCCCACCAGTGACTGCGGGGCCTTCACCTCCTCCAACACTCTACACCAGTGACTGCTGGAGCAGCAACACCTCCTCCCCGCACTCCCCCAGTGACTGCGGGGCAGCAACACCACCTCCCAAAACCCCCAACCCCTGACTGCTGGAGCAACAACACCTCCTCAACCTCTCCCCGTGACCCGGAGCCCCAAAACCTCCTCAACACTCACATACAGTATATTGTTCGTAATATATACATATATATATATATATATATATATATATATATATATATATATATATATATATATATATATATATATATATATATATATATATATATGTCGTGCCGAATAGGCAGAACTTGCGATCTTGGCTTGAATAGCAACGCTCATCTTGCCATATAAGACAAGTGAAAATTTGTGTATGCAATAATGTCGCCAAAATCACTCTGAACCTAACGAAAAAAATATATTTCACTGAGTTTGTTTAGTATTAAATTATTATATTATTTTTTTTATTATCACACCGGCCGATTCCCACCAAGGCAGGGTGGCCCGAAAAAGAAAAACTTTCACCATCATTCACTCCATCACTGTCTTGCCAGAAGGGTGCTTTACACTACAGTTTTTAAACTGCAACATTAACACCCCTCCTTCAGAGTGCAGGCACTGTACTTCCCATCTCCAGGACTCAAGTCCGGCCTGCCGGTTTCCCTGAATCCCTTCATAAATGTTACTTTGCTCACACTCCAACAGCACGTCAAGTATTAAAAACCATTTGTCTCCATTCACTCCTATCAAACACGCTCACGCATGCCTGCTGGAAGTCCAAGCCCCTTGCACACAAAACCTCCTTTACCCCCTCCCTCCAACCCTTCCTAGGCCGACCCCTACCCCGCCTTCCTTCCACTACAGACTGATACACTCTTGAAGTCATTCTGTTTCGCTCCATTCTCTCTACATGTCCGAACCACCTCAACAACCCTTCCTCAGCCCTCTGGACAACAGTTTTGGTAATCCCGCACCTCCTCCTAACTTCCAAACTACGAATTCTCTGCATTATATTCACACCACACATTGCCCTCAGACATGACATCTCCACTGCCTCCAGCCTTCTCCTCGCTGCAACATTCATCACCCACGCTTCACACCCATATAAGAGCGTTGGTAAAACTATACTCTCATACATTCCCCTCTTTGCCTCCAAGGACAAAGTTCTTTGTCTCCACAGACTCCTAAGTGCACCACTCACTCTTTTTCCCTCATCAATTCTATGATTCACCTCATCTTTCATAGACCCATCCGCTGACACGTCCACTCCCAAATATCTGAATACGTTCACCTCCTCCATACTCTCTCCCTCCAATCTGATATTCAATCTTTCATCACCTAATCTTTTTGTTATCCTCATAACCTTACTCTTTCCTGTATTCACCTTTAATTTTCTTCTTTTGCACACCCTACCAAATTCATCCACCAATCTCTGCAACTTCTCTTCAGAATCTCCCAAGAGCACAGTGTCATCAGCAAAGAGCAGCTGTGACAACTCCCACTTTGTGTGTGATTCTTTATCTTTTAACTCCACGCCTCTTGCCAAGACCCTCGCATTTACTTCTCTTACAACCCCATCTATAAATATATTAAACAACCACGGTGACATCACACATCCTTGTCTAAGGCCTACTTTTACTGGGAAAAAATTTCCCTCTTTCCTACATACTCTAACTTGAGCCTCACTATCCTCGTAAAAACTCTTCACTGCTTTCAGTAACCTACCTCCTACACCATACACTTGCAACATCTGCCACATTGCCCCCCTATCCACCCTGTCATACGCCTTTTCCAAATCCATAAATGCCACAAAGACCTCTTTAGCCTTATCTAAATACTGTTCACTTATATGTTTCACTGTAAACACCTGGTCCACACACCCCCTACCTTTCCTAAAGCCTCCTTGTTCATCTGCTATCCTATTCTCCGTCTTACTCTTAATTCTTTCAATAATAACTCTACCATACACTTTACCAGGTACACTCAACAGACTTATCCCCCTATAATTTTTGCACTCTCTTTTATCCCCTTTGCCTTTATACAAAGGAACTATGCATGCTCTCTGCCAATCCCTAGGTACCTTACCCTCTTCCATACATTTATTAAATAATTGCACCAACCACTCCAAAACTATATCCCCACCTGCTTTTAACATTTCTATCTTTATCCCATCAATCCCGGCTGCCTTACCCCCTTTCATTTTACCTACTGCCTCACGAACTTCCCCCACACTCACAACTGGCTCTTCCTCACTCCTACAAGATGTTATTCCTCCTTGCCCTATACACGAAATCACAGCTTCCCTATCTTCATCAACATTTAACAATTCCTCAAAATATTCCTTCCATCTTCCCAATACCTCTAACTCTCCATTTAATAACTCTCCTCTCCTATTTTTAACTGACAAATCCATTTGTTCTCTAGGCTTTCTTAACTTGTTAATCTCACTCCAAAACTTTTTCTTATTTTCAACAAAATTTGTTGATAACATCTCACCCACTCTCTCATTTGCTCTCTTTTTACATTGCTTCACCACTCTCTTAACTTCTCTCTTTTTCTCCATATACTCTTCCCTCCTTGCATCACTTCTACTTTGTAAAAACTTCTCATATGCTAACTTTTTCTCCCTTACTACTCTCTTTACATCATCATTCCACCAATCGCTCCTCTTCCCTCCTGCACCCACTTTCCTGTAACCACAAACTTCTGCTGAACACTCTAACACTACATTTTTAAACCTACCCCATACCTCTTCGACCCCATTGCCTATGCTCTCACTAGCCCATCTATCCTCCAATAGCTGTTTATATCTTACCCTAACTGCCTCCTCTTTTAGTTTATAAACCTTCACCTCTCTCTTCCCTGATGCTTCTATTCTCCTTGTATCCCATCTACCTTTTACTCTCAGTGTAGCTACAACTAGAAAGTGATCTGATATATCTGTGGCCCCTCTATAAACATGTACATCCTGAAGTCTACTCAACAGTCTTTTATCTACCAATACATAATCCAACAAACTACTGTCATTTCGCCCTACATCATATCGTGTATACTTATTTATCCTCTTTTTCTTAAAATATGTATTACCTATAACTAAACCCCTTTCTATACAAAGTTCAATCAAAGGGCTCCCATTATCATTTACACCTGGCACCCCAAACTTACCTACCACACCCTCTCTAAAAGTTTCTCCTACTTTAGCATTCAAGTCCCCTACCACAATTACTCTCTCACTTGGTTCAAAGGCTCCTATACATTCACTTAACATCTCCCAAAATCTCTCTCTCTCCTCTGCATTCCTCTCTTCTCCAGGTGCATACACGCTTATTATGACCCACTTCTCGCATCCAACCTTTACTTTAATCCACATAATTCTTGAATTTACACATTCATATTCTCTTTTCTCCTTCCATAACTGATCATTTAACATTACTGCTACCCCTTCCTTTGCTCTAACTCTCTCAGATACTCCAGATTTAATCCCATTTATTTCCCCCCACTGAAACTCTCCTACCCCCTTCAGCTTTGTTTCGCTTAGGGCCAGGACATCCAACTTCTTTTCATTCATAACATCAGCAATCATCTGTTTCTTGTCATCCGCACTACATCCACGCACATTTAAGCAACCCAGTTTTATAAAGTTTTTCTTCTTCTCTTTTTTAGTAATTGTATACAGGAGAAGGGGTTACTAGCCCATTGCTCCCGGCATTTTAGTCGCCTCATACGACACGCATGGCTTACGGAGGAAAGATTCTTTTCCACTTCCCCATGGACAATAGAAGAAATAAAAAAGAACAAGAGCTATTTAGAAAAAGGAGAAAAACCTAGATGTATGTATATATATATATGCATGTGCGTGTCTGTGAAGTGTGACCAAAGTGTAAGTAGGAGTAGCAAGATATCCCTGTTATCTTAGCGTGTTTATGAGACAGAAAAAGAAACCAGCAATCCTATCATCATGCAAAACAGTTACAGGTTTTTGTTTCACAGTCATCTGGCAGGACGGTAGTACTTCCCTGGGTGGTTGCTGTCTACCAACCTACTACCTAATTGTAAACAAATTTAAAATATATTTAGTTGGGTTAGGCTAAAATAAATTACTCTTGTTATAATAAGGTTAGGTAAGTTTTCTAAGATTCTTTTGGTGCAAAATTAAAAATTTTTACATTAACAGTAATGAAAAAAATATATCTTTAAAAGTATAAAAGAAAATTTTCGAAAGTACTTAATTTTAAATGAGTTCTTGCTAATTGACCAGTTTTACATATTCGGCACGATATATATATATATATAAATATATATATATATATATATATATATATATATATATATATATATATATATATATATATATATATATATATATATATATATATATATATATATATATATATATATATATATATATATATATATATATATATATATATATATATATATACATATATCCTTTCAACAAACCGGCTGCATCCCACCGAGGCAGGGTGGCCCAGAAAGGAAAACAAAAGTTTCTCTTTTTATATTTAGTAATATATACAGGAGAAGGGGTTACTAGCCCCTTGCTCCCGGCATTTTAGTAGCCTCTTACGACACGCATGGCTTACGGAGGAAGAAATCTGTTCCACTTCCCCATGGAGATAAGAGAGAACTAGTAGGAAAATAGAAAAAAAACAACCCAGAGGGGAGTGTACATATATGCTTGTAAATGTATGTGTAGTGCGACCTAAGTGTAAGTAGAAGTAGCAAGATGTAACCTGAAATCTTGCATGTTTATTAGGGACAGAGAAAAGGCACCAGCAATCGTACCATCATGTAAAACAAATACAGGCTTCCTTTACATTCACTTGGCAGTACGATATTATCTCCCTGGGCGGTTGCTGTCTGCCAACTTACTACCTACAATATATACATATATCTTGTAGATTATTTAAAGTGATTATATATAATCCAAATGTAATGTGAGTAATTACAATTTACATTTATTTTGGCCTTACTAATCTCTTAAACCTATTACACAGTCAACACGGAACATGTTAATTATGGCAGAGTCAAGGGTAAAACAACTCTGACTTTTATTTGTGCTACACTCATCAGTAATCTGCCTGAGAGTTGACTCGATTGTATTTTAACACTGTTTGCTTAGTCGAGAGATTTACCTACTTAATTGGTTGAGACAGTAGCTATTATTATTATTGTTATTATTATTATTATTATTATTATTATTATTATTATTATTATTATTATTATTATTATTATTATTATTGTTGTTGTTGTTGTTGTTGTTGTTGTTGCTATTATTACTGATGTCATAAATAAAATGACAACCCACACCTGTGTGTCTCATTTACATACAACGCCTGGGAGTTGGAGGTAATCAAGTTTGATCAAAGACAGGGAACGGTAACAATAAATACTTGGATCAAGAGACCTTCACCAGCATTAAGGTGTCCTCTTCCCTTCTTTGCTGATATAACTATCAGCAGATATTTAATATATCCATCTATCATACATATTCCAGAGGTAAGTTAATTAAGAAAACCTCAAGATTTCTTCATCCTTCACTGTACCATAATTAATTTATTTGTAATGCGCTGTAATGCGGTGAAGGGATTAATAAGTCCAATTTATTTCTGACATGCAAACACCTCACTTCGCTTGCGCATTTTCTGAAAGGCTTTTATAATATTTACATTGGCCATAACATATCAACTACACGAGGATCATTAACACTTCCTGTCACCTGTGCACCACCAGTCAAGGTTATTGTAATCCATAATAAACAGATTAGGATAAACTTTATGTGTATCAATAATATGATACATTCCTCTCCAAGTGTATATTCACTGATACACCAAAAGACTTTCTACAGTGTCTTTCTAGATACTCTTTCACATATTATTCTGCTACATTATATATTTATTTTAGTTGCTTCTGAGTGTGTTTGAATAAGCAAACGAATGTGTTTTAGCACTTTCTTTATCTAAGAGACTGATATTTCCACGACTTTTTAAATATTGGCTATTCCTACGAAGGCTTAGATATCAACAGAAGAAACAGCACTTGCCCTCTCTTTGTCTTTCCAGATAAGCACAGGCATGACTCAAGAAATCGTAATGACACGATTGCAAATAAACCATACCCCCGGCCGGGATTGAACCCGACGGGCTGGAGTTTTGAGACTCTATGACCGCGGGTTCACTCCCGGCCGGGGGTATGGTTTAAGCACAGGCATCATGAAACAAAGATGGAAAACGGAACCACAACATCCCCATCCAATAAAGCAGCTGGAGACTCTTCCCTTCCCAAATGAGACAGAGCTCTTTTGTTATCACTACATTCGTCAGGGGGAAAAATAATCTTACGCGGGACTTAGGTGATGGCTGTCTGTTTGCAAGAATCACAGAATAGCAGTACATAAGAACATAAGAATGGAGGAACACTGCAGAAGGCCTACTGGCCCATGCGAGGCAGGTCCTTATCAAAACGACTACTACCTAAAGCTTCCCTAGAAATAACTCCCGTACCCAATGACACCAATCAAACCCAGCCCCTCCCACTCATATATTTCTCCAGTCTCTTCTTAAAGCTACCCAAGGTCCTAGCCTCTATCACCCCACTGGGAAGACTGTTCCACGCATCTACAACTCTGTTAGAAAACCAGTACTTACCTATGTCCTTTCTAAATCTAAATTTATCCAGCTTAAATCCATTATTCCTGGTTCTTACCTGGTTCAACACCCTCAGTACTTTATTAATATCTCCATTGTTTATGCCCGTCATCCACTTATACACTTCAATGATATCTCCCCTCATTCTACGCCTCTCCAGAGAGTGGAGATTTAAGGCTTTGAGTCTATCTTCATACGGGAGGTTCCTTACACAGTAAATCATTTTAGTCATTCTTCTCTGTATGTTCTCTAATGAGTCTATATCCATCCTGTAGTAAGGGGACCAAAACTGAGCAGCATAATCTAAATGAGGCCTCACTAGTGATGTATAGAGCTGTAAAATAACTTTTGGACTTCTGTTACTTATACTTCTTGAGATAAATCCAAGTAATCTGTTGGCCTTGTTGCGCACACTAAGGCACTGCCGTCTTGGCTTTAGATTTCTGCTTACCATGACTCCCAAGTCTTTTTCACATTCTGTATGATCAAGCTCTACTTCACCTAGATTATAGCTTCGAGGGTTATTTTCATTACCAAGGGCAAGTACCTTACACTTATCCACATTGAACCTCATCTGCCATTTTTCAGACCAAGACATTAATTTGTCCAAATCGTCCTGGAGTTCATTGATATCCTCCTCAGAGTGAATTATACGGCCTATCTTTGTATCATCAGCAAATTTACTCATGTCACTCGTAATCCCTTCATCAAGGTCATTAATGTAAATTATGAACAAGAGAGGGCCTAAAACTGATCCTTGTGGAACGCCACTAGTGACTAATCCCCATTCAGATTTCACTCCATTAATGGTAACTCTCTGCTTTCTATTGGTAAGCCATGCCTCAATCCATGCTAGAACTTTACCTCCTATACCATGAGCTGACACTTTTCTTAAGAGTCTCTTGTGAGGTACTCTATCGAAGGCTTTACTAAAAATCCAAATAAACAATATCATATTCCTTATCACTGTCAACTGCCTCAAATGTTCTAATGAAGAACGTCAGTAAGTTTGTCAGGCAGGAACGACCTCTCGTGAATCCATGCTGAGATTCATTTATCAAGTTATGCTCTTCAAGGTGACTTCTGATAATGTCAGCTATAATTGATTCTAATAACTTGCCCACTATAGATGTCAGGCTTATTGGACGGTAATTTGAAGGAGTGGACTTATCCCCTGATTTGAATATAGGAACCACATTAGCCATCTTCCACAACTCTGGCACAACACCGGTAAGGATGGACGCATTTAATACACTCGTTAATGGCTGACTAAGCTCCATCTTGCATTCCTTAAGTACCCTGGAAAACAACTCATCGGGTCCCGGGGACTTAATTTGTTTCAGTTTGTCTATCTGTTTAATAACCATGTAACCTCTCCCTGGTGCATTCTGGAATGTCGCAGACATTTTCTAGTTACTTTACAGACTACGGCTGAACCCGCGGAGCTATAAACCAGGGATGGCTAAACTTCCTTGACCTGAAGACCGTACACAATAATTTTCTGATAGTTTGAGAGCCGCAAGTTATGGATGACTTTTTCATGAAGAGCCATAAACTCACATTCAGATGACCAGTGCACACACTTTTTTTTTTAAATAATCCTAAAAAAAAATATTACACACCTGTTTATAAAACTAAATTGATCGTTATTGTAAGGAAAGCCACGTTCTGAAGGTTGATTATTATCTCAAATCACTGTCGAAAAACTAAAAAAAAAAAGTTACGGATGTCTAATATCTCAAGTTAAACCTGGATATCGTCTTACTGAGCAAAAGAGCCGCAAGCGGGTCATGAGCTGTGGTTTGACCACGTCTGTTGTAAGTGGCGGAGTTCAAAAGCACAAAAATGTGAGTGTCGTAGTTATTGGCCCTATTGAGAGTCACAACAATGCGACCGATGTCTTGCCAGTCGAACTCAGCTCAAGCGAGGGAGGGAGGGGGGGTCCTCTACTTGCCGAGCTTCATCATCTTCATCATCTTCATCATCTTCATCATCTTCATCATCTGAAGACTCCATCAGACATCAGCATCTGTTGATGACTAAGACACATGTGCATCACTTTGCTATTGTCAGCCGAATACGGGCGACTATAGAGTGATATAAATTTTACTCAGCTTCTCTTCCTGAACGTTAACATGTGAGAGACTTCGTCTCGTGCAATACTCCTCCCGACTTCAAGTTCAGCATCAGCTGCAGTTAGTCGTCTTAACCTACTACCAGTCTAAAGTAACTAAATTTATGCTTTTATAACAAATTCTTGAAACCTTCCTCTTTGTTTTCCTTTAACCACATCATAACCCCAAAACGAAATTGGACGAACCATTCCGAGTTGCTGACACGGCTGCTGGTCCTGAGTGTTGCTGACACATAGCTGATACACGACTGCCGACACAGCTACTAGAACTTACTTCTGCTAATACACAAAGCTGTTGGTTCTCACTGCTACTGACACGACTGTTACTGACTCGCCAAACTTTATTTTTTAGTACTGCTGACACGGCTGTTGGTTCTGACTGATGCTGACACAGTTGCTAGTCCTTAATGCTGCTGACAGAGCTGCTCGAGGGACCTTCCTGCTGCTGACACACAATTATTACTCACTAGTGACCTATGCATCTCCCGCGCAGGCCAGTTATGAGACGGAATGTTACACTGACACATCCTTCTCTATGATTGGTCAAGCTACGCCAAAAATTATTTCCCGATATTTCCGCGAGTTGCGTGTGCGCAAGTGTATACCTGAAGTATAACTAGGGAGGGTTTCGGGGGTCAACGCCCCTGCGGCCCGGTCTGAGACCAGGCCTCGTGGTGGATCAGGGTCTGATCAACCAGGCTGTTACTGCTGGCTGCACGTAAACCGACGTAAAAACCACAGCCCGGCTGATCAGGTACTGACTTTAGGTGCCTATCCAGCACCTTCATGAAGACAACCAGGGGTCTATTGGTAATCGTGTAAATTACTTATAAAAAATTATTCACAAATATTATAAACTTTCAAAGTACCATGACAATAAAAGTGTGTATGTGTGTGTGTTTGCCTATTTGTGATTGCAGGGGTCTAGTCACAGCTCCTGGGCTCGCCTCTTCGCTGGTTGTCACTAGGTCCACTCTCTCCCTGCTCCATGAGCTTCATTGTATCTCTTGTAAAAGCCTCCACTACATCACTATCTAGATGGTTCCCTTCCTGATAAGTTTATTGCTGAAGAAAAACTTCCTAACATCCCTGTGCCTCATCTGAGTCTTCAACTTCCAGTTGTGACCCCTTGTTACCATATTCCATCTCTGAAACATTATGTTCATACCCTCCTTGCCAATTCCTTTCAGTATTTTTTTTTTTTTTTTTTTTTTTTTTTGTGTGTGTGTGTGTGTGTGTGTGTGTGTGTGTGTGTGTGTGTGTGTGTGTGTGTGTGTGTGTGTGTGTGTGTGTGTGTGTGTGAGAGAGAGAGAGAGAGAGAGAGAGAGAGAGAGAGAGAGAGAGAGAGAGACATTTGGCAAAGTTACCGCAATATAGTTAACATCACTGGTTCAGTTTAATCTGGTAAGTGGATACTGTAGATCCACCTCGTTAAGTTCTCGGAATAATGGAATACAAACTCACTAGCAACTCCATGCACTTTTCTTTTTGCTCTTATTACTGATTATACTTAGAAGTTTCATGAGAAGGTTTTGCCCCGACTCATCATTTGATACAGCTGCTTCAGTGTACATCATCTATACTGACACTGTTGGTTCATACGTAAACTAACTATACGTTAGCAGCTGCTGTTTCTAAGTATACTGACAGATTTGTCTTACAGAGAAGAAAAGACTAGGTGCAAAACGGGATTTTATTTGGACAACATTTCGCTCTATTAGAGACTTCTCTAGTCTTACAGAGCGAAACGTTGTCTTAATAAAAGTTTGTTGTGCAACGTATATATTTTCTTCGCTTTTGAGATAGTACAACATTCGGTTCCCACACTGTAGTGTACAGTTACACAATACGAGTTTAGGAAAATATACAACTCTTCTGCGTATTTTACATATATATATATATATATATATATATATATATATATATATATATATATATATATATATATATATATATATATATATATATATGTCGTGCCGAATAGGCAGAATTTTCGATCTTGGCTTAAATAGCAACGCTCTTCTTGCCATATAGGACAAGTGAAAATTTGTGTATGCAATAATTTCGCCAAAATCATTCTGAACCTAACGAAAAAAATATATTTCACTGTGTTTGTTTAGTATTAAATTACTGTAAACAAATCTAAAATATATTTAGTTGGGTTAAGCTAAAATAAATTGTTCTTGTTATAATAAGGTTAGGTAAGTTTTCTAAGATTCTTTTGGTGCAATATTAAATTTTTTTACATTAGCATTAATGAAAAAATATATCTTTAAACGTATAAGAGAAAATTTTCGAAAGGACTTAATTTTAAATGAGTTCTTGCTAATTGACCAGTTTTACATATTCGGCACGACATATATATATATATATATATATATATATATATATATATATATATATATATATATATATATATATATATATATATATATATATATATATATATATATATATATATATATATATATATATATATATATATATATATGTCGTGCCGAATAGGCAGAACTTGCGATCTTGGCTTAAATAGTAACGCTCATCTTGCCATATAGGACAAGCGAAAATTTGTGTATGCAATAATTTCGCCATAATCATTCTGAACCTAACGAAGAAAAATATATTTCACTGTGTTTGTTTAGAATTAAATTACTGTAAACAAATCTAAAATATATTTAGTTGGGTTAGGCTAAAATAAATTGTTCTTGTTATAATCAGGTTAGGTAAGTTTTCTAAGTTCCTTTTGGTGCAAAATTAAAAATTTTTACATTAACATTAATGAAAAAACTATATCTTTAAACGTATAAGAGAAAATTTTAGAAAGGACTTAATTTTAAATGAGTTCTTGCTAATTGACCAGTTTTACATATTCGGCACGACATATATACATATATATATACAGTGGTCCCCCGCTTTTCGTAGTTCCCGGCAATCGTAAAATTCGCCAATCATAGAGGTATTTTCGTATAAACATGGACTCGCTTTTCATAGGTTGACTCGCGAGTCGTAGTTCGTCCGGGACGCGTACCCACGGGGTGAGCCAGGGCGGCAGCCAGTCTGGCATTGTTTACCAGTGAGCGAAGGTCCCCTCACGTGCTCCAGCGAAATATTTCATAATATTCCATTTATTTTAGTGCTTGCAAGTACTAAATAAGCTACCATGGCTCCAAAGAAAGCTCCTAGTGCCAAGCCTGTGGTAAAGAAGGTGAGAAATACGATTGAATTTAAGAAAACCATCATTGAACAATATGAAAGTGGTACAAGTGTGGCCGAACTGTCCAGGATGTATAAGAAACCCTACACAACCTTATGTTCCATAGTGGCCAAGAAAAATGAAATAAAGGATGCTGTTGTTGCAAAGGGAGTAACTATGCTGACAAAAATGAGATCACCAGTACTGGAAGAGGTTGAGAAGTTATTATTGGTGTGGATAAATGAGAAACAATTAGCAGGAGATACTCTTATGACTTCGTTTATTTGTGAAAAGGCTAGGCAGTTGCATGAAGATTTGGTAAAGAAATTGCCTGCAAATAGTGGTGAAGTGAGTGAATTTAAGGCCAGCAAAGGCTGGTTTGAGAGATTTAAGAACCGTACTGGCATACACAGTGTGGTAAGGCATGGTGAGGCTGCCAGTTCGGACCACAAGGCGGCTGAAAAATATGTGCATGAATTCCAGGAGTACATAGAGGCTGAAGGACTGAAACCTGAACAAGTGTTCAATTGTGACGAAACAGGCCTCTTTTGGAAGAAAATGCCAAAGAGGACCTTCATTACACAAGAGGAAAAGGCAATGCCAGGACACAAGCCTATGAAAGACAGGCTGACGCTAATGTTCTGTGCTAATGCTAGTGGGGATTTCAAAGTGAAGCCATTACTAGTGTACCATTCTGAAAATCCCAGAGTGTTCAGGAAAAACAATGTTATGAAGAGTAAATTGTGTGTGTTTTGGAAATCTAATAGTAAGGCATGGGTCACGAGGGAAATTTTCGTCGAGTGGTTCAATGAAGTGTTTGGCCCTAGTGTGAAGGAGTATCTCCTGGAAAAGAAATTGGATCTCAAGTGCCTGCTAGTAATGGACAATGCACCTGCTCATCCTCCAAACTTGGATGACCTAATTTTCGAGGAGTTTGGGTTCATCACAGTAAAGTTCTTGCCCCCGAATACCACTCCTCTCCTCCAACCCATGGACCAGCAGGTTATTGCAAACTTTAAAAAACTCTACACAAAAGCAATGTTTCACAGGTGCTTGACTGTGACCACAGACACTCACTTGACCCTAAGGGAATTTTGGAGAGAACACTTCAGCATCCTCCACTGCATAACCCTTATAGGTATGGCTTGGGAGGGAGTGACTACCAGGACTTTGAACTCTGCCTGGAGAAAATTGTGGCCAGATTGTGTCGACAAGAGGGATTTTGAAGAATTTGGGACTGAACCTATTGAGCCTATGTCTGTTGTAAAATCAATTGTGGCACTGGGGAGTTCCATGGGGTTGGATGTGAGTTTGGAGGATGTGGAAGAATTGGTGGAAGACCACAATGAAGAGCTCACCACTGAGGAGCTGCAAGAGCTTCAGCAGGAAGAGCAACACATCGCAGCTCAGAATCTTGCTGCAGAGGAGGAGGAAGAGAGATGGAAGAAGGTGCCTTCTTCAGAAATTAAAGAGATTTTTACTATGTGGGGTAAGATGGAAAGCTTTATGGAGAAACATCACCCTAACAAGGTTGTTGCAAGCCAGGTTGGCAACATGTACAGTGACAAAGTCTTGGGCCATTTTAGGGAAGTGTTAAAGAGACGCCAGAAACAGAGCTCTCTCCACAGTTATTTTGTGAGACAGGACTCCAGTGACTCTCAAGGTGGTCCTAGTGGCATTAAGAAACAGAGAAGAGAAGCAACCCCAGAAAAGCAAATGGTACCTGAGGTGTTGATGGAAGGGGATTCCCCTTCCAAACTATAAACAATCCACTCTCTCTCCTCCTCCAGTCTCCCATACACTAAGAAGAATCTCCAATAAAGGTAAGTGTTATGCTGTTAATGTTTCATTCATCATTTCCCATTGTATTGTTTATGTACTACATGCATATTTCATGTTAAAATTTTTTTTGTTTTAATACTTCTGGGTGTCAGGAACGGATTAATTGTATTTACATTATTTCTTATGGGGAAAATTGATTCGTAAATCGTAAATTTCGTTTATAGTAACGGCTCCAGGAACGGATTAATTACGAACAACGAGGGACCACTGTATATATATATATATATGGTCAATTAGCAAGAACTCATTTAAAATTAAGTTCTTTCTAAAATTTTCTCTTATACGTTTAAAGATATATTTTTTTCATTAATGTTAATGTAAAAAATTTTAATTTTGCACCAAAAGAATCTTAGAAAACTTACCTAACCTTATTATAACAAGAACAATTTATTTTAGCCTAACCCAACTAAATATATTTTAGATTTGTTTACAATAATTTAATACTAAACAAACACAGTGAAATATATTTTTTTCGTTAGGTTCAGAATGATTTTGGCGAAATTATTGCATACACAAATTTTCACTTGTCCTATATGGCAAGATGAGCGTTGCTATTTAAGCCAAGATCGCAAGTTCTGCCTATTCGGCACGACATATATATATATATATATATATATATATATATATATATATATATATATATATATATATATATATATATATATATATATATATATATATATATGCAATAAGATCACAGTAAACAGGTGATTTCAGAATATGCAAAACAACCACTATGATAATGTGAGTAGTCACGAAAGCGCTTGGAATTTCTCTATTCTTTCACAGTGGTTGTTTTGCATATATATATATATATATATATATATATATATATATATATATATATATATATATATATATATATATATATATATATATATGTGTGTATATATATATATGTATATATATATATATGTATACATATATATATTGTATATATATATATATATATATTTATATATATATATATATGTATATATATATATATATATATATATATATATGTATATATATATATATATATATATATATATATATATATATATATATATATATATATATATATATATATATATATATATATATGCAATAAGATCACAGTAAACAGGTGATTTCAGAATATGCAAAACAACCACTCTGAAAGAATAGAGAAATTCCAAGCGCTTTCGTGACTACTCACATTATCAAGGAACTATGATAATGTGAGTAGTCACGAAAGCGCTTGGAATTTCTCTATTCTTTCACAGTGGTTGTTTTGCATATATATATATATATATATATATATATATATATATATATATATATATATATATATATATATATATATATATATATATATATATATATGTATATATATATATATATATATATATATATATATATATATATATATATATATATATATATATATATATATATATATATATATATATATATATATGTATATATATATATATATATATATATATATATATATATATGTATATATATATATATATATATATATATATATATATATATATATATATATATATATATATATATATATATATATATATATATATATATATATATATTTATATATATGTCATGCCGAATAGGCAGAACTTGCGATCTTGGCTTAAATAGCAACGCTCATCTTGCCATATAGGACAAGTGGAAATTTGTGTATGCAATAATTTCGCCAAAATCATTCTGAACCTAACGAAAAAAATATATTTCACTGTGTTTGTTTAGTATTAAATTACTGTAAACAAATCTAAAATATATTTAGTTGGGTTAGCCTAAAATAAATTGCTCTTGTTATAATAAGGTTAGGTAAGTTTTCTAAGATTCTTTTGGAGCAAAATTAAATTTTTTTACATTAACACTAATGAAAAAATATATCTTTAAACGTATAAGAGAAAATTTCAGAAAGGACTTAATTTTAAATGAGTTCTTGCTAGTTGACCAGTTTTACATATTCGGCACGACATATATGTATATATATATATATATATATATATATATATATATATATATATATATATATATATATATATATATATATATATATATATATATATATCTTGGCAAGAGGCGTGGAGTTAAAAGATAAAGAATCACACACAAAGTGGGAGTTGTCACAGCTGCTCTTTGCTGATGACACTGTGCTCTTGGGAGATTCTGAAGAGAAGTTGCAGAGATTGGTGGATGAATTTGGTAGGGTGTGCAAAAGAAGAAAATTAAAGGTGAATACAGGAAAGAGTAAGGTTATGAGGATAACAAAAAGATTAGGTGATGAAAGATTGAATATCAGATTGGAAGGAGAGAGTATGGAGGAGGTGAATGTATTCAGATATTTGGGAGTGGACGTGTCAGCGGATGGGTCTATGAAAGATGAGGTGAATCATAGAATTGATGAGGGGAAAAGAGTGAGTGGTGCACTTAGGAGTCTGTGGAGACAAAGAACTTTGTCCTTGGAGGCAAAGAGGGGAATGTATGAGAGTATAGTTTTACCAACGCTCTTATATGGGTGTGAAGCATGGGTGATGAATGTTGCAGCGAGGAGAAGGCTGGAGGCAGTGGAGATGTCATGTCTGAGAGCAATGTGTGGTGTGAATATAATGCAGAGAATTCGTAGTTTGGAAGTTAGGAGGAGGTGCGGGATTACCAAAACTGTTGTCCAGAGGGCTGAGGAAGGGTTGTTGAGGTGGTTCGGACATGTAGAGAGAATGGAGCGAAACAGAATGACTTCGAGAGTGTATCAGTCTGTAGTGGAAGGAAGGCGGGGTAGGGGTCGGCCTAGGAAAGGTTGGAGAGAGGGGGTAAAGGAGGTTTTGTGTGCGAGGGGCTTGGACTTCCAGCAGGCATGCGTGAGCGTGTTTGATAGGAGTGAATGGAGACAAATGGTTTTTAATACTTGACGTGCTGTTGGAGTGTGAGCAAAGTAACATTTATGAAGGGGTTCAGGGAAACCGGCAGGCCGGACTTGAGTCCTGGAGATGGGAAGTACAGTGCCTGCACTCTGAAGGAGGGGTGTTAATGTTGCAGTTTAAAAACTGTAGTGTAAAGCACCCTTCTGGCAAGACAGTGATGGAGTGAATGATGGTGAAAGTTTTTCTTTTTCGGGCCACCCTGCCTTGGTGGGAATCGGCCAGTGTGATAATAAAATAAAAATATATATATATATATATATATGCAAAATAACCACTGTGAAAGAATAGAGAAATTCCAAGCGCTTTCGTGACTACTCACATTATCAAGGAACAATGAAAGTAAAGCAACAAAGGAAGGTATATAAAGGGGTAGCCCACACCTCACTATCAGATCCCACAACAAAGTGGTGTGGACTACCCCTTTATATACCTTCCTTTGTTGCTTTACTTTCATTGTTCCTTGATAATGTGAGTAGTCACGAAAGCTCTTGGAATTTCTCTATTCTTTCACAGTGGTTGTTTTGCATATTCTGAAATCACCTGTTTACTGTGATCTTATTGCATATATATATATATATATATATATATATATATATATATATATATATATATATATATATATATATATATATATATATATATATATATATATATATATGTATATATATATATACATATATATATATATATATATATATATATATATATATATATATATATATATATATATATATATATATATATATTTATATATATATATACATATATATATATATATATATATATATATATATATATATATATATATATATATATATATATATATATATATATATATATACATATATATATATATATATATATATATATATATATATATATATATATATGTATATATATATATATATATATATATATATATATATATATAAATATGTATGTATTACATGTCGTGCCGAATATGTAAAACTGGTCAATTAGCAAGAACTCATTTAAAATTAAGTTTTTTCTAAAATTTTCTTTTATACATTTAAAGATATATTTTTTTCATTTATGTTGGTGTAAAAATTTTTAATTTTGCACCAAAAGAATCTTAGAAAACCTACCTAACCTTATTATAACAAGAACAATGTATTTTACCCTAACCCAACTAAATATATTTTAAATACGTTTACAGCAATTTAATACTAAACAAACACCACGAAATATATCTTTTTCGTTAGGTTTAGAATGATTTTTACGAAATTATTGCATACACAAATTTTTGCTTGTCCTATATGGCAAGATGAGAATTGCTATTTAAGCCAAGATCGCAAGTTCTGCCTATTCAGCACGACACATATATATATATATATATATATATATATATATATATATATATATATATATATATATATATATATATATATATATATATATATATATATATATATATTACTGATGTGTATGGGTATTAGTTTAGGTGTACCTCCATATGCCTGTGTGTACGTACATAGGCTTATATGTAGGTACAAAGGCCTATAAAGAATTACGGAGGAAATAATCCAGTAAATTCCCAGGGGCGTCTCACTTCCTGATAAAATGCGCGGAGAGTGTAGAAATACAACCATTAATCACAGTCTTGTATACAGCTACTAGAGAGAGCAATAATTAATCAGACGTGCTAATGGAAAAAATTCAAGGTGGAAATTGCATTTTCTATTTCACTTTTGGGTGGTGTAATTGATGTCCCGATGTGAGCAGCGTAAAACTTATGTCCTCTGCTAATTGTTTGGTTTTTTTCTGACACTATAAATTTCTCTGGAAACAACACAAATGTGTAATTATTATCAAGGAAGAAGATACACACACACACACACACACACACACACACACACACGTGACCGTGTTCCAACATATCTAACTCCCGTCCAGTTACGAATACGATTACAGCTTCAGCACCCTACCAAAGAGGTCTTCATCCAAGTTATTGGAACAACCTTTCTCATGGAATAAGCCTGATTACCTACCATTTCCAGGCGCCGTATGGCCCATGTAGGTTACCCCTTCTCCATGGAAGTAATAGTAATAATAATAGTAACAATTATTCAATATATCGTATTTTAAAGGGTTGATGGTACCCATTCCGTGGCCTGGTAGGCAACGCTATCACTTCACACATTCAGCGTCCGTTGTTCCATACCGACATGGATGGAAACATTGGGCGTCTTTCCTTACACTGTTTTCCCTGTTCACCTAGCAAGCAAGTAGGTACTTGGGTATTAGTCGACTGTTGTGGGTCGCTTCCTGGGAGACAAGATTTAATTTCACGAAGCCTGACCATGAACCCGGCCGCGGGGGCGCTGACCCCCGGAACATTCTCCAGGCATCCCCATATATAAATGCTTCGGGTTTAATACATGGAGTAACATCATTGTCCTTTCTAAAGATACGCAGTTCTGGCTGGCAGATTTAACACCACAGTATATTTGTAAACTATCCTGTGTGAGGGAATATGACAGGGAAGAAATATACTTAACTTTTGTTCCCACTATTTACCTATCATGTAGAATAGGTAGCAGCACATTCCTGGTGTATCAAATTGCGCTACAGAAAAGTGTCAAGGGTGCAAAGGAGGACTCAGCCTCGCTACTCCTCTGACTCCACTGACCTGCCTGGAGTAAGTATTAACTTGACGTTTCCTTCCTGTTTTCTAACTTCTGGCTGCGTTGTATCCGTGCTTTCCTCTTCATCGTCTCTGATTCAACGACATCAAAGTGAACGAGTGCGATCAAACACTTACTCAAAGGGAATATGCAAGCAGACACATCCACTCTAACGTAGAAGTCAAGAATATTCAACACAAGGAAAACAATCACGCACATAAAATACGAAACACGCAAAGACAAACAAAACAAGCATGTACTGATGCACGCACGCAAATGTAAACACACACACACACACACACATGCACACACACACACACACACACACACCAAAAATACAAAAAAGATATAAAACAAACAAGCACCCACGAACACACATACCCAAATATACAATAAATTTTGTGTTGTCTCGTGGCCACAGAATCGTAATTTTACGTTTGGTAATTTAATTGCGTGTAAAATTAAATTATTTTTTGATTGCCTCCTTAATTAATATATGATTGCTTTTGGTAAGTAAAAATTATAATTGAGTAATCAGAGATTAGGTCAGAATAAATAATTACTGTGGGTAAGTAAAAAGCGTTACCGACTTATTAGAGATTAGGCAAAAATAAGATCAGTGGGATAGTTCATATTTTTGGGACAAAAATAATGTCTAGCCAGATCATTTGTACTCACCCAACTGTGCTGGCTAGAAAAGTGTCAGGTTACTATCCCTATCTATGGTGATACAGTGGTAGAGACAGTATGTAAATAAGGCACACAATGCTAGTTATGGTATTTTATTGGGAGGGTGTTTACCACAGATTTCATTAGTTAAGTCACTGGAGAGCGAAACGTCTTCACAATAAAATACCATTAAATGTTGTTGTCAATGTTTGTATTAGTTACATCCATACACAAATAACACTATACATCCAGAGAAATCTTTGAGAACCCTGCATCATCACGAAAAATATGGGGAGATATCACTGAAACTAGCCTTATTATGTACGCTAAGGGCAAACAAGCCGTCTCACTACCCGTTGTCTTACTTCATAGCTCAGCCACATTGTCTCGTCATACCTACTCGTAAAACTAAGTTTGAAATCTGCTTCCGCCTTATTCTCCTTCAGGTCTTTCCTAAGTTTTCTCAGACTGAAGAACCTCATCTATTGTAGATGAATGGTTCAGGGAACCGACACGTTGTTAAATTAGACACATGTGCAACTCTTGGGTATCTTTATTGAGGAAACGTTTCGCCACACAGTGGCTTCATCAGTCCATACAAAGGATAAACTTGAAGAACAGGAGGAGAATGAGGTAATCAGTCCCTCAACCTAGAGTTGATGTGGTCAGTCCATCAATCTTGAATATGGATTGATGGACTGACCACATCGACTCTAGGTTGAGGGACTGATTACCTCATTCTCCTCCTGTTCTTCAAGTTTATCCTTTGTATGGACTGATGAAGCCACTGTGTGGCGAAACGTTTCCTCAATAAAGATACCCAAGAGTTGCACATGTGTCTAATTTAACAACCTCATCTATCCCAGTGACTTAGTAGCAGTTTGTGTATCCATCTGTGCCGCCATGCTTGTGTTGTTGTGTGTTTTCTTGTCTATTATATCTGCAACACAAAGTCTACCACATTCAACACAGAACAAACAGCAGCATCTGGAAAGATGACACAGCATAAGCTGCGGCATCTGGAGAGGTGACACAGTATAAGCAGCAATGCATGGAGAGGTGACACAGCACAAGCTGCGGCATCTGAAAAGGTGACACAGCATTTTTTACTGATCCCTTTTGGGTTATTGCTGTTGTTTTACTTGCCCCCTTGCGTTACCGCGGGCTGCTTTTTGTTACTGCCGTTACTGTTTGCCTTTGTTACCGTTGCTCGGGGCCACGCCCCGGTTCCCGCTGTTGTTACTGCTGCCGTTGTTGATGATCCCGTTAATGATGATGTTACCCTGTTGTGTTGTGTTAATTATGATGTTATTCCAATTTGTTCTAATTGTTGCTGTTTTGTTCCCGATCCCGCTCGTTACCGCATTTACCGCTGCATCTTTTTCCCTTTTTTTTCGATAATACTGCTTGTTTCTTCACTGCCGCTGGTCAACTTTTGGGATATTACCGTTGCTGTTATTTTTTCCCGCACCCTTTTCCCTTTTCCCCTGTTTCCCTCCCGTCTGTTTTGTTAACCCCCGCCCCCTGTTTCTGTTTTTGTTAATTTTTTTTGCAAATTATTACCGTTTACTTTGCCATTGCCCCCGTTTCTTTTGGGGATGCTGTGCTTTTTTTTATTCCCAACGTCCCCTTTTTTTAACGATGTTTGTTGTTACTTTTTGGGGGTTACCGCTTTTAGAACAAAAACCAAAAAGGGGCATAACGCACCCCCTTTTGAGAATTTTGGGAAAAGGGCGGTGGGGGCGAAACTTTCTTTTTCCATTTTGGTCCGATTTTTACCTTTAATTTCCACCGCCACTGTTGTTCCCGTGTTGCAGCTGGTGTTGTTATTTTGGTGTTTTTAAACCGGGGTTGCTGTTACCACTGTTGTTCCCGCTGTTGTTCCCGTTGGTACTGCGGGTTGTTCCCAGTGTTTTTTTACCGGGTTGTTCCCTTTTTTATTGCCCCCGTGTTGAAACCCGGGGCGTTGTTCGCCGTTGACCCCCTTTTCCCGGGTTCCCGGGTTGCTGTTGTTCCCGGCTGTTCCCGCTGCTGTTCCCGATGTTTTATTCGGGCCGAAACCGGGCTGGTAGGGCCCGGTTCCCGGGTTGTTACTATTGTTGTTACTGCTCTTGTTACTGGTGTTGTTACTATTGTTGTTACTGCTCTTGTTACTGGTGTTGTTACTATTGTTGTTACTGCTCTTGTTACTGGTGTTGTTACTATTGTTGTTACTGCTCTTGTTACTGGTGTTGTTACTGGTGTTGTTGCTGTTGTTACTGGTGTTGTTACTGCTGTTATTACTGTGTTGCAACTGGTGTTGTTACTGTTGTTGTTGTTACTACTGTTGTTACTACTCTTGCTACTGCTGGTGTTACTGGTGTTGTTACTATTGTTGTTACTGCTCTTGTTACTGGTGTTGTTACTATTGTTGTTACTGGTGTTGTTACTGGTGTTGTTACTGGTGTTATTGCAACTTCTGTAAATTCTGCTTCATTGACATCTGTTATTACCAATTCAACATATGCAACACCTACACATATTACGTAGCGTAAAAACGACCAAGACTAGGCTTTACTTCTTCCCCATAAGACATTTAATATAAGAGAAGGTTAACTTAATACCAGAACCAATTTAGTCCACTTTGTGCAGCATGTTCTCTTATAAATTACGCTCAGAATGACCTTATTAGTTAGGTACGGCAGGTGTATTATATGATCCTAATATTCTGTGCTACACACGTGTTCCTGATGAATTCCCTTCATCTAATGCAAGCTTGTTCAGTATGTTAATACTCGGGGCCATTTGTTATGTTTGGAACATCCGCAAGGATGCTCCACTCCAAAGCGGGGATCGCTAACCCCAAGAGCTTCACTCTGAAGTAGGGGTCACTAACCCGGGGAATTTCACTTTAAAACAGGGGGTCACTAACGTAGGGAGCATCATGGTAAAGCAGGGGGTCGCTTACTCTGGAAACTTCGCTGTAAAGTAGGGGTCACTAACGCAGGAAGGTACACTCTACCCGAGGACATCACTGTAAAGAAGGGGTCGCTAACCCGGGATGCTTCACTGTAAAGCAGGGGTCACTAACCCAGAGAGCTTCACTCTGAAACAGGGATTACTCTCCTGCAGTCTTAGAAACTTCCAAAAAGTAAAGCTGAGCTCAGACTGCAAATGTTGCTTTCCACACATTCTTTCAGTCGCTTAGAAATACGAGTTTACTTCATTTGGACAAGTGGCAATAAGGAACTACTGAAGGAAAATCTTGCCTGATTTACGAGATCGTATTTTATTGAATTTAACGAAGCAGTAAACCCGTGTGGACTATTTAGTGTAAGGAGATTTGATCCTCTATCCGCTAACTACGATCTGATCTCTGACCACTCACGTTGTCGGCGAGAGGCTGTGGTTTTGGCGTCTGGAATGAGGACTACAGCAAAGTGCTGTGTTTAATACACTAATAAGAGTATTGATGATGCCTGTGTGAGCTTCCAAAATTATCTTCCATTATTTTGAGTGGCACCAGAGTAATATTAAATTTTTCATTCTCACGTAAAGAGCAATTAACGAAATTTAACTTGTACGTAAATGGAGCTGGAACGCGTATATGAATGCTAAAAGTCGGCTTATAGAGGCTGTTTACATGTATATTCCTGATTATCGTATGCATGAGCACGCTGACCCTGAGAATATACGGTCCAATACTCGTGGGTACACACAAGGCATGGCACAGTCTGAAAGCTTTTCTGCGTTTTTGTTCAGTGTTGCGTGCAGACACACACGGTGCAATCCCTGTTTAATATACGAGTCTACTGTGTCTATGTGAAAGTATCTATGTTGTTTGTATGTATTAAGAGAGCTTTATAAAAAAGAGGAAGGAGAGGCCTTAGTTCTGTCTCTTCACTTTCCCGACCCTGAAAGGGAGGTATGGAGGTAGGTACCTTGGATGCCTGTGAAGGGAGTTTTATACATGAGTAGAAGGAGAGTCCTAAGATCTCCCTCTATCGCGGTTTAACTCTTCGCACAGGTGGGCATGTTTCCTTACATCTGCTGTCCCTCTTCACCTAACAGCAAGTAGGTACCTTGGTATTAGTCGGCTGTTGTGGGTGGCATCCGTGGGGTGGGGGGGGGCAGTATACCTTCGACAGAGCTGAACTTTGAAAAGATCTGAGGTAGGACAACAGCACTTAGCCTATAAAATTGATGTGTAAAATAAATAAATGTATGATCTACGAGTTTAGCGCTTCCTAATAAAAACAACAAAAAAATAAACGCCACTCCCGCAAATAAAAAATCAAAGCTGTTTATACTCTTATTGTAAAAGAAAAAAACTATATCTCATTCCTCTTTAGCGGGATCTATCTTTCTCTCTTCGTCATAAATATAAGTGCAGCTCCAACACAGTCATTACCCAAGCAATGTAAAAAAAAAAACACAAGTATAGGTTATATTACAATGACTGAAATAATTCACATCTGACCTACAGTAACATAAAAAGGCACAACACCGTGATTGGAACGATACACAAATAACCCGCACATAGAAGAGAGGAGCTTACGATGACATTACGGTCCGACTTGGACCATTTACAAAGTCTCACTGTGTGAGTTTGTAAATGGTCCAAGTCGGACCGAAACGTCGTCGTAAGCTCCACTCTTCTATGTGTGGGTTATTTGTGATCTACAATCTGGAAAGTGAACTTGAGAAGCGAAATTTCGATAATGGTTGAAAAGGGAGAGTAATATCGTCTTAACATTCTTCTCTTCCCAACTGTGGGCCACTTGTCAGACGTCAAAGATAAGTCAGAAGCGAGAAACATGAAATCATTTTTCTATATTCTATTAACTGAAAACCAGGTTCGTGTGTAGGATGATACGTAACGTTGACAAGTATGTCAGTAAGACACTGGTGTGGGATGGCACGTACCGTCGACAAGTATGTCAGTAAGACACTGGTGTAGGATGACACGTAACGTTGACAAGTATGTCAGTAAGACACTGGTGTGGGATGGCACGTACCGTCGACAAGTATGTCAGTAAGACACTGGTGTAAGATGACACGTAACGTTGACAAGTATCGCAGAAGACACTAGTATGGGATGGCACGTAACGTTGACAAGTATGTCAGTAAGACACTGGTGTGGGATGGCACGTAACGTTGACAAGTATGTCAGTAAGACACTGGTATGGGATGCCACGTAACGTTGACAAGTATGTCAGTAAGACACTGGTGTGGGATGGCACGTACCGTCGACAAGTATGTCAGTAAGACACTGGTGTGAGATGGCACGTACCGTCGACAAGTATGTCAGTAAGACACTGGTGTAGGATGACACGTAACATTGACAAGTATCGCAGAAGACACTGGTATGGGATGGCACGTAACGTTGGCAAGTATATCAGTAGGACACTGGTGTGGGATGGCACGTACCGTCGACAAGTATGTCAGTAAGACACTGGTGTAGGATGACATGTAACATTGACAAGTATCGTAGAAGACACTGGTATGGGATGGCACGTAACGTTGACAAGTATGTCAGTAAGACACTGGTGTGGGATGGCACGTAACATTGACAAGTATCGCAGAAGACACTGGTATGGGATGGCACGTAACGTTGACAAGTATGTCAGTAAGACACTGGTGTGGGATGGCACGTAACATTGACAAGTATCGCAGAAGACACTGGTATGGGATGGCACGTAACGTTGACAAGTATGTCAGTAAGACACTGGTATGGGATGCCACGTAACGTTGACAAGTATGTCAGTAAGACACTGGTGTGGGATGGCACGTACCGTCGACAAGTATGTCAGTAAGACACTGGTGTGGGATGGCACGTACCGTCGACAAGTATGTCAGTAAGACACTGGTGTAGGATGACACGTAACATTGACAAGTATCGCAGAAGACACTGGTATGGGATGGCACGTAACGTTGGCAAGTATGTCAGTAAGACACTGGTGTGGGATGGCACGTACCGTCGACAAGTATGTCAGTAAGACACTGGTGTAGGATGACACGTAACATTGACAAGTATCGCAGAAGACACTGGTATGGGATGGCACGTAACGTTGACAAGTATGTCAGTAAGACACTGGTGTGGGATGGCACGTAACATTGACAAGCATCGCAGAAGACACTGGTATGGGATGGCACGTAACGTTGACAAGTATGTCAGTAAGACACTGGTGTGGGATGGCACGTACCGTCGACAAGTTTGTCAGTAAGACACTGGTGTAGGATGACACGTAACATTGACAAGTATCGCTGAAGACACTGGTATGGGATGGCACGTAACGTTGACAAGTATGTCAGTAAGACACTGGTGTGGGATGGCACGTACCGTCGACAAGTATGACAGAGCACTTGGTGGAGAACAAACCTCTAACTGAGCAAAGCTCTACTTTGATTAAGTTCCGGAGGAAAAGTCTATAATTATTTTTTTGCTCCACACTAAGTACACTGTCTGTCTATCATCAGGTCTATTTAAATGACGATAAATACAAACGCGGCTTCAGATAGATAAACACCTTACTTATGGAAAGAAGATCTTCCAAAACTTAAAATATAAATATCTCAGGAACTCAACATACTAAATCCAGCAGTAGGAAAAAGGATGCGGAAAACTTCGAGATGCAAATTTAATATATCCGCGAGGCTCTCGGGAAAATATCGGCCATGTTTGTATTTCAAATGCCAGACGTTCTCGGTAACATGTTGTATTGGCAAAGATTTATCTGACTTGCCAGGAGATGTGGCGAGACTTTTGAAGGCGAGACTCCAACGTAATGTGAGGACAGGACTAGAGAAAATTGTTATTAATATGTTCACGGGGAAACGCTTATAACTTAATCATACATATTACTTACAGGTTAATAAGATATATGGGCAACACCTGGGTGTCTTTAGCTATGAAGATACATCGCAAAACAGTTTTATTCCAAAACTAAGACTTTTAAATGTCTGCCTAGCATGAGCCAGTAGGCCTGCGGCAGTGCTCCTTCTTTTCTTCTTATGCATATAATCTCTGTTCTGGATTGAAGAAGCCGCTCTTTGGCAAAGCATCTTTGTCAATAATAATACCTAGGTAAAAGTCATACAGCTCTTGGGGAACGTGAGAGTAGGGAGATAATCAAGTTTGAACCGAGGAAGGGAAGGGTAGTTCATATTTCTGATCCATTCTCATGTTGAAGCATCACTGATTAACACTCTGCTCAGACTCAACTATTCCAGGTTTTCTATTTATCTCCAAATTACATTTTCTTAAAGTTAATTTTGGTTAGTCTAGGTGGAATTACGTCACATGAACCTATGTCAACATATATTCATCCATAAATAAGGAATTTAAATCAATCACTACTTGATACGTTTGACAACAAGGTGACCGAGAGAAACTTGAAAATGTGGAATGTTTGAAGTTTATCACTCTTGTAGGGCCCGGGCCACCTCTTGGGTAAGGCCCGGGCCACCTCTTGGGTAAGGTCCGGGCCACCTCTTGGGTAAGGCCCCGGCCACCTGTTGGATAAGGCCCGGGCCACCTCTTGGGTAAGGTCCGGGCCACCTCTTGGGTAAGGCCCCGGCCACCTGTTGGATAAGGCTCGGGCCGGGGGATTATACCGGCTGCTAGTTTTTTGGAACAAAAGCTCGTCGTTAGCTTCATGACACCCACTTCCTCTGGAAGATAATACTAAGGAGAAAGCCGAGACTATCAAGTAACATTATTTCACATACCGATTTAGTTACTAAAACATTTATTTAGTTATTTATTTTTTTTGCATCTTGCATCGCGCTAGAGATGTGAATTCTTACCATGAATGTTTGATACATATTTCTATAACATCACCACCAATATTCCTATTTATCACTTAATTTAAATTTATAGACTTAAACATTCTACCATTTACCCAGTGAGTTCAGCTAGTGATGTAGAGTTAATATCCAGTGTTAGGTTGATTTGTGATGTGGTGTTTATACCGTTGAATTTAACCTCACCTTTGAATGAGGAAGAGCGTGTTACCTCATGAATAGTCGGATGGCTCAGTAGGTGACAGACTTGCCTTGGTAGGCAAAACTCATACTTTAGTACGTTAGAGACATATTCTCGTGAGATAATGCACTAACTGCACCTTGTTTCTGTACATTTGAAAGTCTGTTGCTTCAGAAGGTGAGACACTAGGTGAAAGTCCTACTTAAGTAAATGAGAGACGTACCTTCGTAGGTGAATGACTTACCTCAGTAGATGAGAAGCTTAGCTTAGTCTGTGAGAGAAAGCCGTATTCACTGGAGACCTCAGTGGCGGCCATTGCTCCTGACACACTAAACAGCGATCTGAGATTTTACTGGCAGTAACCCACGTTCTA